>NC_047585.1:43751163-44097413 GCF_011004845.1 Esox lucius | reverse complement strand
AGTGAAGAATTTCAAGGCTTTGTTGTTTCAATCTTGATGATTGTGGCGTGCAGCTAATGGAAATAGAAAATCCAGTATATCAGTAAATCTTTTATTATAAAATAATATAATAAAATATTTACATTACAGAAATGTCAACCCAATCAGCTAATTAACTCCCTGAGCCTTCAGTTTCTCAGTCTGGTTCCGTACACACAACCACAATCATGAGGAAGACTGCTGACTTGACAGTTGTCCAGAAGACACTCATTGACACCTTCCATGAGGAAGATCATTGCTGAAAAGGCTGTCTGTTCGCAGGGTGCTATATCAAAGCATATTCATGGAAAGTTGACTGGAAGGGAAAAGTGTGGTAGGAAAAAGTGCCCAAGCAACAGGGATGACCGCAGCCTTGAGAGGATTGTCAAGCAAAGCCGATTCAAGAACTTGGGGGAGCTTCACAAGGAGTGGACTGAGGCTGGAGTCAGTGCGTCAAGAGCCACCAGACACAGACGTGTCCAGGAAATGGGCTACAAGTGTAGCATTCCTAGTGTCAAGCCACTCCTGAACCAGAGACAACATCAGAAGTGTCTGTGTGTTACCTGGGCAACACACAGACTCAAGAACTGGACCGTTTCTCAGTGGTCCAAAGCCCTCTCTTTAGATGAAAATAGATTTTGCATTTCATTTGATAAATCATGGTCCCAGGATCTGGAGGAAGAGTGGAGAGACACAGAATCCAAGTTGCTTGAAGTCCAGTGTGAAGTTTCCACAGTTAGTGATGATTTGGGGGCCATGTCATCTGCTGGTGTTGGTCCACTGTTTTTTATCAAGTCCAGAGTCCATGCAGATGTCTACCAGGAGATTATCTGGGGTTAATAGCTGGTGTCTGGGGGTATTAACTGGTATCTCAGTGTAATAAATGGAGTCTGGAGGATGGTTGTGTGGGGGTATTAACTGGTGTCTGGGAGTAATAGCTGGTTGTGTGGGGGTATTAACTGGTGTCTGGGAGTAATAGCTGGTTGTGTGGGGGTATTAACTGGTGTCTGGGAGTAATAGCTGGTTGTGTGGGGGTGTTAACTGGTGTCTGGGGATAATAGCTGGTTGTGTGGGGGTGTTAACTGGTGTCTGGGGATAATAGCTGGTTGTGTGGGGGTGTTAACTGGTGTCTGGGGATAATAGCTGGTTGTGTGGGGGTATTAACTGGTGTCTGGGAGTAATAGCTGGTTGTGTGGGGGTATTAACTGGTGTCTGGGAGTAATAGCTGGTTGTGTGGGGGTATTAACTGGTGTCTGGGAGTAATAGCTGGTTGTGTGGGGGTATTAACTGGTGTCTGGGAGTAATAGCTGGTTGTGTGGGGGTATTAACTGGTGTCTGGGAGTAATAGCTGGTTGTGTGGGGGTATTAACTGGTGTCTGGGGGTAATAGCTGGTTGTGTGGGGGTATTAACTGGTGTCTGGGGGTAATAGCTGGTTGTGTGGGGGTATTAACTGGGGGTTTCAGTGAGAGGGTAATAACTTAGGGAGCTTTTTATTACTGGCATTTTTCTAGTTAGGCAATGACTGCGTGTGCGGGTGCGTGTGCGTGCGCGTGTGTGTGTGTGTGTGTGTCTGTAGTCTAGCCCAATCACCTCTATTGCATTGTTAGGTGAGGTACTGTAGCTTAACTGCTGATAGGCTAATGGATCCCTGTGGAAACACTAGGTATGTTTGAATTATTTAAGGACCATGACTATCTGCAAAGAGGAATTATAAGTGGACCTTGCTGTTCCAGTCACTGTGCCATACTGTTAGGAGTAGACCAAGCTAGACAGATATGATACAATGCCTCAAACATACCTTCTGCTAATACTGTAGTATTCAGCCAACTGTGTGGAAGGAAATACTGATAAAGACCTCTGAGTGTTTTAATTCCCACTTGTTCTGCTCTCCCCTGCTTTAGCTATCTTAAGATACATGCAATAACCATAAGTCACTCAGGAAAAGAACTTTTTGCTAAGTGACTCAAATGGTGTGGATAGGTATGCCGGGAAGACAGTCAGACTTGTGTTGCTAGGTTGGTAGTGTTGTTGTGAGCTGTTGTTGCTTGAGCAAGATATGGATTGCGAATTAACTTAATTAACTTAAATCTTAAAAATATACAGTGGGGAGAACAAGTGTTTGATACACTGCCGATTTTGCAGGTTTTCCTACTTATAAAGCATGTAGAGGTCTGTAATTTTTATCATAGGTACACTTCTACAGTGAGAGACGGAATCCAAAACAAAAATCTCGAAAATCACATTGTATGATTTTTAAATAATTAATTTGCATTTTTTTGCATGACATAAGTATTTGATCACCTACCAACCAGTAAGAATTCCATCTCTCACAGACCTGTTAGTTTTTCTTTAAGAAGCCCTCCTGTTCTCCACTCATTACCTGTATTAATTGCACCTGTTTGAACTCGTTACCTGTATAAAAGACACCTGTCCACACACTGAATCAAACAGACTCCAACCTCTCCACAATGGCCAAGACCAGAGAGCTGTGTAAGGACATCAGGGATAAAATTGTAGACCTGCACAGGGCTGGGATGGGCTACAGGACAATAGGCAAGCAGCTTGGTGAGAAGGCAACAACTGTTGGCGCAATTATTCGAAAATGGAAGAAGTTCAAGATGACGGTCAATCTCCCTCGGTCTGGGGCTCCATGCAAGATCTCATCAATGATCATGAGGAAGGTGAGGGATCAGCCCAGAACTACACGGCAGGACCTGGTCAATGACCTGAAGAGAGCTGGGACCACAGTCTCAAAGAAAACCATTTGTAACACACTACGCCGTCATGGATTAAAATTCTGCAGCGCACGCAAGGTCCCCCTGCTCAAGCCAGCGCATGTCCAGGTCCGTCTGAAGTTTGCCAATGACCGTCTGGATGAACCAGAGGAGGAATGGGAGATGGTCATGTGGTCTGATGAGACAAAAATAGAGATTTTTGGTCCATTTTTTGATTTTTGGTCCACTCGCTGTGTTTGGAGGAAGAAGAAGGATTAGTACAACCCCAAGAACACCATCCCAACCGTGAAGCATGGAGGTGGAAACTTTTCTGCAAAGGGGACAGGACGACTGCACCGTATTGATGGGAGGATGGATGGGGCCATGTATCATGAGATCTTGGCCAACAACCTCCTTCCCTCAGTAAAAGCATTGAAGATGTGTCGTGGCTGGGTCTTCCAACATGAAAACGGCCCCAAACACACAGCCAGGGCAACTAAGGAGTGGCTCCTTAAGAAGCATCTCAAGGTCCTGGAGTGGCCTAGCCAGTCTCCAGACCTGAACCCAATAGAAAATCTTTGGAGGGAGCTGAAAATCTGTATGCCCAGCGATAGCCCCGAAACCTGAAGGATCTGGAGAAGGTCTGTATGGAGGAGTGGGCCAAAATCCCTGCTGCAGTGTGTGCAAACCTGGTCAAGAACTACAGGAAACGTATGATCTCTGTAATTGCAAACAAATGTTTCTGTACCAAATATTAAGTTCTGCTTTTCCGATGTACTCGTCATGCAATAAAATGAAAATGTATTATTTAAAAATCATACAATGTGATCTTCTGGATTTTTGTTTTATATTCCGTCACTCACAGTTGAAGAGTACCTATGATAAAAATGACAGACTTCCACATGCTTTGTAAGTGGGAAAACCTGCAAAATCGGCAGTGTATCAAATACTTGTTCTCCCCACTGTATCTTCAGTTAAGCAGTTAGCATTAAGATAGCATTCTTGAGTTATTTGCCATTACCTGCCATCTTGTTTTACCTTGTCGCCTTGGTTTAACCTGTCGCCTTGGTTTACCTTGACGCCTTGGTTTACCTTGTAAACCTGTAATGGCAATAGGGTGGTCTAAAGCAGTGTACTCCTTATAGGGAAAGGAGTTCTATTTGGGATGCATTGTGTATGATACCCCTGTTGCCTTGACTTTATCCAATGTGTTCTGCCATGTTTAACAGGAAGCCTTGAAAGGATGTTGAAACACCGGAAGCATTGCTGTTAACCTGTTGAGTTGCATTAACATCCACTGTTTTCACAATAATTAATCAACTTCCTGTTCATATTATTCCTATAATGTCCTTCGCTGAGTGAATAATCCACATTACTCTGACTGCAGTGGCTGAAACGCAGTGGCTGAAGAGAGAATTAGTTCAGACAGACAGACAGAGATTGACCTTGTCTGTTGTCCAAAGTTATAATTTACAGAAAAACACAGGGAGGTTGTCTGTAGGGAAAGCTGTGTTCATGGCAGGGCAGTTAAAGCATTAGGATTAGAGCCAGCTGATTATCGTCCACCTGATCCCACCCTAATACCAGCACTAACAGGATACTATCATGGAAATGGAGGACATCTAATCCCATCAATATCGTTTTGATAGGTTGATATTGTTAGAAATCAGCGGTTTCGTATAGTGGTCAAATAATGTAGAACCCGTATCAAATCGAGGGAGAAGTTCGCTCACGTTTATTGGAAAATTGCAGCACAGATGTCATTCGGTGAACGTTCCATTATCTTCTCACTGTAATGTTGGTTACAGGCTGATATATACATTGAAGGGCGTGTCTACCTGGCAAAGATCAGGTTTCCAAGAAAGTAACCCCCATGCCAAATGGTCAATGTGAATGTTCCTGTGGTCATTAAAGCACAACCTTCAGAGAGATTATCTAAACAGAGAGGTTTCTGTTGTTCTCATTATCTAGGCACATTCACTTCCAATGAAACGTACATTCATATTGTAATTATTAATGCTCAGATTCCACAATATTAAGGAAGTGACTGGCATGTAATAGCAATACTAGCTGTTGACAGGCTGTAAGCACCACTCTCACAGCTACTGAAAGTTTCTGTCTCCGGTCTAATATCAGTCCCCTTTGATATCAGTCTGTCTCCTGTCCAACTCGTCTGTTTTAATTTCATCAATGGTGATTAGTACTGTTTAAGGTGAACTGTTCAGTGTCTCTACCTGTCCACCAGCTCTGCTAGTGAGCACAAGGTACAATGGGGAGAACTATTTAAAGTATTTGAGACACTGTTGATTTTGCAGGTTTTCCTACTTACAAAGCATGTAGAGGTCTGTAATCTTTATCGTAGGTACACTTCAACTGTGAGAGACAAAAATCTCGAAAATCACATTGTATGATTTTTAAATAATTAATTTGCATTTTATTGCATGACATAAGTACATCAGAAAAGCAGAACTTAATATTTGGTACAGAAACATTTGTTTGCAATTACAGAGATCATACGTTTCCTGTAGTTCTTGACCAGGTTTGCACACACTGCAGCAGGGATTTTGGCCCACTCCTCCATACAGACCTTCTCCAGATCCTTCAGGTTTCGGGGCTGTCGCTGGGCAATACGGATTTTATTGCATGATATAAGTATTTGATCACCTACCAACCAGTAAGAATTCCGTCTCTCACAGACCTGTTAGTTTTTCTTTAAGAAGCCCTCCTGTTCTCCACTCATTACCTGTATTAATTGCACCTGTTTGAACTCGTTACCTGTATAAAAGACACCTGTCCACACACTGAATCAAACAGACTCCAACCTCTCCACAATGGCCAAGACCAGAGAGCTGTGTAAGGACATCAGGGATAAAATTGTAGACCTGCACAGGGCTGGGATGGGCTACAGGACAATAGGCAAGCAGCTTGGTGAGAAGGCAACAACTGTTGGCGCAATTATTCGAAAATGGAAGAAGTTCAAGATGACGGTCAATCTCCCTCGGTCTGGGGCTCCATGCAAGATCTCATCAATGATCATGAGGAAGGTGAGGGATCAGCCCAGAACTACACGGCAGGACCTGGTCAATGACCTGAAGAGAGCTGGGACCACAGTCTCAAAGAAAACCATTTGTAACACACTACGCCGTCATGGATTAAAATTCTGCAGCGCACGCAAGGTCCCCCTGCTCAAGCCAGCGCATGTCCAGGTCCGTCTGAAGTTTGCCAATGACCGTCTGGATGAACCAGAGGAGGAATGGGAGATGGTCATGTGGTCTGATGAGACAAAAATAGAGATTTTTGGTCCATTTTTTGATTTTTGGTCCACTCGCTGTGTTTGGAGGAAGAAGAAGGATTAGTACAACCCCAAGAACACCATCCCAACCGTGAAGCATGGAGGTGGAAACTTTTCTGCAAAGGGGACAGGACGACTGCACCGTATTGATGGGAGGATGGATGGGGCCATGTATCATGAGATCTTGGCCAACAACCTCCTTCCCTCAGTAAAAGCATTGAAGATGTGTCGTGGCTGGGTCTTCCAACATGAAAACGGCCCCAAACACACAGCCAGGGCAACTAAGGAGTGGCTCCTTAAGAAGCATCTCAAGGTCCTGGAGTGGCCTAGCCAGTCTCCAGACCTGAACCCAATAGAAAATCTTTGGAGGGAGCTGAAAATCTGTATGCCCAGCGATAGCCCCGAAACCTGAAGGATCTGGAGAAGGTCTGTATGGAGGAGTGGGCCAAAATCCCTGCTGCAGTGTGTGCAAACCTGGTCAAGAACTACAGGAAACGTATGATCTCTGTAATTGCAAACAAATGTTTCTGTACCAAATATTAAGTTCTGCTTTTCTGATGTACTCGTCATGCAATAAAATGAAAATGTATTATTTAAAAATCATACAATGTGATCTTCTGGATTTTTGTTTTATATTCCGTCACTCACAGTTGAAGAGTACCTATGATAAAAATGACAGACTTCCACATGCTTTGTAAGTGGGAAAACCTGCAAAATCGGCAGTGTATCAAATACTTGTTCTCCCCACTGTATCTTCAGTTAAGCAGTTAGCATTAAGATAGCATTCTTGAGTTATTTGCCATTACCTGCCATCTTGTTTTACCTTGTCGCCTTGGTTTAACCTGTCGCCTTGGTTTACCTTGACGCCTTGGTTTACCTTGTAAACCTGTAATGGCAATAGGGTGGTCTAAAGCAGTGTACTCCTTATAGGGAAAGGAGTTCTATTTGGGATGCATTGTGTATGATACCCCTGTTGCCTTGACTTTATCCAATGTGTTCTGCCATGTTTAACAGGAAGCCTTGAAAGGATGTTGAAACACCGGAAGCATTGCTGTTAACCTGTTGAGTTGCATTAACATCCACTGTTTTCACAATAATTAATCAACTTCCTGTTCATATTATTCCTATAATGTCCTTCGCTGAGTGAATAATCCACATTACTCTGACTGCAGTGGCTGAAACGCAGTGGCTGAAGAGAGAATTAGTTCAGACAGACAGACAGAGATTGACCTTGTCTGTTGTCCAAAGTTATAATTTACAGAAAAACACAGGGAGGTTGTCTGTAGGGAAAGCTGTGTTCATGGCAGGGCAGTTAAAGCATTAGGATTAGAGCCAGCTGATTATCGTCCACCTGATCCCACCCTAATACCAGCACTAACAGGATACTATCATGGAAATGGAGGACATCTAATCCCATCAATATCGTTTTGATAGGTTGATATTGTTAGAAATCAGCGGTTTCGTATAGTGGTCAAATAATGTAGAACCCGTATCAAATCGAGGGAGAAGTTCGCTCACGTTTATTGGAAAATTGCAGCACAGATGTCATTCGGTGAACGTTCCATTATCTTCTCACTGTAATGTTGGTTACAGGCTGATATATACATTGAAGGGCGTGTCTACCTGGCAAAGATCAGGTTTCCAAGAAAGTAACCCCCATGCCAAATGGTCAATGTGAATGTTCCTGTGGTCATTAAAGCACAACCTTCAGAGAGATTATCTAAACAGAGAGGTTTCTGTTGTTCTCATTATCTAGGCACATTCACTTCCAATGAAACGTACATTCATATTGTAATTATTAATGCTCAGATTCCACAATATTAAGGAAGTGACTGGCATGTAATAGCAATACGAGCTGTTGACAGGCTGTAAGCACCACTCTCACAGCTACTGAAAGTTTCTGTCTCCGGTCTAATATCAGTCCCCTTTGATATCAGTCTGTCTCCTGTCCAACTCGTCTGTTTTAATTTCATCAATGGTGATTAGTACTGTTTAAGGTGAACTGTTCAGTGTCTCTACCTGTCCACCAGCTCTGCTAGTGAGCACAAGGTACAATGGGGAGAACTATTTAAAGTATTTGAGACACTGTTGATTTTGCAGGTTTTCCTACTTACAAAGCATGTAGAGGTCTGTAATCTTTATCGTAGGTACACTTCAACTGTGAGAGACAAAAATCTCGAAAATCACATTGTATGATTTTTAAATAATTAATTTGCATTTTATTGCATGACATAAGTACATCAGAAAAGCAGAACTTAATATTTGGTACAGAAACATTTGTTTGCAATTACAGAGATCATACGTTTCCTGTAGTTCTTGACCAGGTTTGCACACACTGCAGCAGGGATTTTGGCCCACTCCTCCATACAGACCTTCTCCAGATCCTTCAGGTTTCGGGGCTGTCGCTGGGCAATACGGATTTTATTGCATGATATAAGTATTTGATCACCTACCAACCAGTAAGAATTCCGTCTCTCACAGACCTGTTAGTTTTTCTTTAAGAAGCCCTCCTGTTCTCCACTCATTACCTGTATTAACTGCACCTGTTTGAACACATTACCTGTATAAAAGACACCTGTCCACACACTCAATCAAACAGACTCCAACCTCCCACAATGGCCAAGACCAGAGAGCTGTGTAAGGAAATCAGGGATAAAATTGTAGACCTGCACAAGGCTGGGATGGGCTACAGGACAATAGGCAAGCGGCTTGGTGAGAAGGCAACAACTGTTGGCGCAATTATTCGAAAATGGAAGAAGTTCAAGATGACGGTCAATCTCCCTCGGTCCATGCAAGATCTCACCTTGTGGGCCATCAATGATCATGAGGAAGGTGAAGGATCAGCCCAGAACTATACGGCAGGACCTGGTCAATGAACTGAAGAGAGCTGGGACCACAGTCTCAAATAAAACCATTAGTAACACGCTACGCCGTCATGGATTAAAATCCTGCAGCGCACGAAAGGTCCCCCTGCTCAAGCCAGCGCATGTCCAGGCCCGTCTGAAGTTTGCCAATGACCATCTGGATGATCCAGAGGAGGAATGGGAGAAGGTCATGTGGTCTGATGAGACAAAAATAGAGCTAAACTCCACTCGCCGTGTTTGGAGGAAGAAGAAGGATGAGTACAACCCCAAGAACACCATCCCAACCGTGAAGCATGGAGGTGGAAACATCATTCTTTGGGGATGCTTTTCTGCAAAGGGGACAAGACGACTGCACCGTATGGATAGTTGAGATGATAGTATAGTTAGTCCATCCTATCAACTATAGAGGTTATAACTATACCAGTTAGTCCATCCTGTCTACTATAGAGGCTAAAACTATACCAGTTAGTCCATCCTGTCTACTATAGAGGCTATAATTATACCAGTTAGTCCATCCTGTCTACTATAGAGGCTAAAACTATACCAGTTAGTCCATCCTGTCTACTATAGAGGCTAAACCTATACCAGTTAGTCCATCCTATCTACTATAGAGGCTATAATTATACCAGTTAGTCCATCCTGTCTACTATAGAGGCTAAACCTATACCAGTTAGTCCATCCTATCTACTATAGAGGCTATAATTATACCAGTTAGTCCATCCTGTCTACTATAGACGCTAAAACTATATCAGTTAGTCCATCCTGTCTACTATAGAGGCTAAAACTATACCAGTTAGTCCATCCTGTCTACTATAGAGGCTAAAACTATACCAGTTAGTCCATCCTGTCTACTATAGAGGCTATAATTATACCAGTTAGTCCATCCTGTCTACTATAGACGCTAAAACTATACCAGTTAGTCCATCCTGTCTACTATAGAGGCTATAATTATACCAGTTAGTCCATCCTGTCTACTATAGAGGCTAAAACTATACCAGTTAGTCCATTCTGTCTACTATAGAGGCTATAATTATACCAGTTAGTCCATCCTGTCTACTATAGACGCTAAAACTATACCAGTTAGTCCATCCTGTCTACTATAGAGGCTAAAACTATACCAGTTAGTCAATCCTGTCTACTATAGAGGCTATAATTATACCAGTTAGTCCATCCTGTCTACTATAGAGGCTATAACTGGTAGAGTTTTACTCTAGGTTGAAGGATTAGTGTTAAGGGAAGGGTTTGGTCTCTAGGTTGAAGGGTTATTTTCAAGGGAAGGGTTTGGTCGCTCTAGGTTGAAGGCCACAGGTTTGAAACAGGCATTGCCGTTGGCTGGTTTGTCTGTAAGACGGAATGAGAGGCTTCTGCCTGGAATGTTCGTGACTGTGTGGTGGCCTCTATATCTCCTGCTGCGTTCTAATCTGTGGCATGGAACCAAAATTAAAGAGGAGTGTTCCTCTTTGATTGGTCTATCCAGTATAACACCTGACAAAGCCTGTAAAAGCAATGCTAACAGTACAGATACACTTTGGCCCGGGTCACACAAGGTAAATGTTGTGTTGTTGTTTTGTTACCTGTATTTACACAATAACTATTTCTTAATGCCACTGGGTATTTACCAATTCGTTTTGATCTCGCTACCAGGCAGACCGATGATGTTGCTGTAGCTTTCACACCTGAGTTACTTGGATGTAAAATAGTACTTCTAATGTGTTTTTGCTTCTTTCTAGTGTCCAGTGCCATGAAACTGAATCCACAACAAGCTCCGCTATATGTAAGTATTACAGCTCCAAGTTTATTTTTTTAGATGCTTGTCTACTTGTTGATTTTGAAGGTTGACGGCCCTGAGCCTCTCTTCCCACAGTGAGTCACATTCGGTTTTAGGCGTTTTGCTCAAAGCAGTCCGAGTTCAAATCCTGGTCACGACACTGGCTGTGCCCGAGAGTGCCTCAGAGGGCAGAGTCTGTGTATTTAGGAGGGAGGGGAGCGAGAGACTGAGACAGAGAGATGCTCAGAATGGAGAGGATGTATGTATAAATTACCCCAGCTAAACTGCCCCTGAAAACTGCCCGTTAACCCCGTACTTTCCAACCAGAGAAAGGCATCACGCCTCCAATGGCTCACTAATGTATTCCTCATATAGGGCACTGTTTCTACACCCTATTTCCCGGATAGTGCACTTCTTTGAGACGAGGCTGGTATTGCTCCCATTCCCCGTACTGTGCCCTAGTACACTGCGTGGGGAATAGGGCGCCGTTTGTGCCATGGCCTGCGAAATCCCACTGCGCCTCTGGCTGGTCTTTGATGTTTCTTCAAAGCTCCTATTTCTCTGTTAACAGGCTGTTATTAGCAGGTCAGAACATCCCAGTGGAGCCTGTCATGGAGACACCGCCGCTGTGACTAGATGGGCTTCACAGGAGGATAATCATATTATTAGTCAGACATTGCTCACAGGGAAAACACCTCTTTAAATATAGTCAATATGCTAACCTCTGCTATTAAACCTTTGAGTGTGTTTGTGCGTGTGTGTTTGTGCGTGTGTGTGTAATACAACCAGACAATATTTGAGCCTGTCACAGTGGGATGAACCCTGGCCTCAGCAGCATCGATTTATTCATGAGGTCCATATTTCACAAACGTTTTATTGAGGGCTTTTGTCGAATTGAGCTTTCTTCTCCGCTTCCCCTGTGAGCTCTACTGAGGCTCGTAAGCCTCGTACCACCTTAAATAATTAGTGGCAAAACCCTTCATTGTCATTTTCATGTCACTAGTCTGATTTTAAATGCAGTTTGATGACATAAAGATCGCAATTCTTTTTAACCAATTATTGTCATTATACTGCCCACTTTCCACATTGTGATTTAGACCTAACAGTTATATGACCCTGATTAAAGCCATTAGCCCCATTCACATTTTGACCATAATACAGTGTTGGTAACTATAGCAACCGTCTGACTGAGTGACAGGTATATGGGTTCATGACAGTGTCGTTGCTAACTGACTGAATCATTCCGTCAGATTTCTCCGAGGTCACCTTGGAGACCCCTAACCTCCTATTTCCATGTCCGCGCAGGGTCAGGTTGTGATAACAGTACAGCTGTGTGACGAAGAGCAGACTGAGGATGAGGAGGGTGAGGAGTACTACCTGTTGTTCTCTGGCTCCTCCCAGAGTCACCTGACCAGCGCCGTACTGAGCAGCCATGACACCCTGCAAGCGATGTGTCCCGGTGAGACTCTGTGAGCTCTGATCAAACAAGACCGTGGATAGAATAGAAGAAGCTATTCAAAACTTCTGATTGTTGTTTCTACCAGGTAGTTAATTGTACTCAGCTGGTGTTCCAGGTTTGAATCAGACACTTAGTAGGAGGATGAAAAATGTGTTCTGGCCCTCTAGGACTGGAGTTCAATAGGCCTGGTATAGGCTGAAACAGAGTTTCTCTCCAGCAACCCACAATCTTTTGCACCACTCAACATCACGCGTTGTTAACATAAGACAGTGCCTCCTACTGTAATATCAGCGATATAGCCTGTCTTACTATCTACTGTGCCTTGCTCGAAGAAATAGGGTCCATCTTACTCTGACCAATAGGATATATCTAACTGTGATCAATAGGATACCTGTTACTCTGATCAATAAGATATCTATTAATCTGATCAATATAATTCATTGTAATTTGATCAATCGTACCGTGTGTGTTGGGTATGTGTCCTCCGTGGTATAGCGGAGCTCCCTGCAGAGTGAAAGAGCCAGTCTCAAAACACGTCAGTCTGCTTCCATTATTAAGGGCTCAGGTGGAGGTGTTGATATCCAACGCAGCATTTGGGAGGCCACTAGAGGGTCTTCTGACCTGGTAACGGATTAGTTCTGCTCCACTACTGATTCGTCCTCTTGCTTTGAAGAAACAGACGTGACACTGCCGACAAAAATCTTGGGCACTTAGTAACCTGCCTAAGGATTTAATTCTCATGAAATGTTTAACATGTACTGACAGTAGTGTGTACTGACAGTAGTGTGTACTGACAGTAGTGTGTACTGACAGTAGATCATAATGTGTATTTACAATAGTATTATATATAATCCCCTGGGTGACGGGCCGTCCATGTCCTCGGTGACCGGCCATTTATGTCCTCGGTGACCGGCCATTTATGTCCTCGGTGACCGGCCATTTATGTCCTCGGTGACCGGCCATTTATGTCCTCGGTGACGGGCCATTTATGTCCTTGGTGACGGGCCGTCCTTGACCTCGGTGACGGGCCGTCCTTGACCTCGGTGACGGGCCGTCCTTGACCTCGGTGACGGGCCGTCCTTGACCTCGGTGATGGGCGTCTGTCTTAGTAATATGTCATGGTGCAGTTAAATGCTTGGTTTCAGTTTGTATTGATGTATAGCGGGCAGAGTCCCAATAAATCTGTTCTGGATTGTCACTTAACAGCCTTCCTTCACAGCTAAACGTACTATCGTTTATTTCTTGATTAACTCTGTAACCTCTCTTCCCTTTTCCTCTCCTCTCCTGTCTTCACATCTCTCTTCCTCGGCCTGTTACTGCTGGGACGAGCGTCTTGTATTGGTTTTCTCTCTGATAAATCAGTTTCAACTGCTTTGACTGCAGCTCCCTCGTAACATTTACCCTGATGTCCTCTCTCTCCTCCAGCCCCCCCATCTCCTCTCTCACCTCCAGCCCCCCCATCTCCTCTCTCTCCTCCAGCCCCCCCCATCTCCTCTCTCACCTCCAGCCCCCCCGTCTCCTCTCTCACCTCCAGCCCCCCCGTCTCCTCTCTCTCCTCCAGCCCCCCCGTCTCCTCTCTCTCCTCCAGCCCCCCCGTCTCCTCTCTCTCCTCCAGCCCCCCCATCTCCTCTCTCTCCTCCAGCCCCCCCGTCTCCTCTCTCACCTCCAGCCCCCCCGTCTCCTCTCTCACCTCCAGCCACCCCGTCTCCTCACATTATCCCTCCTCTCCTCTTCTTCACTCCCCCCTCCTCTTCCCCTCACCTCACCCCTTTCTTCACATTACCTCATGCCTCCTCTCCTCCCCTTCCCGCCTCACCTCTCCATCTCCCCTCTCCCCTCCAATCGCATCTCTCCTCTCCTGTACCTCCCTGTCCCCTTACCTCTTATTCCCTCCAATCCATTCCTCTCTTCCCTGCTCCTGTCCTTTTCCTCTATTTTTGTGTCCTCTGTCTCTGAAAGGGAGAGCCTTTTTAAATTTCCTCCCCTTCTTCCGCCCAGCCCATGACTGCAGTGAATTGGTTCGGGTCACCCTGTGCAGGGCCCTACCTGGCAACCTATCGGTGTGTGAAACTTTGACCTCTGTGTTACCGGTGGCAGAGCAGCAGTTCAGCTTCGTTCAGGACCTGGCATTTGACATGGCCCAATTTCTGGTAGGTTGAAGATACAGTGGTGGAGTCATGGCCAATGTTACCTCAAATTATTTGGGTTATTGAGCAAATCTCTGGTCTCCTGAGCAGAAACCTTTGGCCTAAGTGTTAAAAATTCTGTGCAACATCCGGCACTCAATTACAGTGGACACAGAGGCCATATCCTCCATAGGCGTCTCTTGCATTTGCTAGGCAAGCACACGAGCGGTCTTTGGTGGTGTTAGAAAAGGTACAATATAAACCTGCTGCTGATATATATTGTGTGTAGCTTATAATCATTATTTTACTAAGTTGAATGAACTCGCATTAGCGGGTGAAGAGCAATACAACCCGACAACGCTTCACTCGTGCTTGCTTGACCCTGCTCTTCTGAGAGTTGAGTGCGTATAGAAACAGTCAAAAAATTACTTAAAGCAATTTATGAAGTTTAACAACTTGTATATATTATTTGTTATTCCCCATTATGGCTTGTCTGCTGGGTAGGTCAAACTAAAATCGTTGGACGAGGAAAATGTCCGAATGGGCAAATAAAATGAATCCTTATTTTACCATTAAAAGATTGGGCAGTTGGTGGCTCATGAAGTATCTTTTTTATGTTTGTATGTGGTGTATCTGCCCGTGATTTTACCCGTTTGGGTTCTCAAACACCGTATTCGGCGTCAGCCAGATTAAGTTATCGTTAGTCCTTTCCGCCGAAAAAGCGGTAGTGCCCTTTCGAAAGTCTCAACACAATGCTAGCTTTTCACTCACATTTCTTTTCGTCAATAACGTGATTCCAGTATAATGTTGTCTAAAGCACTTCTGTTTACCTGTCAACCAGAAAGAGGAGAGGTGCATCCCATATTTCTCGGGCTTCGTGGCCGGAATTCAATGTTAGTGCTTGAACTGAAACTTCTCGCCAAGAGTAGTCTGATGAAAAACTAACGAGTGACAGTCAACCGCAGTGACTCTGTTACCACGGTAACCTCCTAGTAGTGACGTGCAGTTCGCGAATGAATCATTCGTTTTGAACGAATCTTTTTAATGACTCGTTCAATTGTATCGTTCATTCGAACGTTTGACAGCGGATTTCTACATGATCACTTGCTTCATACCCGGTCCTGCAGCTCAGCTATCTGATCAAGTTCTATGTGCATTCGCAGAGAAAAATAGAACAAGGCTGGGACATCATAAAGACATGTTTATAACTGATAATAAACGCAGACTATACTAATTAATATAGTTAGTTGATAACTGATTCCATAAAAAAATATGAAAACATCACGGAGCCGCTGCCTTTGCCTAAGTAAAAAGACTTGTGAACGACCGAGTCGGTCAGTTTTATCGTTCAATTGAACGGTTGTTTCGAGGGGCGGGTAGGCGTTATTGACTCAAATGAACAAAATGACTCAAAAGAATCGAACCTTTTACTGAACGTCTCGAAAAGATCCGAGTCAGTAGAAAGAGTCGAACTTCCCATCACAGTTAATTGAGCTTACCAAGAGTGGAAGCTGACATATTTGGCCAGCTCTGAAAATGTAATTATGAGACTAAGTCACTTTAGTTAAAGTCATTTTGACAATATACCATGTTATATCTTTCTGAGAATATATTTAATATTTTAGAAACATTACACATCAACACGTGTTATGTGTTTTGTGTCAAACATATTTTCTCTGTTAAGAAATTGGAATGATAGATTTGGTTTACTCTAGCTACCTGCCACAGTGGATGGTAGAGAAAAAAGTTAGTTTGAGGCCCCGTTTTATAGTGTTGTGGGGGTATTTGTTGATGTCCTATTACACACACTCCTCAGGAGGTGGGTGAGATGTGCTGCTCGTTATTACAGATACACAACTAAATCATAATACTTTTGGACAGTTATTTTTTTCTGATAATATTTTTCAAGATACTAGAAGGTTGTGTCGTGGCCCAGTTTCCGGTAGGCTGAAGATGAGTTGAGTCAAGTTGTTCCACTTGTCTGGGGCTACAACAGCAATGTGTTCCGTTAGCAGTTGGTAGCCACCGGGCTAAATCATATCCTAACCTTTATTATCCTGATCAAAGGTGAGCACTGCAGGGAGGCCTGATGGCCTGGAGGGGGCGCTGCTGCTGGACGAGTGTCGGATCCCACTGGAGGAGTGTGAACGACTGGATGAGAGTCTGTCCCTGGCATTGAGACACCTGGACCTGCCTGATGGTTGGAGCCTTCTGGGAACACGCCTCAGGAGCCAGGCTGGTGAGCAGGGAGGGAATGCATTAAGATGGACTACACAGACCAATGGACATCTTCCTGCATTCACAGATTGTTATTCATTCTGGGGGGAAATGAAGGTTGACATCCACTAATGGAATCTATTAATTGTATGAGATTCTCCAAAAGAAAGTTACATGGTTTGGTAGGACGCTGGTGGCACTTTGGTTTTGTTTCTTTCTGTTGACTATACTACAGAAAATTGGCCCTGCATTAGTGTTTGTGCATGTTCGCTACCTCTACTGAGTATACACGTGTATACTCACTCTAATGATATACACATGCTTAATTTCTGCACAGTGATTATAGTTTACACAGCGCTGTTGGGCCTAATCCCAGACTTTTACCTAATGGGATCTGCTAACTCTTCCCGGCACTGCACAGAACTTGGTGTCAACTGTCCAGTTCAGTGTGGACACTGTTATTGTTGACGTATTGCAAACAGGTTGGCCTTTCAGTCACCAAAACAGTTGTGTAATGTTTCGCAATCTGTGGCAGAAGGACCAACAGCTGAGCAAATGCTTGAGATGATGTCCGTTGCCTGGAAAGATAACATTTTCCTGGTGTGCATCTGCAACATGGTTCAGGCTGGCTGGGAGCACTAAACCAGACCAGCAATAGCTAGCCTTAGCATCATAGCTGGCCCTCAAAACTCAGCCAGTGGGGCCTTCTAGTAAATTCTGAACGTGATGGTCCATTTAAAGTCGTAATATCCTTCTTGTCCTGTTATCAACTTTCCTCAATTTGTAGATAGTTTACTCATATTTTACATAGCCACCTGTAAGCAGTTTATGGACAAGTATGAAATAATTCCTAGTTTGGTTTAGTTTTCCTGGCAATGTTTCCAAATACCAACATTCAAGTTATGTGCTGATGTTAGAGAGGGAGAGTGTTGGTGTATCAGTGGGACGGTTTTGGTGGTGGGGGGGCATGATGGTGTCGGGAGAGAGGGAGCTATGAAGCTAGTTATCTCAATCTTCAGTTAAGGAGTAATGACTGTTAGAAAGATTTGTCTTATTTAAATAAACACAGTCACCAAGTGAAACACAATCTTGGCCCCCCCAGAGCCCCCATCGCAGGAGACGTTGCTCCACTTTGCGGCGCGTCGGGGGCTTGGGAGGGTGGCTGCGTGGCTCCTACTGCAACCAGGGGCCCCTGAGGCCCTCCGACTGACCAACCGACAGGGGCTCACGCCTGCCGCCGCCGCACATCAGAGGGGCCACCGACACCTGCACCAGCTTCTGACACAGTAGGCAACTGTTACCGTAGTCACTGTCTTTCAGAAGAACATGTCATAGGTCCGCTTCTGTGTTCCAGGGAACAGTACAGCGTGGTACGTGCTGAGTGGCCATGAGGCGGAACAGTCCGCGGTGTTTCATCACAACACAGTTGCGTCTACCGATGTTGCTAGCGATAGAAGCTTTTTCGTGTAAAGGTGGTTGTTTACTGTGTATGTTTAGGACGAGGTAGGTTCTCGGCTTGCGTGTTGTGTTGGAGACGTTGCCGTGACTTCTAGATGTCGTGACGTCATCCGCATTGAGAATCAAACCTTTTTATTTGGTCGTTGAACGCTACCATTGGACCCAGTGCAGACAATGTGATATCATCCATTCATTTTACAGGGAAGGCTTCTCTGTGACTGGTTCCTTCACAGCCGTAGATTCACGGAAGTTGAAAGAGTGGTGACACATGTACTGTACCGGGTGTTACAGAGGAATTCAGTGCCTTGTCGTTAAGTGGACTGTGACACGACATCAGGCTGACTGAAGCGAAGAGATCCTTGAAGGCTGAGAGGTGTTTCTGTGTGTCGCCCTGTTTTGGGAGGCTACATTGCTCAGCAGTTTTTGTTATGTAAACCACAAATTCCTTATGATTTACATTGTTGAACAATTCAAATAATGTTATGTTGTGATCATAAATCCCGCGATGCTGTCCTCTGGATAGACAGGCTGGCTTAGTTCATTTTTACATCAGTGGCTCAGGAGATAGAAAATCTAAAAACACAATTAAACAAAGACTCAGGAATTGATTTGCATCATGATGGTTAAAAGAGGAAAGGATATTAACCTAAAGAGAGAGCTGAGCGACGCCTGGTATTTAATGGATTGTCCACGTCCACAGTGTACATTGCTTAGGTCTCCAATCTGTTCATGTGTTTGTGAATAATGCATATCCAATAATACAATGATGTCACAACCCGGGGGTCAGAGTGTGGTCATTATCTGGGGATCAGCGTTTACTGACTGGTACCCCGGAGTCTTAAGGGCTCAGAATGAGGTGTTTGTGGATTGATGTTTCCTGGGTTCAGGGCGGAGGAGGAGGCGGAGACTGTTGCGAACACAGGGACTCTCCAGCTGGCTCCAGGTCTCAGGGTGGCGTGTCACCTTCCCAGACTGAACACCTACACCATGACGGTGGGGGCGGCGCCGGGGGCAGACCCCGCCTCCCTCCAGGGACTGGTGGAGGATCTGAAATGCCTGATCAAGGTGAGGCGTGACACTAAATCTCTGGAGACTGAGAGGCAGGCTCGTTGTAATGAGTGTGATAGGACGGACGGAGCAAATGTTTTTACTGTGAGCCTGCCCTCAGCCACACCTCACAGCCTGCCCTCAGCCACACCTCACAGCCTGCCCTCAGCCACACCTCACAGCCTGCCCTCAGCCACACCTCACAGCCTGCCCTCAGCCACACCTCACAGCCTGCCCTCAGCCACACCTCACAGCCTGCCCTCAGCCACACCTCACAGCCTGCCCTCAGCCACACCTCACAGCCTGCCCTCAGCCACACCTCTGTCTCCTCTGCCAAGATGTCGTGTCCCACAAGGGTGTGTGTGTTTGGTGAGACGCGGCGCGTGCTGTTTCAAAGTGGCTTATGCAACCACGACATCTGCGATTGGTGCAATTGTGAAAAGCCTCCGCCCGGTGTCAAGGTTTCTTGCCTCTCTCTATTCTCCTCTCTTTCACAGGAACACCCATCGCTTGTTCAGCTACAGACTGAGTCAGTCCACAGGCGCGCCGCGCTGGAGGACGGTGCCCAATCACGGGGAGGCGGCGGAGCTCAGGGAGCAGAACAGAGGACGCAGGACACCGGGGAGGAGAAACAGGGGTGTGGGAAAGGAAAACACGTCGAGGTGCAGGGTGACATAGGTCCCTGTCACGCCCCCCAGACCTCAGCGAGGCCCCCGGATAATATCTCCGTGGAGAACTGGGCGTGTCCCGTCACTCTACACACCCCCAGAGATTACAGCAGAGCAGAGTGCGAGGAGGGAGATGTGAGGAGGGAGGAGGCCGCAGGAGTAACGGACTGTGCTGGCTGCGAGGGACAACAGAGCAGGCATGAGGATAGAGGAGCCTGCTCTGAGGGCAGTGGTATTGAGGGAAACAGAATCAGTGTGACCCAGCGGGCTGTGGATGGGACAGAACCACATGTCCAGGAAGCGGGTTCTGAGGAGGGCCAAGGTGAGAAAGACGACGGGCAGAGGGACCCGTCTGCCCTCAGTGGAGACGCGGAAACATCCACCGTAGCAGCAATGGGGCACACTCAGTCTCCGGGGAAACCGGCTGCACCAGATTACCCAGACAACCAAGGGAAGTGGGGGCTGCTGGGGGAGGACAAGGAAGAGGACAGCTGTCAGGATGGATGTGACACCCTTAACTCTGAGGAGATAACCAGAACGGCCTCTATCAGCCCAGGCCAGTATGTGTCAGACCCCTCTCCTGTGGACAGAGGACAGGAGCTACAGGAGGATCCAGCCACACCGATGGAGGGCCTCCGTGAGGGGGATACCCAACTGGAAAAAAGCCAGGAAACAGCTGCTGCGACAAGGAAACATTTCCCCCCAACAGAGCCAGGCAGCAGTATGGACGAGGAAACTAGATTCCATTCTGTGGACCAGGCAGATAAAGAGATGGGACAGTACAGTATGGACAGTACAGTAACTGAGGAATTAGATTGTGGAAAGCTGCTGAACTCAAGTGGTGGTCATGTTGATAGAGGATCAGGTGATGGTCATGTTGATAGAGGATCAGGTGGTGGTCAGGTTGATGAAAGATCAGATGGTGGTCATGTTGATGAAGGATCAGGTGTTGGTCAGGTTGATGAAGGATCAGGTGGTGGTCATGTTGATGAAGGATCAGGTGTTGGTCAGGTTGATGAAGGATCAGGTGGTGGTCATGTTGATAGTGGATCAGGTGGTGGTCAGGTTGGAGGACCTGGCGGTGATCAGGTTGATGGAGGATCTGGTGGTGGTCATGTTGATGGAGGTTCAGGTGGTGGTCATGTTGATGAAGGATCAGGTGGTGGTCATGTTGATGAAGGATCAGGTGGTGGCCATATTGATGAAGGATCAGGTGGTAGTCAGGTTGATGAAGGTTCAGGTGGTGGTCAGGTTGATGAAGGTTCAGGTGGTGATCAGGTTGATGAAGGTTCAGGTGGTGGTCAGGTTGATGAAGGTTCAGGTGGTGGTCATGTTGATGAAGGATCAGATGGTGGTCATGTTGATGAAGGATCAGGTGGTGGTCATGTTGATGGAGGATCAGGTGGTGGTCATGTTGATGGAGGATCAGGTGGTGGTCATGTTGATGGAGGATCAGGTGGTGGTCATGTTGATGAAGGATCAGGTGGTGGTCATGTTGATGGAGGATCTGGTGGTGGTCAGTTTGATGGAGGATCCGTGTTGGCACATGAACAGCCACTGTTCTCCGAGGCCCAGTCAGATGAAGAGGAGGACTCTTTCAGGTCAATCAGTAGCTCCTCTACAGAGATATTCCACATGACGGAGGAGGAATCAGAGAGAGAGCTAGGAGGGATGGAGGATGTGGGTGCTCTGGATAATCTACAGGGGAGGGAGGGTGTGGGTGCTGTGGATAATCTAGAGGGGATGGAGGATGTGGGTGCTGTGGATAATCTAGAGGGGATGGAGGATGTGGGTGCTGTGGATAATCTAGAGGGGATGGAGGATGTGGGTGCTGTGGATAATCTAGAGGGGATGGAGGATGTGGGTGCTGTGGATAATCTAGAGGGGATGGAGGATGTGGGTGCTGTGGATAATCTAGAGGGGATGGAGGGTGTGGGTGCTGTGGATAATCTACAGGGGATGGAGGATGTGGGTGCTGTGGATAATCTACAGGAGAGGGAGGATGTGGGTGCTGTGGATAATCTAGAGGGGATGGAGGATGTGGGTGCTGTGGATAATCTAGAGGGGATGGAGGATGTGGGTGCTGTGGATAATTTAGAGGGGATGGAGGATGTGGGTGCTGTGGATACTCTACAGGGAATGGAGGATGTGGGTGCTGTGGATACTCTACAGGGAATGGAGGATGTGGGTGCTGTGGATACTCTACAGGGGAGGGAGGATGTGGGTGCTGTGGATAATCTACAGGGGATGGAGGATGTGGGTGCTCTGGATACTCTACAGGGGAGGGAGGATGTGGGTGCTGTGGATAATCTACAGGGGAGGGAGGATGTGGGTGCTGTGGATTATCTACAGGGGAGGGAGGATGTGGGTGCTGTGGATTATCTACAGGGGAGGGAGGATGTGGGTGCTGTGGATTATCTACAGGGGAGGGAGGATGTGGGTGCTGTGGATTATCTACAGGGGAGGGAGGATGTGGGTGCTGTGGATAATCTACAGGGGAGGGAGGATGTGGGTGCTGTGGATACTCTACAGGGGAGGGAGGATGTGGGTGCTGTGGATACTCTACAGGGGAGGGAGGATGTGGGTGCTGTGGATTATCTACAGGGGAGGGAGGATGTGGGTGAGGGGGACTCAGGGTTTCACCGGCTCCTGGTTCCTCCGGTGGTCTGCACCAGTCCTCCCTGGTCCCTGTTGACCCACTGTCCTGTTGCCGGTTCTGACTCTGATCCAGATGGTCATCCGTTGTCCACTGAAGACACGGTGGAGCCTTTCAGCCCTGCAGAGATCCCCCCAGAACCCTCATTAAAGAACAAGTCAGAACCCCAGTCTCTGCCCCCTCCAGTACCCCTGTCAGAACCCTCGTCAGGACCCCAGTCTCTGTCTCCATCAGAACCCCTGTCAGAACCCCTGTCAGAATGTCAGTCAGAGCTGATGTCTGTTGAAACTGGGAGGGAACTGCCACTGGAGGGCAACGAGAGACAGGGAGTGAGACAGCCAGAGAGAAAGGCCCTGAGACAGGGAGTGAGACAGGGAGTGAGACAGCCAGAGAGAAAGGCCCTGAGACAGGGAGTGAGACAATCTGAGCTCAGAGGGTCTGGTGTCTGTGGCCTCAGAGCTGAATATGAGGAGGGTGTGTTTGTGTCAGAGGTGACAGACATGCAGGACAGGACGCTCTCTCCAGAGGCTGTAACCCCCAGGGTTGCAGGCTGTAACCCTGGGGAAGATGGGGAGGAGATGGACCCCAAAGAGGTCCTACTGAGACTGAGCAGAGACCCCCCTGGCAGCACAGCAGAAGAGGAATTCTGTCATTCCAGGGCAGGTGAGGCTAGTAATCAGCCAAGTACAGGGGAGGCCCTCGACCCCCCCGGTATCCTGACCTTTGACCCCTCAGTGACGAGGTCAGACTGTGGAGGTTATGACATCCCCTCTGTAGTGGTGTCCATAGTTCAGGGTGGTGGTCCAGCTGACAGTCCGGTGTCGGAGAAGGAGCCGGAGAACCTGGGGTCTAGCGGTACCGTGTGGGAGGAAGAACCTGACCCAGTCTGTCCTGATGTTCAACATTTCCATCCCCTTCAAGGTAGGGCTGCTCGGAAAACAAACTGCGGTTTCCTTTTTGCCAGGAGTGAATTGAATGTTGCAGTCAAGTCTCCGTTTGATGCAGATGAGTTAAATGTCAGATGTGATTGGAGCAGAGAGCACAGGGTGTCCTGTGTGTTGTGTGAGTGACCGTTATCACTGGCCTGTTTGTCCTTTGGTACCGTCCACTTCCAATTGTGTGATATTACAGCACTTAAGGCGTGTTCAGAAACTAACACACAGACGCTCACACACACACACACACACACACACACACACACACAGACAAATGTTCTGCAAATCTCTCTACAAAAAAATTACAATCGTTGTTATTGTAGATCTGTCAGTCAGTCACAATTTACCCATTAAACATTGCTTCTTGGATCTTTTCAAGCACAGCCCGTGGCTTAATTTGAATCAGTTAGGAGGGTAACATTAGCATGACACAGCGCAACAGTGTGTCAATAATTTCCCTATTTACATACAGACCATTTATTAATAGTTCCTGACATTATTTCTGACAAATTGTTTTTTAACTGAGGTATTTAACTGAGGTACATTACTGAGGTATATAACCAAATTTTTTCAGTATTCCACTGGTCCACTTCCAGTAAGTCCACAGAATGATTTTTACACCTAGTCAATAAGAGGTCTGAGTGTCTCCTGGCCATTTATGAGAGGTCTGCATGCCTCCTGGCCAATAAGAAGAGGTCTGAGTGTCTCCTGGCCAGTTAGGAGAATTCTGAGTGCCTCCTGGCCAATAAGAAGTGGTCTGAGTGGCTTTGCATCATTCAGGCAACAAGGTGTGTTCATGGACTGTGTGTCCTGAATGGAACTCTTTTCCCTGTGTATTTCATTACATTAAGTAAAATACAGAGCTTTGGGCTCTTGTCAGACCTAGATGGGGAAACTATGTGGGAAACTGTGTGTCGTTTGGGTCACATTAGTCAGGCCAGATGTTCTGACAGCATGACATAGTATCAAGTTCACTTCTCAAGACCCAAAGTTCACCTCATGACCTATATAAGCCACTGGGCACTACTTATTACTGAAAAAGAAAAAAAAAAAGATTTAATCTTGTCAATGTTCACTATTGGTCGGAACTAAAATTTAAAGTATTTATTAACAGAGTAACAAAGGGGCACTGATTGCATTAAGTGCAGTGCCTAGGGTATAGTGTGCCATTTGGGACTAAGAAGATGTGCTCTGGGTGGTGACAGAAGGAACAGGAACACCCTTTTTAATACCTATTGTTAATGCAGTTCTCCGTTACATAATACCACTTAAATAACTGCCCTGGCTGTTTCCAGAAATGTCCCGTTTGCTGAGTTGCCCAGTGCCGATCTGAAGGGATTTTTCCATTGTCATTCATTAAAGTACAGCAACACAAGGGATGTTGTTGTTATCCTTTTGTTGTAGTTATGAAGCTACAGATTTGGGATAGGCTGTTTTCCAGCCACGTATTTCAGAGATTGTGGATTGGCCTTTTTCCAGACATACATTTTAGGTATTTGGGATAGGCCCTTTTCCAGTCATATATTTTGAGGATAGAGGATAGGCCCTTTTACAGTCATATATTTTGAGGATAGAGTATAGCCCCTTTTACAGTCATATATTTTGAGGATAGGGGATAGGCCCTTTTCCAGTCATATATTTTAGGGATTGGGGATAGGCCCTTTTCCAGTCATATATTTTAGGGATTAGGGATAGGCCCTTTTCCAGTCATACATTTTAGAGATTGGGGATAGGCCCTTTTCCAGTCATATATTTTAGGGATTGGGGATAGGCCCTTTTCCAGTCATATATTTTGAGGATAGAGGATAGGCCCTTTTCCAGTCATATATTTTAGGGATTGGGGATAGGCCCTTTTCCAGTCATACATTTTAGAGATTGGGGATAGGCCCCTTTCCAGCCACATATTTAATAGTGATATTATTACTATCACATTGAATTCTGAATTATTTTCTTAATACTCTTCTGGCCTGTATATTACAGTTAGGTCCGGAAATATTTGGACACTGACACAATTTTCATAGCTTTGGCATTGTGCACCACCACAATGGATTTGAAATGAAACAATTGAGATGCAATTAAAGTGCAGACTTTCTGCTTTAATTCAAGGGTTTGAACAAAAATATTGTACGTTTAGGAATTGCAACCATTTTCCAACAGTCCTTATTTCAGGGGCGCAGAATATTCCACTTCTTTGCCTTAAAAAACTCCTGGGTTGCTTTCGCAGTATGTTTTGAGTCATTGTCCAACTGTAAAGTGAAGCGCCGTCCAATCAACTTTGCTGAATTTGTCTCAATCTGAGCAGACAATATATCCCTATAAACATCAGAATTAATCCGACTGCTTCAGTCTTCTGTCACATCATCAATAAACACCCAGTGCCATTGGAAGCCATGCATGCCCATGCCATCACACTGCCTCCACTATGTTCTACAGATGATGTGGTATGCTTCGGCTCATGAGCCGTTCCAAGCCTTCTCCATAATTTTTTCTTCCCTTCATTCTGGTACAGGTTGATCTTAGTTTCATCTGTCCAAAGAATGCTGTTCCAGAATTGGGCTGGCTTTTGTTTAGATGTTTTTTGGCTAATCTGGCCTTTCTATTCTTGAGGCTTATGAATGGTTTGCACCTTGTGGTGAACCCTCTGTATTTGCCCTTGTGAAGTCTTCTCTTTATGTTAGACTTGGATAATGATTTGCCTACCTCCTGGAGAGTCTTCTTCACTTGGCTGGATGTTGTAAGGGGGTTTTCTTTACCATGGAAAGGATCCTATGATCATCCACCACTGTCTTCTGTGGACATCCAGGCCTTTTTGTGTTTTTTTTCTCAGAATGTACCAAACTGTTGATTTGGCCACTCCTAATGTTCCTGCTGTCTCTCTGATGGATTCATTTTTTTTTACAGCCTAAGGATGATCTGATGATTGTGTACTATGTTCTGACTGGTTGTGTGTTCCATGTTCTGACTGGTTGATTGTGTACTGTGTTCTGACTGGTTGTGTGTCCCATGTTCTTTTCTGGTTCATTGTGTACTGTGTTCTTTTCTGGTTCATTGTGTGCCGTGTTGCTCTACAGACCTCAGCGTCCTAGCCGCAGCAGAGGTCATGGTGGACCACCAGGGAGATGCTGATTCCTCCATGGTGAGTTCTTAACAGCCCTACATACAAAATATCTCCTCCAACCGATGTTTTCTCTGCTACGAAAGGTTCCTTTTCCGATGACCTCATGGGTGCAGCGTAGCAGGAATTGATGTCATGTGAAAGATGCCGTTTGTAAAGTGGCTCTCTGGAAGTCTACTGCAACACAGGATACGCCCATGGGAATATCTTCTTCCTTTGGGAGAAACGACTCCTTCCTCAACAATAGAGTGCACTGCTGTGAACACAGATATTGGAAATCTTGTCCAGTACAACCTTGTCTCTAGGATATGATTAATTACTTTTTTAAATATTATTCTGAATATTATTAGGACAAACCCCTTTCATCTCTAGTCCGAGGACCATAAATAGAAGGAGATGGTGCTGTATTTTGAGCCTCAACATAAGGTACAACAGGGCAATGTTTTATTGTGATTTTAGATTAGAAGCTACAGATTATTTCTGGTCAATTTGATGATGTTAAGTAGTAGAACAAGCTTTTTGAGAACAATGTTTCAGAGGCTGTTTGGCTCTTCGGGATGGGTTCAGTGACCAGCCTGCTTTATCTCAGTAGAACCTGGAGATGAGGTGAGTCTTTGGGCTGTGCCATTCCGTTCCCCCTCCTGGGTTGGGCGGTGTCACTGTTATCGCTCGGTTTCTGCTTCCCTGGATGGATTTCCTGTTTCTACTTGGAAACTGACTCACTGATGTGATTCACACTTTCAGAAAAGACTGAGGAAAAACATTTAGAAAGCGAGGGAGGAAGAGAGAGGGAAGAACAGAGTGACAGACACCAGTGCATTGGGAGAGGGATGGACGGACGAAAGGAGGGAATCAGGAAACGAGGAGGGAGGGTGGGAGGGGGGGTGGAGCCTCTGGGAGAGGTTGGTACTTGGTTCACCACAGATGTGATAGATTAGTACTTCTCCCTCAGTTTTCCAGCCTCACCGAGGACTCAACTCTCTCATGTTGGATTGTACTGTTCTGCTGGGCTTTAGCACCTCCGTTTGGGGGAGAGATGTACGAGCGACACAGGAGGAGGTATGGTTTATGTACCAAGGGGTTCAGAGCAGTGGATGTGGTTTTGATTAAGGTATGGATCATTTGCCTCTTTGCTGTTGGGTTGGATCCTGAACAAATAGCCGTGCATTGATTTGAACAAACCTGTCTTTATCAAGTAGGGTACATACTTTCGGAGGATGGATTGTCTACATGAATAAATGTTTGTTTTAATTTCTGTGATAATATGCATGACTTAAAAAGTTTTAAATGTTTTGAATATGTAATCTATGGGATGTTAGCTGTGTTGTGGTGTTAATGTTAGTAGCTGTATTTTTCAGTGTGTTTATTAGAATACTAACTGTAGTTGACAGTGTGATTATTACAATAGTAACTGTAGTTGACGGTGTGATTATTGCAATAGTAACTGTAGTTGACAGTGTGATTATTGCAATAGTAACTGTAGTTGACAGTGTGATTATTACAATAGTAACAGTAGTTGACAGTGTGATTATTACAATAGTAACTGTTGTTGACAGTATGATTGTTACAATAGTCGCTGTATTTTTCAGTGTGTTTATTAGAATACTAACTGTAGTTGACAGTGTGATTATTACAATAGTAACTGTTGTTGACAGTGTGATTATTACAATAGTAGCTGTAGTTGACAGTGTGATTATTACAATTGTAGCCGTTGTTGACAGTATGATTGTTACAATAGTAGCTGTATTTTTTAATGTGTTTATTAGAATACTAACTGTAGTTGACAGTGTGATTATTACAATAGTAACTGTAGTTGACAGTGTGATTATTACAATAGTAACTGTAGCTGACAGTGTGATTATTACAATAGTAACTGTAGTTGACAGTGTGATTAATACAATAGTAGATGTAGTTGACAGTGTGATTATTACAGTGGTAACTGTAGTTGACAGTGTGATTATTACAGTGGTAACTGTAGTTGACAGTGTGATTATTAGACTTCTACATGCTTTGTTAGTGGGAAAACCTGCAAAATACTTAACTGCAAGATATCTAACTGTAATAGCAGTGTATCAAATACTTGTTCTTCCCACTGTATAAAGTGAGAGGACTTGGGACTCAGGCTAGGAATGAGATGTATCGGGAGGTAACTTGGCACCCAGGCTAGGAAAGAGATGTATCGGGAAGTGACTTGGGACCCAGGCTAAGAATGAGATGTATCAAGAGGTGAAATGACTGTATGGCAAGTGGGCATCTGGGTTAAAAATAATCCATCAGACAATTTACGACTCCACAGTCCCCAGTGGTTAACAAATCGTAAATGTGCCTCGATTTAGCCTGAAATGTCTTCCATTGGTTCAACACTGAACCGCACTAGGATTTAGCCTGAAATGTCTTCCATCGGTTCAACACTGAACCGCACTAGGATTTAGCCTGAAATGTCTTCCACTGGTTCAACACTGAACCGCACAAGGATTTAGCCTGAAATGTCTTCCACTGGTTCAACACTGAACCGCACTAGGATTTAGCCTGAAATGTCTTCCATCGGTTCAACACTGAACCGCACTAGGATTTAGCCTGAAATGTCTTCCACTGGTTCAACACTGAACCGCACAAGGATTTAGCCTGAAATGTCTTCCACTGGTTCAACACTGAACCGCACTAGGATTTAGCCTGAAATGTCTTCCATTGGTTCAACACTGAACCGCACTAAGATTTAGCCTGAAATGTCTTCCATTGGTTCAACACTGAACCGCACTAGGATTTAGCCTGAAATGTCTTCCATTGGTTCAACACTGAACCGCACTAGGATTTAGCCTGAAATGTCTTCCACTGGTTCAACACTGAACCGCACAAGGATTTAGCCTGAAATGTCTTCCACTGGTTCAACACTGAACCGCACTAGGATTTAGCCTGAAATGTCTTCCACTGGTTCAACACTGAACCGCACAAGGATTTAGCCTGAAATGTCTTCCACTGGTTCAACACTGAACCGCACTAGGATTTAGCCTGAAATGTCTTCCATTGGTTCAACACTGAACCGCACTAAGATTTAGCCTGAAATGTCTTCCATTGGTTCAACACTGAACCGCACTAGGATTTAGCCTGAAATGTCTTCCATTGGTTCAACACTGAACCGCACTAGGATTTAGCCTGAAATGTCTTCCACTGGTTCAACACTGAACCGCACAAGGATTTAGCCTGAAATGTCTTCCACTGGTTCAACACTGAACCGCACTAGGATTTAGCCTGAAATGTCTTCCACTGGTTCAACACTGAACCGCACTAGGATTTAGCCTGAAATGTCTTCCACTGGTTGTAATCACAACAGAGACCTGAATCCTTGTGTTCTCAAACAGCTAAATTCAACCCGAGGTTTTTAACAACTTCTATTGGAAACAGGCTTTGTCACAGTAGTCTCGTTGTGCATTAGATCCAATAGCTCTTTCTGTCATTGGACTCTAAGACTAAGTCCATGATGGTAGACACCAGGACTGACATTTCAGTCTGTCAGAGCCAACTCTCTTATTGTTAGCATTAAGGCTCCATCCAAGGTTGTAGTCAATGAACATTCCTTCAGGGGCATTTCACTGTATACAACTACTATTCTCTTCCTTGAGCCTCCACGGTCAATATTCATAGAAATACATTACAGAGACACAGAGACAGAGGCAGATGGAGAGACTGAGGCACACACAGAGGCAGACACAGAGGCAGTAGGTGACACAGAGGCAGACACAGAGACCGGAGGCAGACACAGAGACCGGAGGCAGACACAGAGACCGGAGGCAGACACAGAGACCGGAGGCAGACACAGAGATGGAGGGAGACTCAAAGAGACAGAGATAGGTCGGGCAAAAGATTGTAGAGTATCGATGTCTGGATCAGCTCTGGAAGAGGCAGCTCCTCTTCACTCTCCTTCTAACTAACGGTTTCCTTTGGCTCTCAGCCTGGATCTGGTGGCTGAGAGGGAAATGGGCCCAGAGCCAGGTGACTTCATAACATAGCCTTTTACATCCACATAACACATCCTTCCCCAGCCCATACCCCATACCCCAGCCCCATACCCTATACCCCATACCCCGTATGCCAGCCCCATTGCTCCATGCCCTACACCCCATATGCCAGCCCCCATGCCCTATACCCCATGCCCTATACCCCATACCCTATACCCCATACCCCAGCCCCATACCCTATACCCCATACCCCGTATGCCAGCCCCATTGCTCCATACCCCACACCCCATATGCCAGCCCCCATGCCCTATACCCCATAGCCCGTATGCCAGCCCCATTGCTCCATACCCCACACCCCATATGCCAGCCCCCATGCCCTATACCCCATGCCCTATACCCCATACCCCATGCCCTACACCCCATATGCCAGCCCCCGTGCCCTATACCCCATACCCCATGCCCTACACCCCATATGCCAGCCCCCGTGCCCTATACCCCAGCCCCATACCCCATGCCCTATACCCCTTATGGCAGCCCCATGTCCTATACCCCACACCCTATGCCCTACACCCCATATGCCAGCCCCATGGACTGTACCCCATACCCCATGCCCTACACCCCATATGCCAGCCCCCATGCCCTATACCCCAGCCCCATGCCCTATACCCCATGCCCCATACCAAGCAATCTTTAGAATCCCTTCCCTAGATCTGATCACAGTTAGAGACATGAAGGACTTCCCTCCAACAGATCTTATCTTTCACTACTTTAGACCACCCTGCTCCTTATATAGTACACTACTTTAGACCACACTTCTCTATATAGTACACTATTATAGACCCCTCTTCCCTATATAGTACACTACTTTAGACCACACTTCTCAATACAGTACACTACTTTAGACCACACTTTTCTATATAGTACACTGCTTTTGACCACCCTGCTCCTTTTATAATGCAATACTTTAGACCACTCTACTCACTACTTAGTACACTACTTTAGACCACTCTTCCCTATATAGTTTACAATGTTTGACCACTATTCTCCTCATAGTACACTACTTTAGATCACTCTTCTCTGTATAGTACAGTACACTACTTTAGATCACTCTTCTCTGTATAGTACAGTACACTACTTTTGATCACTCTTCTCTATATAGTACAGTACACTACTTTAGATCACTCCTCTCTATATAGTACAGTACACTACTTTAGATCACTCTTCTCTATATAGTACAGTACACTACTTTTGATCACTCTTCTCTATATAGTACAGTACACTACTTTTGATCACTCTTCTCTATATAGTACAGTACACTACTTTAGATCACACTTCTCTATGTAGTGTACCTAGAAGGATATATGCTGTCATTTGGCACACATCCTAAGCTTCATCTCTCAGGCCTGTATTTTTAAACCACATGTGTTTTTATTGGGACTTTGTTTATGTTCTCCTTCCGACCAAAATTACTGGCATTCTTTCCCTTTTCAGTTCATCGCTGAGTTCTCCAATTATGCTTTCAGAACAACACTGGTGCCAGGTTTCTGTCAGCAGAGAGAGTGTGTGACAGCGGTAGGGACAAAGAGAAGGACGAAGATATGGGGGGGGGAATGTAGTTGGTGCAAAACTGGGTTCAGTGTGTTGTGTGTCGATGTCACACTGTCACTGGCATGTTTTCTTAATGTGCTGGCAGGCCCATCCCTCGTTCAGGCCCCTCCCTTTTTTATACCCCTCCCTCTGCAGGGGTGTGTAGGAAGAAGTATTTTCAGAGAATTCGCACATTAAGTATTGGATAATGGCTCTGGTTTCCAGAACCTTCTGTCTGATATGATGCAGTGACAATGTGTTTATAGTGCAGACTGTCAGCTCCAACATCATCAAGGTAGCAAATAGTTAGAGAAGCTGACCAGCGTTGTGGAAATTCTTGCACTGATGTACACTTGGTCCTATACATGTATAAATGGGTTACTAGTTAAAGATGCCGAGAGGGATCTGGTGTTTGCCTAAGGGGCCTCCTTGACCGGCACCAGCGGATTAGAGGGTTACTCGTAAATCAGTAAATCTGTATAATTTATCCCTTTAGTGTCTATCTGTTTACCAGTAACCAAAATCTAATCCCCAAAGTGGCATGGTGAAAGAAAAAAACATTTTCTCTATGAGCAAGGTAGTTCACTCCAATTGCTTCCAGCTCATTGCTGAAAATGAAAGATTTCTCTACCAAAATTATCAACAGAAATAAAGGTGAAACAAATGTAGGGTATTTTAATCCATATCTTATGAGCCACTTTGAAATTACATGACATGTTTTACATAGTCCCCCACCATTATAGGGTGCCCCTTAAGAATTGTATGTTAACTTCATTCAATCAGAGGGATTTGGAAGCAGTATCAGACCCCCGTGTGTGGACACTGACTGCATTAACACTCATTTCCACACTGGGTGTTTATTGTTCAGGGAGACACATTGAGATTGGATGTACATTTTTACATTTTCAAAGAAACAAAAATAATGGAAAACGCAAATGAAATGAAAACATAAGGACATTGAAAAAAGGGTAAGGAACGATTTGGGCAGCGGTCAAAAAAAACTATGCCAGCGTTGTAATGGGGATCGGAAACATTACATTTGTTTTTGGTGAAATTTGTCAAGATTACAGATCTATTTGTCCAAGTCTGTAAAAACATAAACAGCTTTCCGTGGGATGTACAAACTTTTTCACGTCTGTAGGTTTGAAGCCATTCTAGGTGTTTTCAGTGGGACTGTGCGACTTAACAAAAATTATGTATTTTTAACTGCCATTTTGTGCTGAATGTTTACTATGTTGTTTATATGCGCATAATATATAAGTGGAGTCACTATCATACACCTTTTAGCTGTGGAATTAATTTAAGGCGAATGACACGGGCACACATTTCCACATGGATGACATAGTACACACCTTTCCACATGGATGACATAGTACACACTTTTCCACATGGATGACATTGTACACACTTTTCCACATGGATGACATAGTACACACTTTTCAACATGGATGACATAGTACACACTTTTCCGGGGCCCTTTTTGGTTTGACGGTGCCACTTTTACTACCAGTAACCAAAGATCGCAGACCTCGTCTTTAACTGGTAATTTGTTTCTATGCTGTAAATTTTTGTTTCAACCTTGATACGTGAAGTCCGATAATGGTGGTAGTTTCTGCAATCGGGCTTTGTTCAAAAACGATATAACATGTTGTTGTTCACAGAGACCCACTCCACGTTTCCATTTAAAATGTAATGATGTGTCCTTAATGTAAGACTTGATAAAACTATCAGCACAGTGATAATACAGCAAGCAGTGGTTTTAAAACACTATCTGTGTGCCTATAGATAATTTCTCCATGTTGACATCTAGGCTGTGTCTGGGTGTTAGAGAAACATTGATGGCTGGTCCAACCATAGAGCTCTCTCTCTTTCTCTTTCTCTTTCTCTTTCTGTCTGTCTGTCTCTCTCCGTTACACTGTCTCTCTCTCTCTCTCTCTCTCTCTCTCTGTTACTCTTTCTGTCTCTGTCTGTTCCTCTCTGTCTGTTCCTCTCTGTCTGTTCCTCTCTGTCTGTTCCTCTCTGTCTGTTGTATTGGCGATCAGAATCATACCTACAGTATGTCTGCTACTCGCTTCATCTGATGTTGATCACTGGCAACCATGAGATTGTCATTATGTAAATGTTGCTGTCTGAATCAGCTCATTTACATGCTTATCATTGCTCCTTGTTTCTAGACTGGAATTTATTTTGGTACTCCGGCGTAAAACCAATAATAACGGTGTAATTCCTTTGGTGTGCCTGAAAGAACTCTAATGATTAGTTTCTCTTTTGAAATCCAAAAAGTATATATTTTTTCAAAGCAAAATGACACATCAAATAAATGTTCATTATCATGGATACCTCCAAATAATTGCCAATAAAAAACGGAAAACAATGGAAATGCAACTAGTCTCTGCCATTCTAGTTGCTTGTTTCACGTGACTGAAGTTTGCAGTCTGTCTTAAATTAAATCTTTTTCATAAATGAAAATACACAAGTATGTTTGTGACATTTCATGAAAGCGATAAGGCATGCAAGTCAGTGCTGTATCATAAATTCAGTCCCAGGTTGGCAGGTTAACAGGTTGGCAGGTCTCCACTATTGTGTTGGCCCGAACAACGGCATTTACTTGTAACAATATTCATGATATAGTACTGCCTTATTAATCACACGCGTATGTGTGATAACAAGCTTGTTTAAATGCATCAGCATAATCATAAAAGTTCCAAATGGCACAGTTTCTTTTTCTACCTACAAATATAGCGTGTAAGGGCCATTTGAGAAGCGCCCTAGAAGGCTGTCACATGACTAAGTGTTGTCCTCCTGTTTTTCCTTTTCTTGACTTAGATCCAACGAGAGACAGAGGCTGTCTTCCCAGAGTCTTGCAGTCCTCTGACCCACACACAGATCCACTCCTCCCCTGACAACAGGGAGACAGAGGCCGTCTTCACAGGTAACAGGGCTGGCCCTGGCCATTTGTGGGCCCTAAGCAAACATTTTATTTGGGGCATCCTCCCCTAGCAGTCAGGGGTCCTAAGCTACTGCTACTGTCGCTTAGGCCTGGTACCAACCCTGACAGGTAAGAATTATGGGGTGACATGGTACCCTACTGGTCCACAGCATTGGGCTAGTGAAACCTGGAAAGAACCCTCTGTCCCTGAGCAAGACTGTTAAGACCTTAATTGCTTCCAGGTTGTTGCTGTAAATGTGATTGTGTTGCTAGGATACTTACCTGGGTGACTGTTTGACCAGGTCAGTCTTTCATAGTGTTAGTTGTTGGATCCACTATAGCGCTAGCTGGTCTGTGTATGCCGCCAGTAAACTTTGATTAGAATAAAAACATGATAAAGATGGAGTGACTGTAGTGTTAGCTTTATGTGCTATATGTCTAGACTCATATTGGCATCTTTACATCAGGCTGAAGATATTAAGTCCTTGTATTGGCTAGAAGACAAAATTATTTTCTCAAAGACCTTTTAAAGAGATTTTGTATTTTTCAGGCATGTTATGTCTAAATGCACAGTGGTGAAAGACACAGCAAACTTCTGCTTGTTGGTATGGAGCAAGACAGGTTAAAAGTTTCAAATGTTGCTGCCCTGGCCTCCATTTCATCCTGCTTACTTAGTGTAAATAAAAAACTAGCTCTCTTTGAAATGCATCAATTTCAGGCACATCAATTTCTATTCTACCTTTAACCGAATGGATGTTTGACATTTGATGTTCTTGCAAACAACAACTAAATAGTCATGGTGTTGAAACCGAATACGGACAGGTGTCTTGTGAGCTACTGCATTAAAAAGTTGGCATGGATTGTGCCGCTGAAAGTGCATGATCAAGCTTCAGTCATACTGTATGGTTTTCCTTAGCATGGTTTAAATCAAGCGACAAGATAGCTAACTGTTTAGGCATTTGTTTGATGATCCACGTAGTGAAGTTTGAAAGATAGCTAGCCTTTTTTAGCCTCAAAAATACATTTAGCCTTGTTTTGTTTATCAAAAAAGGCTAGTTCCAACCTGATACATTCCTTCCCAGCCAGCTACCCTTGGGTATATATGGTTGCTGGATAACTATTAATAGGACGGAGCAGATATTTTCACTGCTACTTATTTTTGATGCAATTGGCGGTAACTCCCGCAACAGCTATCCAGTACTCTGCCTACGGTATCCACCAGCTGGCTATTGGCATCTATTTAGCCTAATATTTATCATGGAGAAGAGTTTTTTAATTTCACGGTTAGGAAGTAAATTAATCAGCCCCATGTCATTGGTGACACAACCCTGTTTTTCTCCATAGCAATGTTGGAAAAACTATGAAGCCTTTCTTGAAGATGTACCTCTAAAATGATTGATAGAGTAGAGCTGTGCAGACAACTAGTCCGCATTACTGTCACTTAAGCACCAACACCAACAGTCCCAAGGCCTTCTTTCTGTGAGGTTTCATCCTGTGATCTGCTTCAGGAAGTAAAAAGATAGTAATGAACAGACGTGGAGGAGAAGACAGAAAAGCAAAAACTCTATTGAAGCTGTAGCACCCCGGAGACAAACACCTGGTCCAACCTTGTAGCACTCCTGTTTCCCCTACATAGTTTGTGTTGGCTTGGAGCCGGGCGTGGAATGCGAACAGTTGGTCTGTTTCGGACCAACTGTATAAAACTGATCCAGACCAACTATTTAACACTGATCCAGACTGCCTATCACTGATCCAGACTGCCTAAAACTGATCCAGTCCAACTGTCTAACACTGATCCAGACTGCCTATCACTGATCCAGACTGCCTATCACTGATCCAGACTGCCTATCACTGATCCAGACTGCCTATCACTGATCCAGACTGCCTATCACTGATCCAGACTGCCTATCACTGATCCAGACTGCCTATCACTGATCCAGACTGCCTAACACTGATCCAGACTGCCTAACACTGATCCAGACTGCCTAACACTGATCCAGACTGCCTAACACTGATCCAGACTGCCTAACACTGATCCAGACTGCCTAACACTGATCCAGACCGACTGTTTAAAACCGATCCAGACTGTCTAACACTGATCAAGACCAACTGTCTAACACTGATCAAGACCAACTGTCTAACACTGATCAAGACCAACTGTCTAAAACTGATCAAGACCAACTGTCTAAAACTGATCAAGACCAACTGTCTAAAACTGATCAAGACCAACTGTCTAAAACTGATCAAGACCAACTGTCTAACGCTGATTCTAACGCAAACAGGCTATCGCAAAAAGACTGAGTCTTTCTTTAGGCTTTTTCTACTGACCGCTGAGACAGAAATCTTGCAGGGTTGTGTGAGCTTTGACAGCTACCTCATAATCATACGCACATACCCTAACTTTCCTTGGGAAAGTGCTGGTTCTTCTGCTACTCTCCTAAATTTTAGGTTAGTTTAGATACTAGCTCAACATAGGGCAACAGACATAGCCAGTCATAGCCAGACAATATGTATGCAGTTATCAAATACAAAGACAGGCATCCCTCATCACTTATTTCATCTCTCTGAAAGGGTCCGAAAGGGTTTGCAACCAGTTGCCCATTGAAACATAATTTCAGTGCTGAATAACAAAGTTTTCTCTGTAAACTCTTATAGTCAACACCCGCTATCTCACCTCTCATCTTACATGCACACAACCACACAAACTAACAAACACAAACAAACACACATCCAGCTGCTGAAGTTGAAGTGACTTTTGCAAACACTCTACTAGAGTTAACCTATCCCTCCTCGCGTTCCAGCCTAGCATTCCTGTTTCTTTCACACCTAGCTTGTTTTTTCTGTTAAATCAAATCCTGGTGTGTTTTCCCCTTTAGTTAGGTCCGTTTGTGAAGGTGAAAAGACCACCTCACTTGACCAAGACCAGGAGTGTTAAGTGAAACACTAGCATGGTTAATTTCACGTGAGAATGCAATCCAACCTGAACATAAGTGACCCAAAAATGCTGATAGACTACCCTCATAAAAATGTTAGATGTGCATCTGGCTTGTTGAAGAATCTATCTCAATAATGAGTGCGGACAGGATCTCTCTAATGGCGTTGGACAGACACAATGATACTTGGGCAATACACTGTAATGATATTTCTAAATCTGTCTGTGACAACATTAACATGGTGACCTGGCAGTTGACTTTGGGAGATGACTCGTACTATAGCAAAAATACGCATTAGTTTGCAAGGCTAATACAATGCTAATTCAACACTGTGAATGTACAATCATTCTATTTCAAATGTTATACGTAGCAACAATGCATTCGGAAAATGTTCACACACCTTCAATTTTTTTTTACATTTTGTCGAAATGTATTAAGTTAATTTACCCCAGGTGGACTCCAACGAAGTGGCAGAAACTGAGATTCTCAAAAAAACATCTGAATCCTCATTTTGGTCCTTTATTATGTCATAAATATGTCTACAAAGGCCACCTCTGAAGTAAGGCCCCCCCAGACCTTCCACCAATTTGGGCAGGAGTGATTAATATTAGAGCGACCGTCCGTCTGAGCCTTACTAGCGCCAGGCAGAGACAGACGGCCTTCAACAGGTCATGAGGGAAAGACCAATGAAGCTCAGACTTCTGCTTTATAACATGCATACAACTTCTTCGGTGATGACGTTGTCCTGTTTTGACTGTAACAGTTTAGAGGTTGGCCACGTTATGGGTTCAGTGTGTCAGTGGCGAGATGTTCCTCTTTCGGTGATAATACTACAACGTCCTTTTCTGCTGTGGAGAATGAGTGTGGGTCCCAGCTGGTGGCTTATCCCCTATTTTGACCATTGCCCCGTGGGCCCATCCAGGAAGCTCTGATTAAGACCTGATGTCATGGTGTGATGTGTGTTTTCAGACTGTCAGGGAACTGGCACCAGCTCAACCCTCCACCGCGCGTCGGGCAGCGACTCAGAGAGTTTCTTAAGTACAGGAGAGGACAGCGTCTTTGGCAAGGTAAAGAGGCTTCAGAAATGCCTGTACTTTTATATAATGGTGATTTACTACAAATGTTATTTCCCATTAATAGTAAGTGAATGGAAATGCATAGGCCGTGTCTTAAGATCTGTGGAGAGTGTGATTACAAACTGCTTGTTCAGGGGATGGAGGTTAATCTCAGTTCTGTAAATGAGATTCAGTGGACTGTATTCACAGTCAGGAGGCTGGATGACTCCTCTGGTCTGGTTGGGGTTTGGCCAGTGTGGTTATGGGACCTCACCGTCAGCATACTCAGTTTCAGAATCACCATTTGTGTTCTTACACACACACACACACACACACACACACATACAAACACACACAGTGTAGAATTTGGGTTATTGGTTTAGTCCTTTTAGGTCAAAGGTAGGTTGTCCTGATCCTCAAGAGTTTGGAACTGTGGGCAGTTGCGTTGAAATTTTGTCTCTATTGCGCTGATCAATAAATTCAGTTGTTCAAGTTCACCAAATTCAAGCCGACTGCTCTTCCAGGGAGGTTACATCCAAACCCTGTGTTACACTGCTGCTCTTCATGAGCCGGACTTCCTGCCCCAGCCACAGTGCTAGGTAGGACCATGTGGTTTTACATAAAACACTTGGTCAGGTCATTGCTATTGTTATTGTCATTCTACGCTATAGGGAATGGAAATGTGGCTAATATTTAGGGGAGAAAAGCGTTCCATTATTATGTCGTTGAATGGATATTTGATAGATGAAATGAAATATGTATGGGGACGCTAACATTGGCTGGCTCCCCTCAGTCATACCTACTTGGCTGATGTTATCTACTGACATGAGAAGGATGACGAAGGGTTACTGATTAATTGCCTTTTTTAGTGATAGTTGGGTATTCATACCTTAGTAATGCACACTGAGTAGAACATTCAGTTGGACATCCTCAAACAAACATTGAGCAGAGTATTGTGATGAAATGTGCAACACATTACTGCTGCTGTTTACCTCTTCCAAGAGTATATCATTTTACTGTTAACTGTTAGCAGAGTTACCTGTTAGCCATTTAGCAGAAACTCTTGTCCAGGGTGACTTCTAGTTAGGGCAGCCATCGTTAGATACCTAGGTTGGACCGCCACACAAACCAGATATAGCAAGTATACCTTGAACAACGACGGGCTTGATCAGCGACGCAGCCTGTCTTTTCCTTGTAGGAAGAGCGGCTCGGTTCTGCTGAGGTCGCCTTGAGCTAGCGGGCTGACATCCAAACAGAGGTGCACTGGGCATCAGAAGGGGAGATGAAATGAGAAGATTAGCGATCCCTATAGCAGTGGCAGGAAAGCCCACGTGGCGATATCCAATCCTATCCAATCAGATAGTGTGTTTACATAGTGCTCAGATATGACACGGGCACTCGACAACCACACTCTGTTGCCAGGGCGATGACACGGTGACTGGGGACAGCACCAGTGAGCTGTCAGTGTCCCGCTCCTCCGCAGAGGACACGGCCAGCGGTGACCCCACCAGTTCCAGCCCGGAGAGCTGTCTGAGGAGGCGGGGCCAGGGGAGGCGGGGCCAGGGGAGGCGGGGCCAGGGGAGCAGCTGGAGTGCTGAAGAGGGTCACAAACCCGGGGCCAGAGTGGGAGGCGGAGGAGAGACTGAGGAGGAAGCCCAGGACAGGCCGACGGAGGTTCCACGGCTGGTTCCAGGTTCCTCAGCAGAACCCAGCCCCAGTGTCCGGTCGCTGTCCCCGTTCCGGCGCCACAGCTGGGGACCCGGGAAGAACCTGGGGGGAGAGGAAGACATGAACCAACGCAGGTACTGACTGAAAGTGACTATACATGCAGAGATTCAGTAGAACATACAACACAGACTGTAGCACAGGCACGAACAGTCATGAGAACTGACACTGACTGGCGTTCGGCAGAAGGACGAGGATCAGGGAAGAGGAGTAGAAAACGTAATAGATAACAGAGTATCGATCCAGTCACACCATCTCGTCTGGAGATTGCTCCCGGACAAACACACACTATTGCCCAGCGAGACCTTGCCAAGGCGCAAACATGACAATGAATGGAATGTTTTCTGGGGAAGCGGGTCACATTTTGGACAGGATGTTCTGCACTATTTAAGGCCCTGTACTGTTCCAACATGGTTGTCCACAGACTGCCTAGAATCTGCTATTAGTGGCTTATAAAGGACGGAAACACTGATGGTTTGTGGTTCACTACGTCTGGACATCTCTGGATGTCCGAGACACACCCTAATGCCAAGTGGACTGGGCACTGATTTGGCTCTGATTTAGCTTTCTCAGACTAACATCGAATGTATTTAATGAATACATCACAATGTTGTTTCCGCGAGACAGCATGCAGCGTGGTAGTGTGTCCTCACAACCAACCAAGGGGAGATTATAGTGTCACCTCTCTGCCTGCCACGTCTAATAGTGTCACCTCTCTGCTTGCCATGTCTAATAGTGTCACCCCTCTGCATGCCACGTCTAATAGTGTCACATCTCTGCATGCCACGTCTAATAGTGTCACCTCTCTGCATGCCACGTCTAATAGTGTCACCTCTCTGCATGCCACGTCTAATAGTGTCACCTCTCTGCATGCCACGTCTAATAGTGTCACCTCTCTGCATGCCACGTCTAATAGTGTCACCTCTCTGCATGCCACGTCTAATAGTGTCACCTCTCTGCATGCCACGTCTAATAGTGTCACCTCTCTGCATGCCACGTCTAATAGTGTCACCTCTCTGCATGCCACGTCTAATAGTGTCACCTCTCTGCATGCTACGTCTAATAGTGTCACATCTCTGCATGCCACGTCTAATAGTGTCACCTCTCTGCATGCCACGTCTAATAGTGTCACCTCTCTGCATGCCACGTCTAATAGTGTCACCTCTCTGCATGCCACGTCTAATAGTGTCACATCTCTGCATGCCACGTCTAATAGTGTCACCTCTCTGCATGCCACGTCTAATAGTGTCACCTCTCTGCATGCCACGTCTAATAGTGTCACCTCTCTGCATGCAACGTCTAATAGTGTCACATCTCTGCATGCCACGTCTAATAGTGTCACCTCTCTGCATGCCACGTCTAATAGTGTCACCTCTCTGCATGCCACGTCTAATAGTGTCACCTCTCTGCATGCCACGTCTAATAGTGTCACTTCCAGAACCTCAGGGTCTGAGGTTATATCTGAGTCTCTAAGTCTCTGGATATATATGACAGTCTTTGGGGTCTGAGGATAGATCAGAGTCCTGGGGAACTGGTTGACTGTGATACAGTAGGCCTGGGGAACTGGTTGACTGTGATACAGTAGGAACTGGTTCTCAGACTTCTATTTTGGGATAAATGCGGAAGCAATCACATACACTTCTGTCTTTTTCTGTTGTAACTTTCAGGACAGATCCATCAAACTGATGGTTCTTTTTTTACTTTCAATTTTATTCCACGATGTATGACATTTATAGACGACCATATCTCAATAAAGTTAGCCAAATCTATCGTTACAGATCATATTCTGTGTTAATGTATACATGTATTAGGATCCCAAACATTAGTTTGGAAAAGGCATTCCATGTATTTCCTTACTGGGGAATTCTAATCTGAGTTCCAGTCATGCTTGAGGCATCTTCCTGTGTGCAGATCTGTCGTTTAATTGTTTTTCTTTCCTTGGTCACAATCTATCTTGTTCAGTGCTAAACAGAGTCCTGGAGAAGTAAAGACAACATTTCATAGAAGGTACTAATTCAACATCTATTATTTTCACTTTCTCAACCTCTCCCTGTCCTCTACCTCTTCTTCCTCTCCACCTCTCCCTGATCTCCACCTAATCATCCTCTTCCTCTCCACCCAACAAAAGAAGAGCAATTTTTTTGTGTAACCTGACCCACACGCTTAGATTTTGTCCGTCATCCTACTAGTGAACACATTGTGGTGCCTACATTTTTCCACCATTGTAGGCTTTGAATTACCTCATTATTCTTACCTTTTCCAAACTAATGTCTTAAGAACATTAAAAACTTGAGGACTTCTAATCTTATTAAACTCAACCGCCATAAAACGTGTGATGTCGGCGGCTCCCAAGTCTCTACTTAAGAAAGTAGGTGACTTTGATGTCCACTGACTGCTGCTCAAACTACCCAGATTCCGAGGCCAGGAATCCAGGTGTCATCTTAGACCCCACTCTCCTTTGAGCCCCACAAGTCCATCACCAAAACTGCCATACTTCATCTCTGCAAGATTTCCCATGACCCTCCATATCCCACAGACCCAGCAGCATCACCGTCATTTGATACTTGTCAAGCCCACAGACCCAACAGCACCACCATCATCTGGATACCTGTCAAGCCCACTGGCCCAGGAGCACCACCATCATTGGATCCCTGTCAAGCCCACGGACCCAGCAGCATCACCATCATTGGATACCGGCCAAGCCCACGGACCCAGCAGCACCACCATCATTGGATACTGGTCAAGCCCACGGACCCTGCAGCACCACCATCATTGGATACCGGTCAAGCCCACGGACCCTGAAGCACCCCCATCATTGGATCCCTGTCAAGCCCACGGACCCTGCAGCACCCCCATCATTGGATACTGGTCAAGTTCCATGTTTATGTGACCCTGCTCCTTACCTACAAGGCCCCTAATATCCCGCTCCTTACCTAACCTCCTCCATATACACACCGCCTCCCGTAGTCCCAGCTCCTCCACCTAACCTCCTCCATATACACATCGCCTCCCATAGTCCCCGCTCTTTATCTAACCTCCTCCATATACACACCGCCTCCCATAGTCCCCTCTCTTTACCTAACCTCCTCCATATACACACCGCCTCCTGTAGTCCCCGCTCCTCTGTCTCAGGACTACTCATCCCTAAAAACATTGTGCACCATGGGGGATGGGGAATTCAGCACCACGGCTCCTGAACTCTGGAAGACTCCATAACCCGGACTCCCTCACCACCTTCAGAACAAACCGATGTGACTTTCCCCTCTGCAAAGCTTGGTCCTCATTCGGCTCTAGCGAAGCCGACTGTTATTTTCTGGTCTGTTTTCTTTTGCTGTGTAGTGTCTTTGGGTTTCTTGAAAGGTGCTTTAAATCCTGTGTATTCTTCTTCTTTATTATTATGGTTAATATTATCATTTATTATTATTATTTGTATTGATATTATTAGTTATTATAGTTAGAAGCCCCCTCAGTAATTGGTGACTGGCTCTTTTAGAGTAGTTGTCTAGGAATGAATACCAGCACCCCCTTCTGAATGAGCAGTCGGAGCTCTGCAGCTGTTTGCATGAGACTTGAATGGTTCTCCGTGCTGTGGTGTGAAGAGTTGACACCTTGCTCTGCTTGTCCCTGGTGCTAGATGGTGCAGAGGTTTAGTCAAGCTTCATGTGGAGAGGTTTATGTGGCAAATAATACTGAATGGCAGTATCATTAAAAAGATTTGAAAGCTGTTTAGAGTGACCTGAGCAGTCATTTACCTGAGAGGACACTGGTGAATGCTGCTGTCTTGTAATGATTTAATCACATGACCATCTGGTTACCTCTACCTCATACTACGTTACGATCCAATTCAGTTCCACAGCACCCCTGTGAAGCCTGTGGATTGTTCTTTAATGCTGGACTCCCGATACATACAGTATGAACTTACTGATTAAATGCTGCTGTCATTGACAGTGTACAAATGTAAAGATTATAAATTATTCAGCTTAACACAATACATTTTAAAGCATACGACTCTGGATTTACAGTGAGAATTTACAATTTACAGCTCTTATTTACTGTTTGATCATATGAATATGATTGCCATAGTCACTGTTGCTGTCACTGCTCAAGGTGCTTATACCCTAGCCATTACAGCGTAGAAAGTAATTGTCTACTGAATTAAATGTAAATCTCCACCTGGAACGAGAGGTGTGGAGTTGGGAAAAGGGATTTCTCAGGTGGCTTTACTCAGTACATGTGAGAGACTGAAGAGAGAAACAGGGACACAGACAGACAGGTAGAGAGAGGAGAGAGACAGTCAGGAAGGGGGGAGAGGAGAGAGACAAACAGAGAGGGGATCATGTGTCAGATGGGGGAGAGGAGAGAGAGATGGTGAGACAGACATACAGCAAGTGGAGAGAGGGATAGAGAGGAGTTGATTTTGGTTGAAAAGACATTGATAAGGTGTCTTTTTGGTCAACGCATCTTCTCACTATGACATCTCTGTTGTACAGTCCAACATCTTGACCCTGATTCTGGTTTCACTTCCTGGGTTTCAGTTACAGCCTGGAGGGCCTACGTGAAGTGAGGGATGATGGGAAAATCCCATCTCCCCCGGGTGCCACTACCAAGGAGGCTAGGCAGCATGGAGCATTCCGTCACCAAGGCAGCGAGGAGAGAGGAGGTTCCTTAGTGTCTCTGACAGAAGAACAGGACGCTGAAATGGAGGTTCGCACTGTGGAGCATGGACAGGTACTCCATGCCAATCTGTTAATAATCTGGTACTCTACCTCAATCTGTTAATAATATGCTACTCTATCTCAATCTGTTAATAATCTGGTACTCTACCTCATTCTGTTAATCTTGTATTCTACCTCAATCTGTTAATAAGCTGGTACTCTACCTCAATCTGTTAATAAGCTGGTACTCTACCTCAATCTGTTAATAAACTGGTACTCTACCTCAGTTTGTTAATATTCTGCTACTCTACCTCAATCTGTTAATAATCTGCTACTCTACTTCAATCTGTTAATATTCTGCTACTCTACCTCAATCTGTTAATAATCTGCTACTCTACCTCAATCTGTTAATAATCTGCTACTCTACTTCAATCTGTTAATAATATGATACTCAACCTTAATATGTTAATTATCTGCTACTCTACCTCACAATCTGTTAATAATCTGGTACTCTACCTCAGTTTCTTAATAATGAAGTACTGTACTTTGGTATGTTAATAATCTGCAAAATATATTCATCTGTTGATATTCTGTTAGTCTCACTGTTAATTATATTTTAGTCTTACTCTTTTAGGATGTTTTGCTTGAATGTTTCGTGATATTGATGATAATTGTTTTCTCCCCAGAAGTCTAGGAGGTGTCGTCCACTAAGAAACAGCTGCCCCCCAATGAACCTTCCTCTCACTAAATCAGTGTCACTGCTCGCCATCAACCAGAGAGACATGGACAGTGAGTAGTGACAGCTGTTCCTATCTGTCCATCCGTCTGTCAGTTTGACCACTCAGTTTACAGTTTAATCTTTTAGCGGTCCGCTTTCCTCCTCTTGGAGATAGGTGCGTTATAGATTCCAGAACTGTAGTCATGGATACACCCTTCTAGCTACTGATTGGTGGCTGTGGTAGTGTGGATCATCTGGATGTAAAGCCGTTCCTCTCTCGTCTCTATGTTCCATCCCTCCCTTTGATAGACAGAGCTTTACTATGTGAGTCTTTCTGATTTCTGTCTGTCCTTCCTGGAACCCCTTGTCCAGCTATGGCTCGGATCAGACACAGACGGAGAATCTCTTTCTCGTTCAGCCTCTCTCCAATCCTCCCCAAGTCTAAATCTACCATCTCTCTGGAGTCATCGTCTAGTGATGATGAGCCCTCTTTGCGTAAGTACGCTAGGATAGAGGGTACTTAGAGGTAAGACACTAGTGATGCGTAGACACTAAGTCCACTCAAATGCTCCTGTGCACTGGACCAGTAGAACCCTTACTATTAAGTAAATCTAATTAGTGATGAGATCCCCTTTCAGAACTTAGTCAGTTCTGCTGACTACATTGGTCAGTGACTTTTCTCTGGTGTGACGTCGGTCTCGGCAGCTGTGAGTTCTAAACTCGCTACAGGATTCAAGACCAACAAGCTGTTGCTACTGTATCTCGTCCGACCGCTGGTTTCGCTTGGGAAAACGAGCAGGAAAGGAGCATTACCTTTCTGTGGTAGAACCTCCAGAGCCATGTTATTAGTGTAGCTGTCGCAAATACTCTTGTTGTTACCACATCTATAGTCTTAACCCAATGAAACAGGGTTTGTCTTCTCCGCTGTCCGGACACTAGGTGTCTGGCTGTACGGCTGACAAGTTACAGGGGAGTTGTCTGGCAGCTGTGAGCCTTGGCTGACCTGCAGTATCAACACACGTTACAATGCTTCAGCCCATCTCTCCAACCTGTCTTCAATCTTCTCCTCTCTCCATCTCTACTCTTCTCTCCACCCTGTCTTTACTCTTCTTTCTCCATCTCTAGTCTTCTCCCCACCCTGTCTTTACTCTTCTTTCTCCATCTCTACTCTTCTCTCCACCCTGTCTTTACTCTTCTTTCTCCATCTCTAGTCTTCCCTCCACCTCTTCTGTCTCTTTTTCTACTATCCATTCTAGTTTAAGATCAGATCAAATTAGATCAGATCAATACCTGTTGAAATGTTTCCTAACACGCACACGCCCACATTTTCCGTCGCCCAATCTCTCATTCTTCTATCTCTCATTCTTCAATCTCTCTCTCTTCTCTCTCCTTATATCCGTTCTCTTCTCTCTTACAGTAATTCCAAAGGGAGCAGCATTATTAAACTTATGTATGATCCATGTGGTTGTTTTCCTAGAGGTCATCTCTAGAAAAGTAATTTCTATAAAAAGTCACTTCATCAAAAATAATATTTGGAAATGTTATCTCTGGAAAATTCATCTCTGAAAAAGCTTGCATTCTGAATGACGCGGTATTCCCTAAATTGTACTATACAATATAAGGAAAACATTATTTTTTTTTTTAAACATGTCATTGTTTTGCAGGGACATGGGTCTTGTTTTGCAGGGACTTGGGTCTTGTTTTGCAGGGACTTGGGTCTTGTTTTGCAGGGACTTGGGTCTTGTTTTGCAGGGACATGGGTCTTGTTTTGCAGGGACATGGGTCTTGTTTTGCAGGGACTTGGGTCTTGTTTTGCAGGGACTTGGGTCTTGTTTTGCAAGGACTTGGGTCTTGTTTTGCAAGGACTTGGGTCTTGTTTTGCAAGGACTTGGGTCTTGTTTTGCAGGGACTTGGGTCTTGTTTTGCAGGGACTTGGGTCTTGTTTTGCAGGGACTTTGGTCTTGTTGATAGCTGCCTTCAGGGCTGTCGTCTTCAAGGCAGTCACAAGAAACCTAACTTTTTCCAAAAATCTTTTCCACAATTATTTCTACAAATAAAAAAAAGAGATTTGTATAATTGTGTAAATGTAATCAAGGTATGAAATTATTCTCATTAGAAAAGGAAATCTCTTTGGATTTTGTGGTGGCCAAATTTGCACAGTACAAACTCATTTTTATAATTATGTACCCACCCCATCCAGCAGAAAATGTCTCTTAGCTAAATATTTTTGTCTATCCCGCTCTAGGGATTACTTCAAACACATTTAACCTAAATATAGTTGTGATTATAAATTAGAGGAGTTTTTTCTTTTTGTGTCTTTAGCCAGACAGACCTTGAAAAAGTTACAAACCACCATCTGGAATAACATTATTTCATATCTGCATCTGCCTTTAGCATTTAAACAGATTATAAGACTTTGGGCTGCATGAATCAAGTGTCTCTGAGTAAGGACTGCTGATTTGGGATCTGTTTCGTCTTTTAAATCATTAGTATTGGTATTAAACAGACTGGTACTAGATCAGCATCGCTACTTGGCAATCCTTTAAAGCAGGAGACATCCTGCCCAAGTTAGTTAATTGGATTTCTAACATCGGAAGGTATTAAATGCATAGAAATGAAATCAGTATATAATGGGAGTCCAAATCTGACCAGATACATTTTGACAAACTTGACCCTGGCGGTTAAGGCCAGTCCATATCAGACTGGGCCCTGGCGGTTAAGGCCAGTCCATTTCAGAATGGGCCCTGGCGGTTAAGGCCAGTCCATATCAGACTGGGCCCTGGCGGTTAAGGCCAGTCCATTTCAGACTGGGCCCTGGCGGTTAAGGCCAGTCCATTTCAGACTGGGCCCTGGCGGTTAAGGCCAGTCCATATCAGACTGGGACCTGGCGGTTAAGGCCAGTCCATATCAGACTGGGCCCTGGCGGTGCTAATCTCCTCTCATGTCTCTACTCCTCTGCAGGTATGAGGACGTTCTCCAGCACCTCTGGCTCTCTGGCTTACAGGTCAGGAATACCAGCTTACTCACTGTGACAAAGTGTGTGTGTGTGTGTGTGTGTGTGTATATTCATGTGTCTGGGTTTTTATTAATGTGGTTTGTTTAGTTTTTTTACCATGTGTGTCGGTTTAAATATTTTTGTATCTTTTAATGTGTGTGTTTATGTATTAATGTTGGGTGTGTGTGTGTGTTTATGTATTATTTGTGTGTCCATATCAGCATATCTGAGGAGGACAGTGCCGGAAACCTGAGGGCAGGGCTTGATGGAAAGAGTGGGACCAAGGTCAGCCGGACCTTCAGCTACCTCAAGAACAAGATGTACAAGAAGACCAGGGTCAGCACTTCACTACTCCTACAATACTATTATACTACCACCTATACTACGATACTACAACTATTCTACTACTGTACTACTACTATAATACTACTCTACTACTACAATTTACACATGGCCAGTCCGTCTTATTAGTGGGTCTTATCACTCGTTGGTAATTGCATTGTTAAGCAACAGCTTTGATATCAGGCCAAGTACCATTCTACTTTTCTGTTCACTCTACCTTGAACCCTAATCATATCTGAGTTGCATATCTGTCATGGTGCTAATATCATGTGGCCTACTCTATTCATGTTGCAGAGAGGCATAGAGAAGTGAGTTGTTGGCTATCTACAAGATAAACACTTGTATTATCACTTTGTGGGGGTTGTGGTGCTGAGCGGTAAGGGAAGCAGAACAGGAAGATGACACATTATGTGGCCTGGATGTCCTCTTTTGCCTCCCCCCCTCTCTCAATGTCTCTCTGTCTGTGGTAAAGTGACAGCTTTTCTATGTCGCTATGGTCCGACAGAATAACTGCTGAGTGTATCAACCAACATTGATTATCAAAAGCAGATATTTTTTTTTTTTTATTCTAAGTAGTACTACTTGAACGTCAGTCAGTAGAGCCATGTAATTAGCTTTCTGATCCATTAGCTTCCTGTCTCATTGTGACATGTTACTTTGCCTCTATTGGTCAATGCAAGTCAGAAACGGACACCTTCAGGCTGTTCTACTTCCTTTATGAGCCTGTCTGTTTCTGCTAATAGGAACTCATGTTGTGTAGCTCTGTGGTGTTCAGTAGCAGCCCAGCCTGTGCTTTAGGCAGTCCAGGCGGCAGTGCACTGCTCGATCCCGGCACGCATGGGGACCAGGATCAAACAAAGATGTTGTACCGAAGGTTCTTTGATGGCCACGGCCTCTCCGTGAAGTTACACCGTCGGAAGGGACCAGAGGTCGGTACTGCGTGGGGATTGGTTGGCTAGGATTACCACGGCTTTGGTTAGAATAATGATGTAAACGATAAATCGGAAACAGTGCTGTCAGATGTGGTTACTAGATGAGATGTTCCTCTGGATTGGTAAGAAGATATGTTGTCTCTTTTCTGAGAGCTGGGTAATGTACTTTATGACACTGGTCAGCATAGTTGATTGGTGTCATAAAGTAGTTAGGATTGCAGCAAGTAGAATGAAAGGAAGTAGGATGAAAGTGTGTTTGGTACTGTAGCTGGGTGAAATCAACCGGTAGGATGATGATGTTGAGAACGGGATGTTCTCTCTGGTAACTGAAGACGGTAGGTTTAATGTGACCGAGGAAGAGTAGCAGTTATATCGTTGAATGTATGCAGAGGTTGGAAACAAACCAATTAAAACATAAACTGTTTTGGTTCAGAGATGAAGAAACACGTGCATGACTGATATGTACATTCGTATGTGTATATATACGCTATGAACAAGCCCGTCCTACAGTTTTAGTGCATCTTACAAGCCAATAGGGTAACATGATGATGCAAACAAGTCAGGCTGCCCACATGATTGGCTGAATATTGTACTTCAGAAATTCAGTGACTAAACTCAGCAATGAAGAAATCATATTGCCCAACCAAGATAAATAACTTAAAACATAAAACGAAGATGTCCCAGTTTTCAGCAAGTTGTTGTGCCAGTGGCACTGTCATTTGCAAAAGTCCCAGATGCATCATTAAGTTGATGTGTCATTTATAACCAAACCATTTGGTTGAGGCTAATAATTCAATTAAAAGTTTGTTGGTGAAATGACTAAACTAAGAAGTAAAATGACAACACTGAACAGTGAACCATGATATTATTGTATAAAAGGTCTAATAAAGAAAAGAGCAGCTGTATTACATTTCCAAAAATCGGTTTATGTTATGTTGAAATGGTTATTATTGTTCATCAGTTATGTTGAGACACCAGTTATAAACAACATTGAAGAGAATATCTTAAGAATGGAAGCACCAGTGAGCTGTATCTTTTAATTAAGTATAAATACCAGTGTATCCATGGCCTGGAAGGAAGCTGGAGTAATTACACTTCCTAAAAAGTGTATGACATTACCCGTTGGTTGCCTGTTGTTGGAAAACTGATGGAGAGTGTTGTGTTTGACAAAAAAGCACTTTACTCTGATTGATGACAAGGATACTTGTTGGGAATGTGTTGTTAGATTTCAGTGCAGTTTATTTTGATTTTTTACTTAACCTTTTCGGCTAACTCAAGTTGACACCAAGGTCTAATTTACAATTGAGTCCTGTATTGCAGCAGTGTAAAATACAGCTCCGGAAGAAATGAAGAGACCACTGCACCTTTTTCTTTCCTTTCCAAAAATGTTGAAAAGGAAAGATTTGAGTGAGGAACAGAAATGTTACATTTGCAGTGTTAGCTGTACATACACTGTGCATGTAGAGATTTTTTAAATAAAAACCATGTGGATAAGAAGCACACACATTAAGAAAGCCAAACACAATTGTATCTAACTTAAGTTTAAGTAACATTTATCCTACATTTCTATTGGAAATACCTATGTGTAATGAATTTTTTGTTCAGTTGCCATCAGCTAGTTCAGTGCCAGTAGAAAAAGAACAGTTTGATAGTTACTTTTCCAATCGAACCCAGCAGGGTTTCTTCAGTGGTGTCTGATGTCAGAGAATTAAAAGTGGCATCCCTCAGGGCAGCTTCCTTGGCCCGTTACTTTGCTACGTCTTTAGACTTGCAAATTCTATAACAAGAACCTAAATTGGGGATCTGTGATGATTAGCTTGTTTCACAAGCATGTCGCTCCATTGGAAAAAGCCCTGTGTCCAGTTGTTTTGTTTAGTAATCCGAAAAACAAGGAGTCCATTGTCTTTGCACTGTCGCATAGATATAGATCCAGGCCTTGGTATTGTCCCATCCCCCCTAATGTTCATTATTTTGGTCCGGTGTGGCAAAGAAGGAACTTGAAAAGCTACAGATGACTCAAAACAAACCCCTAACTTCACACGTGTACATGCTGAACTAGCAATAAATGCTTCTCATTATTGATTTAGTGTTGGCAAGAAATGTATTCTCATCCAGACAATTATTGAAATTGTCTGCATCAGGAACTTCCATACAGCCCAGATGCCCACACATACCCAAAAGATATGCCCCCAGGGGTATCTTTGGAGTTACCCATGTCTGAAACAAACAACTCACACTATCGCACAGTATTCCACAGAGCCACGATCACAAGGATCAACATAAGCAATCATATTACAGGCTCACACTATCACAGACACAATCTTCACACAGTTAAAATATGCATTACTGATCTGTTTCATTTATTTTATCAGAGATTTGTTAATTTTTTGTAGTTGACCCCGGCAGGAGCTGATGGAGATTCAAGTGAACTGACTATAATAACAATAAGATCAACCCTTGAGATAGGATTAAGAGCTAAGTGTTTACTTAGCTCTGAGGAATCTTTTGGGTCCATTTAGTTTCTCCGTCTGTTAGTTCTGCTGTTTCTGTATTTAATTTTAATCTGACGTTTAAGCTGTCATAAGCAATCTGCAATTCCACAATTCTGAATAGTCGAGTGTGTTTAAGTGGCACATTTTGCGGATGGTTTTAGAGACCATTTGCACCCAATGTGACCTGGAGTGGGCCCTGTGGGATGAAGGCTTGTGGGATGAAGCCTTGTGGGATGAAGCCTTGTGGGATGAAGCCTTGTGGGATGAAGCCTTGTGGGATGAAGCCTTGTGGGATGAAGCCTTGTGGGATGAAGCCTTGTGGCTGTGGGTCGATGAGGACAGTGTGGTATTTGTAAGGTTGGTCAAGGCTCTCTGGCATCTGGATCTTTTGTTTCAGAGTTTTATGTTCCAGCACTGTCAGACTTGAGAGACTGTACTTAGTTCTGTTCTGTGTTATAGTAAACTCTACTTCGAACTGTTCTGTAGTGTAGCCTTACCAACCGGTCCTTACAGACGTAGCCTTACCAACCGGTCCTTACAGACGTAGCCTTACCAACCGGTCCTTACAGACGTAGCCCACTAACCGGTCCTTACAGACGTAGCCCACTAACCGGTCTGTACTGACGTAGCCCACTAACCGGTCTGTACTGACGTAGCCCACTAACCGGTCTGTACAGACGTAGCCCACTAACCGGTCTGTACTGATGTAGCACACTAACCGGTCTGTACAGACGTAGCCCACTAACCGGTCTGTACAGACGTAGCCCACTAACCGGTCTGTACAGACGTAGCCCACTAACCGGTCTGTACAGACGTAGCCCACTAACCGGTCTGTACAGACGTAGCCCACTAACCGGTCTGTACAGACGTAGCCCACTAACCGGTCTGTACTGACGTAGCCCACTAACCGGTCTGTACAGACGTAGCCCACTAACCGGTCTGTACAGACGTAGCCCACCAACCGGTCTGTACAGACGTAGCCCACTAACCGGTCTGTACAGACGTAGCCCACTAACCGGTCTGTACTGATGTAGCCCACTAACCGGTCTGTACAGACGTAGCCCACTAACCGGTCTGTACTGATGTAGCACACTAACCGGTCTGTACTGATGTAGCACACTAACCGGTCTGTACAGATGTAGCCCACTAACCGGTCTGTACAGACGTAGCCCACTAACCGGTCTGTACAGACGTAGCCCACTAACCGGTCTGTACAGACGTAGCCCACTAACCGGTCTGTACTGACGTAGCCCACTAACCGGTCTGTACAGACGTAGCCCACTAACCGGTCTGTACTGATGTAGCCCACTAACCGGTCTGTACAGACGTAGCCCACTAACCGGTCTGTACAGACGTAGCCCACTAACCGGTCTGTACAGACGTAGCCCACTAACCGGTCTGTACAGACGTAGCCCACTAACCGGTCTGTACTGATGTAGCCCACTAACCGGTCTGTACAGACGTAGCCCACTAACCGGTCTGTACTGATGTAGCACACTAACCGGTCTGTACTGATGTAGCACACTAACCGGTCTGTACAGACGTAGCCCACTAACCGGTCTGTACAGACGTAGCCCACTAACCGGTCTGTACAGACGTAGCCCACTAACCGGTCTGTACAGACGTAGCCCACTAACCGGTCTGTACTGATGTAGCCCACTAACCGGTCTGTACTGACGTAGCCCACTAACTACTGTGGACCTAATCACTGTTGTTCCTCCTGCAGGAAAAGGATCGAGAGAAAAGTCGAGACAAAGAGGAGAGGAAAGAGGCAAAGGACAGGGAGAGACGGACGCTGAATGGACATCACTTCAGCACCGTCTCCTCACAGACACAGTCCTCTTCCTGCCACCAATGCAGCAAACCCATCAACACTAAGGAGGCTTTCCTCTGCACCAGTAAGCCTTTGTCCAAATGATAACCCTATCTGCTACGCAGCCCCACTTTGTTTGTCCAAGGACCTCAGGGAGTAGGAACATGCCAGAATAACGTGGCTTAAACATCTAATAACCAACTCTCGAAAAACCCAAAGTTACCAGGCTTAGTTCAGTTCATAGAAAACATTCTCTATTTAGGTCTCATCTGCCCCTGAACTGCTGAGGAAACAAAATTTATAACGAGCAACATTACCGAAGCTCTTCGCAGGGCGAGCAGAAGAGGACGTCGCGTGTTGCCTAAGTTCTGGCCGAGGACCTGAAAACTGAGGTGCGCTGCGAATGGCATCCTGCGCCCTGTGTGTCGCACTTCTTTTGACAGGTCCCTGTCAGGACTGTAGAGAATAGGGTGCCATTTGGGACTCACCCGGTAAAATGGGGAACCATTTGGCAATAGATGACAGGTCAGCTGACTTCCTCTTTCGGTGGTGACAGAGCAGGCTGTGGTTGCATCCCAAATGAGTATTTATATGAATCCCCATTAGTCCCTGTTGAGGGGTCCAAACACAGCAGAATGCATGTCCATACAACCGAACATTATGCTAACAGGCCTTTCTGAACAGTACTAAAATGCATAATACTTCGTAATAAACTGAAATGAATGTTAATAGTATTTTCTTTCAGTGCGTGTCTCTTCGCAGTCCTTCACAGTTGTTTACGTGCCTGTTTAGAGCTGTGAAGACAAGACGTACTGAAACAACAGATTATTTGTTTATTTAGTCCACGTGCCAGCGTCTGTTCTGGTCTGTGATAAGTCTTGAGGCGGCGCGTCTCATGTGAAGCACGTCCAAACAGTGTCGCCGAGGACGGTACTGACAGCTCAGAACCCAACCCGACCCACAGCTAAACACGAGGATCCAGTCGACCTCCTGCCGCTATGAGTCGGGGGGAGACTGTCATGTATTCCGCTGACCTTTGACCTGCATGTACATCCGAGTGCAGCCAGTGCTTTTCTCCACTGGACAGACTGCAGTGTACCTCTGTCCTCCCTTGCCCTCACTAGACCCCAGAACTGGATGGTTGTCCAAGTGCCCAACAACACAAGGCCCTTATAGGACTTGTTGACCGAGAGGAAGCAGAGCTTCATGACCGATCGTCCTCCTTCCGTCTCAGCAACCACAGGGTATATTCAATTGCAGGGTGTGTTCTTCTTGCATTCTGATCAAACGTTTCTCCTGTCATTTTTCAGACTGCAATGCTCATGTTCATAAGGGCTGCAGAGAGAGCCTGCCTGTCTGTGCCAAGGTGAAATTGAAGGTAAGTATGTTTGTAAAAATTGCTTTCAGCGTCGTGGCCTCGTCCATGGCGACAGGCTTCCCACGACCGGGTGACATAAATAGGTCATAGTGCTGTATGTCTTGCTGCATGTAATTCTTGGCTATTTAATGGGCTTAAATATCGGGTAATTGGGTCGAATTGTTCATTAATATTTAGGAAGAGGCATGTTTGTTTCATTCATGTCACAAGCATTTGTCTACAACAGATTTAGTCATGCGCTGCTTGAGGATACTGAACAACCTGATTGATTACCCCTTTCCTCCCTCAGGTTGCCAAGCAGCAGTTTGTCCCAGATACAGCCGTTATTCCTGTTGTCACGCTGAGAACAAAGAGAGAATCCAAACGTGAGTTGTTCCACTGATCTGCCTGTCACACTTTTCCCTCCCACACATACAGCCCAAGACCGAGTCCCAAACCGGACACTATACTGCACTCAATTAGTGCACTATGTAGAGATTAGTGTGCCTTTCGGGACAGAGCCAGGTAGGAGGAACACATAGCGAAGCCTCACTCCTGTAGCCTCACCAGGAGATAAGGTGCGGGTCAGCCAGCAGGCTGTTAGCTTAGCTGTTAGCTGCTAGCTTAGCGGAGTCTGCCAATGGCATAGTCAGAGTAGTCTGCATAGTTTTCTCCATTGAGAGTGTGACTCCATCTGGCTTGAGCAAAGTGAAATAAGGTGGCGTTCACCATAGCAATCTTACTAGAATAAAGCCCTCCTCCATTTTGGTCACGGTCTATCAAACTGACTGTAGCAATTCTCCAAATTGCGTTACTTAATGTTGGATCCCTTGCTTAAAAGGCAATTGCTGTGAATGAGTGAATCACTGATCATAAACTGGATGTGTTTGGCCTGTGTGAAACCTGGCCAGATTTTTTGATGCTTTAATAACCAAACAAATATGAAACTTGACAAGAAACTAGGTTTCTTAGGTTCCGACCCTGCTAGTGAGTTTCTCCAAGCCACAGTACATCGTGCTGTTTGGAGGTTTCAGGCTGGGTAACTGCTGATGTAAAAAAGGCCTTGATTAAACAAATGTGATTGGTCGAAGCAACCAACCACATCTCTCGTTGTGTTTATTGTTGTGACATCACAGCAGCTGTGTCGCGGGAGCGTCCCTGGTCGGCCATCTTGTTACCAGAAGACCCCTCCTTATTAATGCTTCCTCAAAGGAGACACACCTCCATCATGCCCTTCCACGGCTCCAACCTCTCCAAGAGTATTTCTATCTCCAACATCGCTGGGTAAGTAACCTACTCCTGACTTTGTGACCCTAACCCTGGATCTGTGATTCTATCCCTTGCCTTATGACCCAGTGTGATCCAAAATCTGACTCTAAATCTGGCTTTGTGACTCAAACTGAATCAATGACCCTGGCCCTGAGCATGACCTTATGACATTTATGTATTTTCTATAATATGTAACCAAAGCTTCAGTCGGTCCAAAAGTATATTAATCTCCAATAATCCTGTGTGAGCATTTCCAAAGAAAAGAGACTGGGAACTTTTGGAGTTACACAAACAAATACTGTGTTTCCATGACAACATGTGGAGGCTGGCAGATCGCTGTTAGTATTATAAACAGTGAAATAGAAATGATCGTCTGTTATTCGCTTTGTTGAAATAATTATTTAATCTGGACAAACTAGTGGCTTTGCAGCTGCTGTGGACACATTATTATTATTATTATCTTTTTTGTTCAAACATTAGTTTAATTATTGCGATTGAAGTATAGTCAGGAACATCGTCTGTTCTTCTCAAGCTCATTGATGATTATAGTGTGTAACATTATTTAATCAGGTTAGTTGACTGACAATACGATCTCATTCACAGCAGCAACCCAGAGATTAGGGTTTACTGCTTTGCTCTGACGACGAACCACAGATCTTTCACCTTGCCGGCTCAGGAACTTGATGTATCAATCAATCTTTTACAACAACAGTTGTCAAGAAGTGCTTTTATAAAAACACCTGGCCTGAAACCACAAGTAGCAAACAGCAGTTGTTGAATTTCAGTGGCTAGGAAAAACTCCCTAAGAAGGTTAGCACAGTGGCAGCTGAAATTGTCAGGTCTTGATCTGCAACACAACTGGAGGACTTTGGACAGGGACAGCAACAGGTCTTTCAGGCCTGGTACTCCTCAGGTGTGGACCCAGACCTCATGTACTCCTAAGTTTAAAACAGCAGGAGACAGGGAAAATTTATATCTACAAGGATTTATAGTGGAGAAGGAGAACTGACCCTACTCCCCCAGCACAATAATATAGCAGCGTAAGACCGTGGGTCTGTGACAGGGGGGTCCAGTGACACTGTGTACCAACCTCTCTAGGTTACCTGTCGCCACTAATACTATTTGAATAAATTAAAAGACTGGTTGTTCCTGACTAAAGTCACGCATAACTGAATTACAGTATAGTCAGAGCCACACAAAAATATAACCGTCTAGGAGAGACTGCTGACAGTCGGTCATGTTGTTATATTTGACGCGTCTTTCCGCAGAAGGTTTGTCACACGTCATCTCGAGTGGCGTCCTCTTGTCTCGAAAGGATCCTTCCTCTCTGTAGTGAAATTATGGTCGACCACTTGGAATGCCCAGCCTGGCCCTGTTCTGAAGTCAGGGGCGACAGGTGTCGCCGCTTCGGCCCGTATTTGCCAGTCCAGGCTGAGGTTTCCTGCGGGGTCGCCAGGACGCCCAGACGCTCAATGTGTGTGTGTGTGTGTGTGTGTGTCTCAGTCACCAGGTGTTTGATGACACGCCCATCAAGGGTCTGCGCTACCTGTCCCAGTCCACAGACTCCCTGTGCAAGACCAGCCTGGGCTGCGCATCCACAGAGTCCCTCATAGATGAAGGTCAGTAGTCTGTCTAAATGGATTCTTACAGGCTTCGTAACCACCACTGTCATTACTGCCACTAATAGCTCCATCCACTTCCTCCCAAACACTATTATCAGCAATACTACAGCTTGCCTTCTGACTGCCAGTAATATGAACAACATTATAATAACAGTCAGGACATTACATTACACACTACAGGTGTAAGTGCAAATAGACACGGGCTTAATGTAGCTGTGCAATTTTCCTCAGTCTACTGCAGGCAAATACACATTTTGCTGCGAGAGGACATGTTTGCGGTTTGATTTTAAATGGTTTCTCTGGGAACAAAAGAACCTGAGTGATTATTTGCTTGATACATTTCTTTGATGAACGAGTCTCTTCCATGATGATGGGTTTTTTGATGGAGGAGGAAGTGACCCCTGATGCTCCTGTGGATGTTGTTGTCTTCCTTTGTCTTTACCCAGTATTTGGTGTCGGACTAAGTACACAAATTCTTTCAGTTTGTATACTCTCTTTAGAATGAATAATTTATTTCCGTCTGTTTTCATTTGTTTCCTATTTGTCAAATACCCGCTGTCTTAGGGGAATCTTTCAGGGTTTAGCTCCTGGTTTTCCAGTGCTTTGAACTGTAGAGATGTTGTGGGATTTATCTCTCTATCCCTATCTCTTGCTCTGTCTCTTTGTTTCTCTCCATTCCCGTCTCAGCTGGGGTACATCATTTGACCAAACAAGCTTCACTCAGACAGAATGTGTTATCTGCACCTCAGTGCCCTCACATACAGGGACAATAAACGCAATGCAACTGCTTTTTGAATTTGATTTCTGGGCTCAAAGTATTAAAATGTGTGTGTTCTCACGACTGCGTTCACATTGAGCTTAACTCTGTCTGTCTGTCTGTCTGTGTGCGTGCCTGTCTGTGTGCGTGCGTGCCTGTCTGTGTGCGTGCGTGCCTGTCTGTCTGTGTGCGTGCGTGTCTGTGTGCGTGCGTGCGTGCCTGTCTGTGTGCGTGCGTGCCTGTCTGTCTGTGTGCGTGCGTGCGTGCCTGTCTGTGTGCGTGCGTGCCTGTCTGTGTGCGTGCCTGTCTGTGTGCGTGCCTGTCTGTGTGCGTGCGTGCCTGTCTGTGTGCGTGCCTGTCTGTGTGCGTGCCTGTCTGTGTGCGTGCCTGTCTGTGTGCGTGCCTGTCTGTGTGCGTGTCTGTGTGCGTGCGTGCGTGCCTGTCTGTGTGCGTGCCTGTCTGTGTGCGTGCCTGTCTGTGTGCGTGCGTGCATGTCATATGAGATGCACACAAAACATTTCTGCAACTCGTCTGCCCATACTTCTGACTACCTCATGACCCCTCATGCGGACCACCACCTCACTATCTGCTTTACCCGTGACTTACAGGCCTGGCGTTATGGACCCGCTAACACACATTCGTCCTATGTTTTGTTTTTTCGTAACTTTAGGCGCAGAGATGGTTGACGGCCAGCTGATGGGCGAGTTTGAAGCGAACGTGAAGGAGCTGGAAGCGGACTCCTGGAGCAACATCATGGACAACAACTTCCTCAAACATCTGAAGAAGGAGGTCGTCAAGAGACAGGATGTCATCTACGGTAGGCCTTTCTACTGTACACGCTGATACGTGCCACATTCAACCTGTCCACTCTCAGGATGCTGTTTAAAATACTATAGGTTTTGTATGAGCTTTGCTCATCAAACTGGATTCTGACATGTTAAACTTGTGCTGTATATCTCCCTGCCCATATCCTATTGTCCAATCTCTTTGTATATAATAGTACGTCACCTTTGTGTGGATTTAGTGTATCACCTCACAAATTGTTGTTTAACTCTTAACACCACCATTCCAGCAAGTACAATTTGGGCTGTATTTAGACAGTGCTGACTGAATTCTGGTCCGCCCCCCTCCAGAACTCATCCAGACAGAGATGCACCACGTCAGAACAATACGGATCATGGAGGTGTACAGCAAGGGTCTGCAGAAGGACCTGCAGCTGGAGCCTCAGGCACTGGGCCGGCTGTTCCCCGCCCTGGACGACCTCCTGGACCTCCACACCTCCCTGCTTGCCCGCCTCCTGGAGAGGAAGAGAGAGAGCCAGCAGGAGAGAGAGGATGGAGGCTTTGTCATCAATAAAATAGGAGACATCTTGCAGACACAGGTTAGGGCAGGAGCAGAGGGAGAATGTCCTTGTCGCTGGGATCAAGGTCAGAATTGTTGTGAATTGATTTATTAGCTGGAGTTTCATCTCATGCGTTTGGCTGTTGTTCAGTTCTCAGGGTCCAGGGCGGAGCTTATGAAGAGAGTTTACGGGAAGTTCTGCAGTCGCCACAACGAGGCTGTTAACTTCTACAAGGAGCTTCATTCCAGAGACAAACGCTTTCAGGCGTTCATCAGGGTGAGGGCTAGAAATACACTAACTTACTAAACAACATCCCTGAATACGGTACTAAACAGCATAACTGACCTCAGTACTTTACAACATCACTGACCTCAGTACTAAACAACATCACTGACCTCAGTACTAAACCACATCACTGACCTCAGTACTAAACAACATCACTGACATCAGTACCAAATCACATCACTGACTACAGTACTCAACCACATCACTGACATCAGTACCAAATCACATCACTGACTACAGTACTAAACCACATCACTGACTACAGTACTAAACCACATCACTGACTACAGTACTAAACCACATCACTGACTACAGTACTAAACAACATCACTGTCTGCAGTACTGAACAACATCCCTGAATACAGTACTAAACAACATTACATATTGTACTCATATTCATTATGTGTGTTGCATTCTTTCAGAAAAAGATGACCAGCAGTATTGTCCGAAGGTTAAGCATCCCAGAGTGCATTTTGTTGGTGACCCAGAGAATCACCAAATACCCTGTTTTGATGCAAAGAATACTACAGCACACCACAGGTAGAGCTCACACAGTCTGTATAGCTCACATGGACTACTACAGCACACAGTACTTAGCTCACAGATAATAGTACAGCACACTGTACTGAGCTCACAGAGAATACTACAGCACACTGTACTAAACTGACAGAGAATACTACAGCACACTACTTAGTTTACAGAGAATACTACAGCACACCGTACTTAGCTGACAGAGAATACTACAGCACACCATACTTAGCTGACAGAGAATACTACAGCACACGGTACTTAGCTGACAGAGAATACGACAGCACACAGTACCTTTCTCAATGGGAATACTACAGCACACAGTACCTTTCTCAAAGGGAATACTACAGTACACTACTTTTCTCACAGAGAACACTACAGCACACTATACATATCTCACAGAGAATACTACAGCACAGTACTTAGATCACAGAGAATACTACAACACACTATATATAGCTTACAGAGAATAATAAAGCAGGCAGTACTTACCTCTAACAGAATACTACAGCACACAATACTTCGCTCACAGAGATTATTTCCACCCCCTCAGAAACTGAAGAGGACCATCAAGTCCTGAGTGATGCCCTGTGGCAGCTCAAGGAGGTTATCGCTGCAGTGGACAGCAAGGTAAAGGCATCATAATGATACTATGGATGGTAGTAATACTAATAATCATCATCATAATTATACTGTGGATGGTAGTAATACTAATAATCCTCATCATGATTATACTATGGATGATAGTAATACTAATAATCCTCATCATAATAATACTATGGATGGTAGTATTACTAATAATACTCATCATACTGATACTATGGATGGTAACAATGATAACATGTTGACTGTAATGTTTCTAGGTGAATGAACAGGAAAGGAAGAGGAGGCAGAAGGACATCTATAGCCGGACAGACAGCAAGTCAATCATGAGGATGAAAAGCGGGCAGATGTTTGCCAAAGAGGACCTCCTCAGATGGAGGAGACTGGTGCATGATGGTCCGCTACAACTGAAGAACGCCCAGGGACGTCTGAAGGGTGAGGATACTGACCTACTCCCTGATGTTCCCGTACCACAGGACACCAGCTGTGCGTGATAGCTGTGCCTCTAATACCGTTCAGGGTGATAGCTGTGCCTCTAATACCGTTCTGTGTCATAGCTGTGCATCTAATACCGTTCTGGGTGATAGCTGTGCCTCTAATACCGTTCTGTGTCATAGCTGTGCCTCTAATACCGTTCTGTGTCATAGCTGTGCCTCTAATACCGTTCTGTGTCATAGCTGTGCCTCTAATACCGTTCTGGGTGATAGCTGTGCCTCTAATACCGTTCTGGGTGATAGCTGTGCCTCTAATACCGTTCTGTGTCATAGCTGTGCCTCTAATACCGTTCTGTGTCATAGCTGTGCCTCTAATACCGTTCTGTGTCATAGCTGTGCCTCTAATACCGTTCTGTGTCATAGCTGTGCCTCTAATACCGTTCAGGGTCATAGCTGTGCATCTAATACCGTTCTGGGTGATAGCTGTGCCTCTAATACCGTTCTGGGTGATAGCTGTGCCTCTAATACCGTTCTGGGTGATAGCTGTGCCTCTAATACCGTTCTGGGTGATAGCTGTGCCTCTAATACCGTTCTGGGTGATAGCTGTGCCTCTAATACCGTTCTGTGTGATAGCTGTGCCTCTAATACCGTTCTGTGTCATAGCTGTGCCTCTAATACCGTTCTGTGTCATAGCTGTGCCTCTAATACCGTTCTGGGTGATAGCTGTGCCTCTAATACCGTTCAGGGTGATAGCAGTGCCTCTAAAACCACTGCAACAGGAAACATTCAGCAATTATTGCAGTGTTTTTTATCTAATGTATGTACATTGCATTTCCATTCTGGCTTTTACATACTTAGATATTTCCTTTTCCTGATCTCTGCCACATGAGCTATGACTCCTGACCTCTAACCTCTGCTTCTTCATCCTTCCCTCCAGACGTCACAGCGATGCTGCTTTCTGATGTGTTGGTCTTCCTGCAGGAGAAAGACCAGAAATATGTATTTGCCTCCCTGGTAGGTGATGTGATGTAACTAGTAGAAAAATCTCCATGTTTGATATAGTCCAATGGGTGTGACGTCCAACTTCACTGGCAGATCCTTACATACTCAAATTCCAGAGACTTTTTTAACCTGGCGATTCCCCCTGCTGGCGCAATGGCTGATATGGCTTAATACACAGAAGAGACCTCTATCCATGCCCATGGTTTAGCCAACTCTTCAACTTGATTGGGTTGGACCAGACGTTCTGTAATATGATTAGTTTAGACCCGACTCATTGTACTCTGACATATAGTGTGGCATGTACCTTGACATGTAGTCTGCCATGTAATTTGACATGTAGTCTACTTTGTACCCTGACATGTGGTCTATCATGTACTGTACCCTGACATGTAGTCTGCCATGTACCCTGACATGTGGTCTATCATGTACTGTACCCTGACATGTAGTCTATCGTGTACCCTCACATGTAGTCTACTTTGTACCCTGACATGTAGTCTACCGTGTACCCTGACATGTAGTCTACTTTGTACCCTGACATGTAGTCTATCATGTACCCTGACATGTAGTCTATTTTGTACCCTGACATGTAGTCTATCGTGTACCCTGACATGTAGTCTACTTTGTACCCTGACATGTAGTCTATCGTGTACCCTGACATGTAGTCTACGTTGTACCCTGACATGTAGTCTATCGTGTACCCTGACATGTAGTCTATCGTATACCCTGACATGTAGTCTATCGTGTACCCTGACATGTAGTCTATCGTGTACCCTGACATGTAGTCTACTTTGTACCCTGACATGTAGTCTATCGTGTACCCTGACATGTAGTCTATCGTGTACCCTGACATGTAGTCTATCGTGTACCCTGACATGTAGTCTATCGTGTACCCTGACATGTAGTCTATCGTGTACCCTGACATGTAGTCTATCATGTACCCTGATTGGGTCTACTGCTGGTTATAATACGACAGTGGGTTTTCTTACCTCACGATGACTTCTGGCACCTGATCCTGAAGCAGTTTTTTTCCAAGTATACAGTGATACAGCTCCATTGTTTTGTTGGTGGGAATCTGCCCACACTAGATGTTTGGCAATCAAACCACGTCCTTGCCTGAGTTGTGCAACGTATATGTTAACAAATATTTTGAGCTGGAGAACACAATGGTTTTACTACAGTAGCTAGGTTTCCATTTGACTGGCAACTGCTTTCCATGAGAGTATTTTGAAATTTCTGAATTAATGTCCATTTATCCACCAGTGGTTTGTCCATCAAACATCAGACATTATTTAGTGACCAAACACCAGACGTTATTTAGTGACTAAACACCAGACGTTATTTAGTGACCAAACACCAGACGTTATATAGTGACCAAACACCAGACGTTATATAGTGACCAAACACCAGACGTTATATAGTGACCAAACACCAGACGTTATATAGTGACCAAACACCAGACGTTATATAGTGACCAAACACCAGACGTTATATAGTGACTTAACACCAGACGTTATTTAGTGACCAAACACCCGACGTTATATAGTGACCAAACACCCGACGTTATATAGTGACCAAACACCAGACGTTATTTAGTGGCCAAACACCAGACGTTATTTAGTGGCCAAACACCAGACGTTATTTAGTGGCCAAACACCAGACGTTATTTAGTGGCCAAACACCAGACGTTATTCAGTGGCCAAACACCAGACGTTATTCAGTGGCCAAACACCAGACGTTATTTAGTGGACAAACACCAGATGTTATTTAGTGGCCAAACACCAGACTTTATTTAGTGGCCAAACACCAGACGTTATTCAGTGGCCTTAGGGTCTTTTTAATTTTCCCAAAACAAATCTGATGAGTGATTTGTTTTAAAAAAATCCTATTTTCCTCACTATTAAGAGTTTACTCCATAACTGGGTTAAATAGCAAATATGACCAATCTGGTCTTGGCCCCATGATCTAAAGTGAACAGCCGGGGGTATGCCCTGGGCTAAGTAATGAGATTATTGATAATTGTTGGATTTGTCAAATAAAAACCTTGCATCAACCTTATGGCAATGATACATAATTTGTCATTACCATCAGCAACCAGTAGAACACATTTACAGGACCCCATGAGACAGTGTCCACCCAGGATGCTCTTCAGATTTGGACACTGAGCTGCATCTAAAAGTGGATAATATTGTGCAAACCTGATAACTCTTCTCCCCTTAATTCTTCCTCTTTATGCCCAACCTTGCTTTTGCATTTCTAATTCCTCTGTCTCCTCTGCATCTATCAATGTCTCTCCTTCTCAAATTCTCCTCTCTCAATGTCTCTTTCTCTGCCTTACTCTCCATCACTCCTTCTCCTCGCGCCCCCTCCTCGCATGTAGGACCAGCGCTCCACTGTGCTCTCCCTGCAGAAGCTGATCGTCAGGGAGGTGGCTAACGAGGAGCGGGGTCTCTTCCTGATCACCGCAGGGATCGAGAAGCCCGAGATGCTGGAGGTCCACGCTGCCACCAAGGAGGAACGCAACACCTGGATGCAACTCATCCAGGACACCATGCAGTCAATGTGAGTCTGATGGCCTAGATCAACACAGGGAGAGGGGGGAGACAGAAAGGAAGACAGGTGAGGGAGAGGGGGGAGACAGAATGGAAGACAGGTGAAGGAGAGGGGGGAGACAGAATGGGAGACAGGTGAGGGTGAGGGGGGAGACAGAATGGAAGACAGGTGAGGGAGAGGGGGGAGACAGAATGGAAGACAGGTGAAGGAGAGGGGGGAGACAGAATGGGAGACAGGTGAGGGAGAGGGGGGAGACAGAATGGGAGACAGGTGAGGGAGAGGGGGGAGACAGAAGGAAAGACAGGTGAGGGAGAGGGGGGAGACAGAATGGAAGACAGGTGAGGGAGAGGGGGGAGACAGAATGGAAGACAGGTGAGGGAGAGGGGGAGACAGAAGGGAAGACAGGTGAAGGAGAGGGGGGAGACAGAATGGAAGACAGGTGAGGGAGAGGGGGAGACAGAATGGAAGAGAAGTGGGGGAGGGGGGGGCAGAAGTGAGTGGGGGGGGTGTAAGGAAGAGATAAAGACACAGGTGGGGACAGAGAGATGGAGAGAGCAAGATGATTAGCGGCTATCCTGTTGTATTAATGGGTGGGGACGTAACGGTAATACCTGTCTATTTCCACAGCTCAGCACGAACGCAAGTTCATAGGTACAGTACTGACTGATGTCGCTACGGCTTCGCTGTAGAAGTGTCCAAAAGCTAATGTTACGACTACATCTGTTACTAATAATGTTGCTAACTAAGGCTTAAATGACCACTGTATGCTAATGTCATTGCTGCTAATGTCACTGTAGCCTTGTTCTACCGCTCATAGTGTTGCTGTAGGGAACGCTAGGCTAATGCCACCCCCAATAATTAATGCACATTTCACCAGACTGGTTTTACTAGTGTTCATGGTACTGTAGTATTTTATTAACTGCTAATCTTGTTATTGCTGCTAATAGGTCTTCTGCTAATGTTACTACTGACTATTGTGTCTGTAAGCCATACTGGTGATGAACGCTCTACTGTAAGCTTGCTCAGCAGTAGCGAGAAATCTTTAGCGCTGTGACCAGATGGCATTTACAGCCCATGTCTCTATGAATGGGAACGGGAGTTGTCATTCTGACATGGTGTGTGCCGGTGATGCTCTCACAGAGAGAAGGAGGAGGATGAGGAGGTCCCCAGTGAACCGGAGGAGAGACCGCTGGAGGCCAAAGCTAAGGAGATGAGAGGTGCCTTTCCTGGTTAATTTTACATTTACTATGCATATCTTCAATCACACGATTGTAGCTCCAATAGAAGAGCACGAGAGTATTTGTGCTGCGTTTTGATGATGTGCCGCAGACTCTCAAGGCAAGGATGCTGCTCCGAACAGGAGTAAAGATACCTCCTTGTCCTCTCTAGAGATGCTGAGGAGGAAGGATGAGCAGATCCTGAGTCTGTTGGTGGAGAAGATGACAGTGTTTCGGGAGATGTGTGAGTTTGGGAGCCCCAGTTCCCCACTGGAAGCCGGGCCGGAGCGGGACCCAGGACCCAGTCCCACTCAGGGGGCCAGAAGAAAGCTTCTGTTCCGGGTCGGCAGTGGAGGGAGCTCTGAGGACGTACCAAAAGGAGAACCAATAATGAAGGATGCTCTGCTGGAAGGTACTGCGCTTTGGACCCCTCAGTCCCTATTTAACCCAGAATCTGATAATAGCGGTTATTATTATTAATAGGAGTGAATGGTTGGACCACCAGGGTTTTATGCGAGCAATTGGTCAAAACGCCTTGCTCAAAGGCACACAAAAACTGTTCTGCGCCTTGTTGGATTAGGGATTTAAAAACGACAATCCTGTGGTTCTTGGGCCTGCTGTCCAAAGCTACGAGAGCCCACATTACTGCAGCTGAGTTTGTGTTCTGGACTGACATAGCCGTTATTCCTTCTGTGGGATGTGTGTTCTGGACTGACATAGCCGTTATTCCTTCTGTGGGATGTGTGTTCTGGACTGACATAGCCGTTATTCCTTCTGTGGGATGTGTGTTCTGGACTGACATAGCCGTTATTCCTTCTGTGGGATGTGTGCCGACAGTGGAGACGTTGCAGGCGTTGGTCAACGGTGGTCTGGACGGAGCCGAGGGGGGGCTGCAGATGGGGCATGTCACGGAGGGGGCGAGAGGTGGGGGCATCGGGCCAGGCCCTGTGTGTTTGCCTCGCCGGGCCGAGACCTTCGGAGGCTTTGACTTGCACCAGATACACGCCTACAAGAGTAAGACTCTGTGTCAGTGGCACAGCCGTGCTTGTGTGTGGGAGAGACGTGTGTGTGTGTGGGAGAGACGTGTGTGTGTGTGTGTGGGAGAGACGTGTGTGTGTGGGAGAGACGTGTGTGTGTGGGAGAGACGTGTGTGTGTGTGTGTGTGGGAGAGACGTGTGGGTAGAGACGTGTGTGTGTGTGTGTGTGTGTGTGTGTGTGTGTGTGTGGGAGAGACGTGTGTGTGTGTGTGTGGGAGAGACGTGTGTGTGGGAGACCAGTGTGTGTGAGAGACCAGTGTGTGGGAGAGAGACGTGTGTGGGAGCCGTGTGGGAGCCGTGTGTGAGCGGTGTGTGGGAGAGACGTGTGTGGGAGGGAGAGATGTGTGTGGGAGAGACGTATGTGAGCTGTGTGTGGGGAGAGCCGTGTGTGTGAGCCGTATGTGTGTCAAGAATTCATAACGTGCTGATAACAGTGTTGTGTTCTAAAGATGGAGCTAAAGTAGAGCCAGAGGACCCTGCAGACCTTCGCAGAACGGAGTCAGACGGCGTATTGAAGAAGGTACGTTACCCACAATACACCAAGCCTTGCTGACTCTACACAAGCTCGTTGTCCTCAGTAAAATGATGAAACACCCTGTTTCTCTCAACTCCTCTTAGACCATGTGACCAACCAGGAAGTGTTTGTCTTTACACACTATCCTGTTATTGTTGTTGTTTACTGTGAGGGAACTAACCTGTTGTTGTTGTTTACTTGGATGGAACGTTGTTGTTCACTGGGAGAGACCTTTAACATGTCTCTGTTTTGTTGTTTTTACAGGGAGGGAATGCTAACCTGCTACTCTTACGGAAGAGAAGCAGTCAGGTAAGAGGAAGACTCTGATACGAAATAGTTCTGGCTACTGGGAACGTGGTCTTTCTGTGGCTTTTTGGAAAGGCTGAACTTTTTTATTGTTTTCACATGACGCGAGTGTCAAGGGACAGCAGTTACCAAAGCAAAAGAAAAATGACCCTTCTATAGGTTTAGTGATGACTAACCCTTCATGTGCCATGCTTTTGCTTGTTTTGTACAGGTTCTCCAGAGTGTGACCAACATTCATGACCTGCTCAGCAGCCTGCAGGTACCTCAAATCATCTAGGACTGCTTGTCATTTCTGCTGCTGGTGTATTGTTGTATTCTTAACCATAACTCGGACCGATTCAACTTGTCTGACAGGAGGACTGACATACTGACGAGTGGACTGACGGGAAGAGTGACAGACTGACAGGAAGACTGACAGACTGACAAGAGGGCTGACAGACTGACGGGAAGACTGACAGACTGACAAGAGGGCTGACAGACTGAGGGGAGGACTGACAGACTGAGGGGAGGACTGACAGACTGACGGGAGGACTGACAGACTGACGAGAGCACTGACAGACTGACGAGAGGACTGACAGACTGACGAGAGGACTGACAGACTGACGAGAGGACTGATAGACTGACGGGAGGACTGACGGGAGGACTGACGGGAAGACTGACAGACTGACGGGAGGACTGACGGGAGGACTGACGGGAGGACTGACAGACTGACGGGAGGACTGAGGGGAGGACTGACAGACTGACAGAAGGACTGACAGACTGACGGGAGGGGCTGACAGACTGACAAGAGGGCTGACAGACTGACGGGAGGACTGACAGACTGACAAGAGGGCTGACAGACTGACAAGAGGGCTGACAGACTGAGGGGAGGACTGACAGACTGAGGGGAGGACTGACAGACTGACGGGAGGACTGACAGACTGACGAGAGCACTGACAGACTGACGAGAGGACTGACAGACTGATGAGAGGACTGACGAGAGGACTGATAGACTGACGGGAGGACTGACGGGAAGACTGACAGACTGACGGGAGGACTGACGGGAGGACTGACGGGAGGACTGACGGGAGGACTGACGGGAGGACTGACAGACTGACGGGAGGACTGACAGACTGACGGGAGGACTGAGGGGAGGACTGACAGACTGACAGAAGGACTGACAGACTGACGGGAGGGGCTGACAGACTGACGAGAGGACTGACAGACTGACGAGAGGACTGACAGACCGACGAGTGGACCGACAGACTGACAGGAGGACTGACGGGAAGACTGACAGACTGACGAGTGGACCGACAGACTGACAGGAGGACTGACGGGAAGACTGACAGACTGACGGGAGGACTGACAGACTGACGGGAGGACTGACAGACTGACGGGAGGACTGACAAGGCGGCTGACAGACTGATGGGAGGACTGACAGACTGACAAGGGGGCTGACAGACTGACGGGAGGACTGACAGACTGACAGGAGGACTGACAGACTGACGGGAGGACTGACAGACTGACAGGAGGACTGACAGACTGACGGGAGGACTGACAGACCGACGGGAGGACTGACAGACTGACAAGGGGGCTGACAGACTGACGGGAGGACTGACAGACTGACGGGAGGACTGACAGACTGATGGGCACGCCGTGCCTTCAGAAGGAACTGGGAACCCTGTGAACATGTACCTGTTCCCCTGCAGGCCGTGGTGATCCAGCAGGACAGCTTAATCGAAGACCAGCGGCAGGCTCTGACCCTCCGACCTGAACGCTTCTCCTCTTCCTCCTCCCGCCCCAACACCCTCATTGAACAGGAGAAACAGCGCAGCCTGGAGAAGCACCGGCAGGAAATGGCCACGTTACAGCGGCAGCTCGCCACCCACGACCAGGAGAAGAGGAGGAGGGAGAGGGAGTGGGAGGAGCGGGACCGGCAGCTGACGGACAGGGAGGTGCAGGTTCTGGTGCAAGAAGAGGAGATGGGGAAGATGCGCAGGAAGCTGGATGCAGAGAGGCAGGAGTTGCAGGGGAAGAAGGAGGACTATCAGAAAGATCTGGAGAGACTCCGAGACGCTCAGAGGAAACTAGACCGGGACAGAGAACTAGTCCACAGAGAGTTGGAGCGGATAGAAACCATGAGAGTGACTGATGTAAGACACAATCTATTATCCATCAATAATATCTGTAGAGTCTACATCTATACTGTATATCTGTTTTGTCTATATGAAGCATCTGTACTATCTATACTATCAACATCTACACTATCTAAACTGTCTACATCACTAAACTCTCCTACGAGGTGCAGAGCCTGCTGGTTTTCTGTTCTACCTCATCATTAATTGCCCACCTGGTGTCCCTTTCCTAAATAAGTCCCTGATTAGATGTGGCAATTTTAAAAATGGAGTGGAACTGGCTTTGAGGTCCATACTGTAGATATTTAAAGGCTTCAATAAGAATCATGTCAGAATCTGTTTAATCTTTAGTAAGATCTTGTAACCAATAATTCTTAAGTGTAAAACAAATGGATGTTTTTTAAGAAAAAAATTAAGTCAATGCCTCGGTTGCATAAGATTGCCACCACTTTTTATAATGGGGTTGGTAACTCTGTTCAGATTTAACCAAACACATCCCAAATCATGTACAAAGGTAGTAAAGGGATTCTCATTACCCCCCAAAAATAAATCAAATCCTGTGGGATTTCTTGGTTGTGTAGTCCAGAGAACCAGCTGTTGTTAGCTCCCTGTGAACCACAGGGAGCTAACAAAAGATATATATTATTGTTGAAAGGTCCAGAACAGGAGAGGGATTTAAATAATGTCAAAGCCTTTACATATATTATGGAACAATGAGGAGACCATCATTAAGATGTGAACAGAACCAGAACATTGTAAAGGTCTGGACATCCCTCCAAAAATGATGACCAGTCTAGGAGAAAGATTGTGAGGTAGGCCACCAAAAAGCCAACTGCACCCTTAAAGTAGCTGCAGGTATTTCTGTCAGGAACAGGCCACTCCCCGCATTGTACAACCATTAAGTGTATTCTCCATATTTCTGAGCTGTGGGATGGCTATCAAGACGAAAGCCATTTCTCACAAAAAAAGAAGACAGAGGGTTGCTCTCAAAAGTATTCATCCCCCTTGAACTTTTAATGTATTCACCCCATTTGCTATGACAGACCTGAATGAGCTGTGGTGAAAGTTGTCTTTATAAGTCAGATGAATAGTTGAATGGAGTCCACTTGTGTGCAATCAAGGTGTTTCACGTGATTTCAGGTTAAAAAAACACCTATTTCTGTCATAGTTGGTTTGTACAAGTCCTAATAAAAGCTACGTCATGAGAGACAAAGGCACATTCAAAGCAAACCTGGAATAAGTTCTTTTCACTTTGAAATGGTGTATTCTGCTTGTGTGGATCAGTGGCAAAAGCCCGTAATAAAGCACATTTTGATTCCATCTTGTGACACAATATAAAAACAAGGGTGGTGAATACTTTTGAGAGTCACTATATTCAGTCTCCTGAAATCATGTGGGTAAATGTGTTATGGTTAGATGACGCCAAGGTAGATCTGTTTGGGCTGTATCCAAATGTTCGCAACGCCAACAAATCTCATCACCAAAAGAAACACAGTCTTCAGTCTAGCATAGTGGCGGCAGCATCATGCTATGGGGCTTTTGTGATCTGCCTTAATTTCATCCTATACATAAACAAAAGGTGTGTTTTCAGTAAGGGTGTGTAGACTTTCGGCATCCAATCTATACTATCACATTTGCATCTATACTATATGTCTTTCATATTTGTACTAGAACTTCTCAAAACTGTTGAACTGAACATAAACGGTTAAAACCTTCCTAGCTTTAATTAATTATAATGTTGATACATATTCATAATCCATCCGCCTGTCTTCTCAAGCACTGATGGGCTCAGTGATATCCCATCTAGCTTTAACATTACCCACCATAACTAAAATCTCTTTGTAGCATATTTACAATCATCTCGCTTTTCCCACTATTCTCCTTCGACAGAGGCAGATACAAAACTCCTCCTCCACTTCAGACGACTCCCTCCACCCCCCGGACTCTGCCTCCCAAGACAGACAACCAGGAGACCCCACAGACCTCCCCTCCTTCCCCAGAAGAGACTCCCTGACCCAGGCTACAGAGAAAAACCTCAGCCCCCCACCCCTGAAGGCCCCCAGGGGAGACCATCAGAACCAGATCCCCAGCAGGCTGCTGCAGCTGGCCAGAGACAGGGGCAAGGATAAGAAGGACAAAAAACACAAGGTCAAGAAGGGGCAGGAGGGAGCGCTGTCTCCAGGTGAGACCAAAATCACACACACAAACACTGAAACAACACATATATAAACACAACTCTCACACAGCGTGAGCTGTCAGCTGAGACGTACAGAGACGGTTTCTAAGACAACACCCTGTAGTCAGGTTACTATGGTGATGAGATGTGGAGTTAATGTAATGTTCTCCTCTTTACAGAAACAAAACACCTGGAGGCCCAGATGGAGGGAGAGGTCTACTACTGCTGAGCCTCGTCTCCTCCTCACCCCTCCGAGACCTCCTCCCAGATTATCGCGCCTCTCTCACGCATATCTTAAGCACCACTACTCCTCCCATCTTTCCCCTGTCTCCTTCTCCTCCCAGATTACCGCTCCCTTTCTCACTCATCTCTAGAGCAATAGCTGAATGTTAAGGTTAAGCTGTTATGGTAGCGAATCCGTTGACCCCTCTCCCTTACACACATTCGAGCACAAACTCTATTCTTCAATTCAAGGGGAGATACAGGAACTGGACATCAAGGGTTCTAATCATGTAACGTCCTACTCATTGTTATCTCCCTGTTTGATGTCATATCCTGTATTCCGTGTGAAATTTAATTTCAACTCTCTCCTCAATCACTAATGGCCATTGCCTATTCAGACATCATCTGTAACAATGAGGAAACTGCTACCCTGGTAGATTGCTGTATGATGTCCTAAATTATGTCTATGCCGTGCTCCTAATCATGCCGATGAAGATGGAAAGAGGTTTGTTCTATGGAGTAATCGTCTGTGAATAGTTTTAAATGAAAGTCATCCGTCATGCAGGGTTGACATCAGGTTTTATGAATCTGTCCTCTCTGTGTTGAATGACATGTCATCAGAATACTAAATACGGAATACTGAACATTTTGGTAGTTGAAAACGCCATTCATTCCAGGTCCATGTGTTCCATTGCTCTGGAGGAGTCTAGGTAATAGGTACACACATTTAATGGGACAGTGTGACTGTACCGATTAAGAGGGCATTGTCAAGAGGTTTGGAAGGGTTTTGTGTTGGTTGGTCCAGAAATACACTGATGTTTTGTATTCACTGCAATGCAATTTACATACAAAACATTCTGTTATGTCAAAGATTGCTTTAAATTCACAATCAATAATCAAATACCCTTTTTATCTGTCTCAATCAGGGTCACTCTGTCTTAACGGAACAGCTACTGAGTTTACATGGAGCCGATTTAGATGAGTCACAGAGGAACACTCTTAATTTAGTCAGATATCGTTTTTGTTTATTTCATTACACAGCCGGGAGTCATTTAAGAAGTGTATCTCTTTTATAAAATGTGCCATGCACTAACTAATATGGCCGATGCAGGTCCTTCATGTCTCCTCATGGCAACCAGCAGAAGGGCTGTGTTCAGTACACGCTGTTGGTCTCAAAAGGCTGTGTTCAGTACACGCTGTTGGTCTCGAAGGGCTTTGTTCAGTACACTCTGTTGGTCTCAAAGGGCTGTGTTCAGTACACGCTGTTGGTCTGAAAGAGCTGTGTTCAGTACACGCTGTTGGTCTCAAAGGGCTGTGTTCAGTACACGCTGTTGGTCTCAAAGGGCTGTGTTCAGTACACGCTGTTGGTCTCAAAGGGCTGTGTTCAGTACACGCTGTTGGTCTGAAAGAGCTGTGTTCAGTACACGCTGTTGGTCTCAAAGGGCTGTGTTCAGTACACGCTGTTGGTCCCGCAGCAGTTCCAGTCATGACATCAGTTAAGATGAGGGGTGCAATCGATTGTTCCAAAGTTTTTTTTCACCTGGTCACTTGTTGATCTTCAACCTTTCTCAGGGCTGTTTCTGTAATTTCTCTTATTTGGCGTGGTCATATCATTCTTTTCCGATTTTGGTTCTGTCCCCATTTACGACTTCATAACACAGGGTTCCTTTGAGGATTTTTGAGCAGGGAGGGAGCTTGGACTGGAATCCAGTAGAATTTGATGAGAATGTGCTGGTTGGCCTGTTGGTTAATTCACGGTCATGTTGTGTCATGACCACTAGAGGGCACTCCAGCCCTGGCCCGGTTATTATCCTTTCCCAAAACCATCCAAGGATGTTGGATATCAAGGGAAATTTGCCATTTCTTTTGGATTATATTCGGCTCAGTGCCATGTGAAATGAACGTACACACACACAAGAGACAGTGTTTCTCTGCTGTTAGTATCTGGCTGAGGAAAATAATACGTTGTCAGGATTGACAACTGGTTATTAAATGAAATAAATCCTTAATGTATTTATTCTAAATCCCAGAACGCTAGACTGAGCAGCACTACTATTACCCATCTGTCTCTCTCTCCCTCTCTCCATCTCTCTCTTTCTCTCTCTATCTCTCTCCCTTTCTCTATCGCTCTCCCATTCTCTCTATCCCCCCCCCCCATTTATTTTCTCTCCCTCCAATGGACAATATAGAACAAACCAGAAACAGCTAGTACAACCAACTGATGGACTTCAGACCTCGTCCATAAATCCAATCTGTTCCAAATGGCTCCTCTTCCTCTTCGTTGCACCTTAGAGGCTCTGGTGAAAAATGGTGCCCTATGTAGTGAGCAGGATGTTATTTGAGACACAGTCCCGGAGTAGCCTGAGCTACGAAGATGAAGTACACTAGAGTACAATATAACCCACAGGACCACCTACCCGGGTATCAGGGTTCATACGTCCAGGACCACCCACCCAGGTATCAGGGTTCATACGTTCAGGACCCCCACCCAGCTATCAGGGTTCATACGTTCAGGACCACCCACCCAGGTATCAGGGTTCATACGTTCAGGACCCCCACCCAGCTATCAGGGTTCATACGTTCAGGACCACCCACCCAGCTATCAGGGTTCATACGTTCAGGACCACCCACCCAGGTATCAGGGTTCATACGTTCAGGACCCCCACCCAGCTATCAGGGTTCATACGTTCAGGACCACCCACCCAGGTATCAGGGTTCATATGTTCAGGACCACCCACCCAGGTATCAGGGTTCATATGTTCAGGACCCCCACCCAGGTATCAGGGTTCATACGTCCAGGACCACCCACCCAGGTATCAGGGTTCATACGTTCAGGACCCCCACCCAGCTATCAGGGTTCATACGTTCAGGACCCCCACCCAGCTATCAGGGTTCATACGTCCAGGACCACCCACCCAGGTATCAGGGTTCATATGTTCAGGACCCCCACCCAGGTATCAGGGTTCATATGTTCAGGACCACCCACCCAGGTATCAGGGTTCATATGTTCAGGACCACCCACCCAGGTATCAGGGTTCATATGTTCAGGACCACCCACCCAGGTATCAGGGTTCATATGTTCAGGACCACCCACCCAGGTATCAGGGTTCATATGTTCAGGGGAAATTATAAATAATATTTTCCACAAATGTTCAAGATTCACAGAACTGCAAGGGAATTAGCCTGAAATTGCTTGAATAATCCTGAAACCAGTCATTCTGGAAAACAAGGGAATTTTCAGGAAGCTGGGAATGGAAGAACCAGTTTGTACCAAAGCTACAGATCTGTTTTCTGTCTGAATAATGTTAAAAAAAAGTACAGTAAATATGAAATATGTAAATATGAGTTATGTATAAACAAGAAAGGTCCAATTTATAAATATTAATTATTTGTTTTGATCTGTATTTGATGTCCACATGTTGTAAAGAGTGTTTGTGTCTTCGCAATTTGTTTGGTGGATTTCCATGTAAAGTTATGTTTCCCTCCTATTAAAGAACTACTACTATGGATGTTAATTTGCGTATTTATGGTTTCTCATCTACTGGTCTTTGTTTGTGGGTAGTTTATGGGAATTGAAGTTTTTGTCACATCTGCCCTACTGTATATATTAAGTTTTGTTTCCTTGCGCTCCAAAGCAAGACTTACAGTTGGTTTATTGACTATTGGCTAGAACAGATCCTCCAGCCGTCTGATTTCATCAGAAACTAATCCTGGAACAGATCCTCTAGTCATCTGATTTCAACTGAAACTAATCCTGGACCAGATCCTCTTGTCATCTGATTTCATCAGAAACTAATCCTGGAACAGATCCTCTAGTCATCTGATTTCAACTGAAACTAATCCTGGACCAGATCCTCTTGTCATCTGATTTCATCAGAAACTAATCCTGGACCAGATCCTCTAGTCATCTGATTTCAACTGAAACTAATCCTGGAACAGATCCTCTAGTCATCTGATTTCAACTGAAACTAATCCTGGACCAGATCCTCTAGTCATCTGATTTAATCAGAAACGGATCCCGGACAAGATCTGCCAAACTGTCCAAGACACCGGTATGATAGAGAGAACTTTCTGCCATCAGAAATAAATAATATGTAAACGGCAGGGGTTCAATTGGGCTGAACATAGGGTTACAATGAAATGGGTTTGAATCCCCCACCAAAAAAACAGGGTCTTCCCCCGACTGTTTCTGTCCTTTGCAGTGGTTCCCAAGCTTTTCATTTACTGTACCACCAACTGAATTTTGTTCAGCTCTGAACACCCGTCTTGTATTTTACCAGTAAGCCTGTGGTCCCATGGGCGTTCTCAATTACCCCCTGTTGATAGGCCTAGTACACCTCTGGGGTCCTAGTACCGCTGGTTGGGAACCACTGCTTTAGAGCATGCGAAAACCTGTCTTTAGAATAATTTTTTTTAAAGTGTATATATATATATATACTCATTTAAAGGATTATTAGGAACACCTGTTCAATTTCTCATTAATGCAATTATCTAATCAACCAATCACATGGCAGTTGCTTCAATGCATTTAGGGGTGTGGTCCAGGTCAAGACAATCTCCTGAACTCCAAACTGAATGTCAGAATGGGAAAGAAAGGTGATTTAAGCAATTTTGAGCATGGCATGGTTGTTGGTGCCAGATGGGCCGGTCTGAGTATTTCACAATCTGCTCAGTTACTGGGATTTTCACGCACAACCATTTCTAGGGTTTACAAAGAATGGTGTGAAAAGGGAAAAACATCCAGTATGCGGCAGTCCTGTGGGCGAAAATGCCTTGTTAATGCTGGAGGTCAGAGGAGAATGGGCCGACTGATTCATGCTGATAGAAGAGCAACTGACTGAAATAAAGTTAACTCGTTACAACCGAGGTATGCAGCAAAGCATTTGTGAAGCCACAACACGCACAACCTTGAGGCGGATGGGCTACAACAGCAGAAGACCCCACCGGGTACCACTCATCTCCACTACAAATAGGAAAAAGAGGCTACAATTTGCACGAGCTCACCAAAATTGGACAGTTAAAGACTGGAAGAATGTTGCCTGGTCTGATGAGTCTCGATTTCTGTTGAGACATTCAGATGGTAGAGTCAGAATTTGGCGTAAACAGAATGAGAACATGGATCCACTGTGCAGGCTGGTGGTGGTGGTGTAATGGTGTGGGGGATGTTTTCTTGGCACACTTTAGGCCCTTTAGTGCCAACTGGGCATCGTTTAAATGCCACGGCCTACCTGAGCATTGTTTCTGACCATGTCCATCCCTTTATGACCACCATGTACCCATCCTCTGATGGTTACTTCCAGCAGGATAATGTACCTTGTCACAAAACTCGAATAATTTCAAATTGGTTTCTTGAACATGACAATGAGTTCACTATACTGAAATGGCCCCCACAGTCACCAGATCTCAACCCAATAGAGCATCTTTGGGATGTGGTGGAACGGGAGCTTTGTGCCCTGGATGTGCGTCCCACAAATCTCCATCAACTGCAAGATGCTATCCTATCAATATGGGCCAACATTTCTAAAGAATGCTTCAGCGCCTTGTTGAATCAATGCCACGTAGAATTAAGGCAGTTCTGAAGGCGAAAGGGGGTCAAACACAGTATTAGTATGGTGTTCCTAATGAGTGTATATAGTGTTTAACCAGGTAATTCAAGAAACAATTGTACATTTCAGTTAAGTCGTACCCATTCGGGACAAGGATGTTTTTGGGGCAGGCTGGCTGAGGTAAGCCACTAATGAAGAACATCTTTATTTTTTTTATGGAGTACATGGAGGCATGTTGGATGTTACGTAATCGATGTTGTAGATTAAAGTATTCAAGGGTAAAGTTGAATACAGGATAGTATTGGCGAAAGGTGGATGGGTTACCAGTAGCAAGCGCAACATTATAAAATATGCTCAGAGAATAGAATCTCACCTTGAGGAACGCCCCTAGACAGACCCTGCAACAAAAGCTGTGGCCAGCCGGCCCTCAGATCTGACGCAGTGTATGCGGTCCGGTTAGTCTGTCCTCTGAGAACCCTGGTTTGCTGGGTCTAGAATGCCAATGCTGTGGTTGGAGTCAGATATTTTAGCCAAATCAATAAAAGCACCTGCACAAAATTACTTATTGTCTAAAGCAACGGTTCACAAACTTCCGCCGGAGACCCGATTCAGTCCATGTAGAAGGTGTATTCCAGAGCTAGAACAACTGAATAGGTTCATCATCAAACTGTTAACTGCTTGATTCAGGTGAGCTCGTTCAGGGCTGCAACGCCATTGTGAGACATTATAGGAGAGGTTTGGAAATACGTGATCTTAAGCACCGGACCCTTGAAAACACCCGTGGCTGGCTTTGAAGCCCGATAAAACTGTGGGACCAAACACGTCATGGATTTGATTGTTGACTCAACACTGGAAGACTTTAGACAGGAATGGCACTGATGTGCATTAGTCCTAACCATCACAATTTATTTAAAAAGGGTTTCTGCGTTAGTGGTATTGTGAGAGGTAGGCTGTTGTCATAGAGACAGGTAGAGAGGTAGGCTATTGACATACGTCGGTCTAAACAGCACCAGTGGTTGCCTTGCAGAGTGATCAAATTCAACTGGTTGCAGTCAGCTTGGCCCAAAAAAGTCTTTATCCATCTAACAGTTTCAGTTTGCATGGCACAAGGTAGTCTTTATCATTCTACAAATCTGGTCAAAATGAGTCAATCCATCTACCAGTTCCAATCTGACTGGCCCAAATTAGTCTTTATCCATCTGCCAGTTCCTATCGGATTGGCCCAAATTAGTCTTCATCCATCTGCCAGTTCCTATCTGATTTGCCCAAATTAGTCTTTATCCATCTACCAGTTCCTATCTGATTGGCCCAAATTTGTCTTTATCCATCTACCAGTTTCAGCTTATTGTGCATCCCAAATGGCACCATATCAGTGCGCTACTATGACCAGGACTGATGTCATTTGGGAACCAGCCTCTGTCTTTAAGACCAGCAGTCTACAAGATATGGAAGTCACCTCATTCTGGTTAAAAAGAAGCTAACAAGGTCCATTGGGATGGTTGGAGTACTAACATGACTTCATTAGTCACAGCTGAACCCTCTCCCCCTTTCTCCCTCCACTCCTCCCTCCCTCTCTCCCCCTCTGTCTCCCTCATCCTCTCCATCTACCCCTCCCTCTCCCCCTCTGTGTCCCTCATCCTCTCCATCTAACCCTCCCTCTCCCCCCTCTGTGTCCCTTATCCTCTCCATCTACCCCTCCCTCTCCCCCTCTGTCTCCCTCATCCTCTCCATCTACCCCTCCCTCTCCCCCCTCTGTGTCCCTCATCCTCTCCATCTACCCCTCCCTCTCCCCCTCTGTCTCCCTCATCCTCTCCATCTACCCCTCCCTCTCTCTTTCTCATCCTCTCTCTCTTTCCCTCTCTCTCTACCTCTCTCCATCCACCTTTCTCCCTCCACTCCTCCCTCCCTCTCTCCCTTTCTCTCTACCTCCACTCCTCCCTCTCCCTGTTCCCTTCCCTCCCTCCCTCTCTCCCTCTAACTCTCCTTCTCTCTCTCCTTCTACCCCACACTCCATGCACACTCCCTTTACCCCTCCCACTCTCTTGCTGTCTCCCACTGTTTCTGTCTTTCCCCATCTCTGTTGTACTCTCGCTCTTTCTCCCTCTGTCTTTCTTTCTCTCTCTCTCTGCCACTCTCCTTCATTTAGTAAAGAACTGGATGCCAAAAGAGCACTATATCTATAGCAGGGGCATTCAACTCTTACCCTACGTGGTCCGGAACTGGCTGGTTGTCTGTTCTACCTCATCATTTATTTCACCCACCTGGTGTCCCAGGTCTAAATAAGACTCTGGTTAGAGGGATGCAGTGAAAACATGTGGTGGAAGTGGCTTTGAGGTCCAGAGTTGAATATGCCTGAGGATTAGAATTAGAATATGCCATTTGTCATGTCTACTTTATCTACTACTTCCGCTTCATAAAGTCGAAACACGTTTCTGCATTACTTTTCTCTTTTTTTTGTTGCAAAGTAATTGTTTCCTAATTAGTTTTGTGATTATTATGCCTGCAGTGCAAATCTAGATAATTGATTAAGGGTGTGATTGCCCAATAAGAAATGATATCCTTATCCTGAATAAAGCTGTGTAAATACTAAAAGCTTTTCCGTTCTGCCACATTAAATTTTACATGAGATTTGCTAACCTAAGAACTGTGATTTAAGTGTTCCTTGGATACCTGAGAACTGTGATTGAAATGTCCCCTGGTTACCTAAGAACTGTCATTGAAGTGTTCCTTGGTTACCTAAGAACTGTGATTGAAATGTCCCCTGGTTACCTAAGAACTGTCATTGAAGTGTTCCTTGGTTACCTAAGAACTGTGATTGAAATGTCCCCTGGTTACCTGAGACCTGTGATTGAAGTGTTCCTTGGTTTCCTAAGAACTGTGATTGAAGAGTTCCCTGAAGCTACAGTCCTCAGGGCAGAAGCTAGTGTGAACTCAGGTGAACAGACTCAGGTGATATTTAGTGCACTAGAAGGGAAGAGGGTTCCATTTGGGATGAACAGGAGCGGTAGTTATCTCAGTTTCCTGAGTGCCTTGTAGAAAAGGAAGTGGGTCAGAGGTAATTGAGTTGAATCACCGCAGGGGGTTAAAACCTGAGGAACTTCCTGCTACCATACCTAGAGGTATTAACATTGCATTAGAATATTCAAATTAAACTTTTTCTACTACGGATGAATAATTTCCCTTAAAACCAGAGAAACCGAGTAAGTGTCCCAAATAGCATCCTATTCCAGTTGTAGTTCACTACTTTTGACTAGGGCGCATAGATGGGAACACAGTGTCAGTCAGGATGCTTCCTAAGCAGCGTTCACTGCCGGGCGATTATGGATGTCTGTGGGGGCACATAGAGGCCCTGGTCGGACATGATCTTCTAGATTAGTCGTGTTGTTATCGGGGGACCAACCAGAGCACTGTTTGTTTCCCTCTGTGTGCTCATTTTAGGATGACATGGTTCAGTGCTCTGTGTTGAAGCAAAGGCACAGTAGACTGTAATTAAACTTCAATTAAATTTCAATCAACTCCCTTGAGATTTAAAAAGCTGTTTTAGAATAGAAAATCCTGACTGTTTAGAATGCTGTGAGGTGAGCTATTGTCATCTGTCTTAAATGCTGCCCAACTGAACACAACCCCTACGGGTCCTGAAAAGCAAATAGTGCTTTATAAAGGGGAGAGCATCTGGACTTCATACCTGTGTCTTGGGTTAAAGAAGACTGCAATCTACTAGACTTGTGATATTTGGTCCTTGTTGTGAGGAGAGTGTAGACTGTAGACTAATAGTATTGTAATATTTGGCCCTTGTTGTGAGGAGAGTGTAGACTGTAGACTAATAGTATTGTAATATTTGGTCCTTGTTGTGAGGAGAGCGTAGACTGTAGACTAATAGTATTGTAATATTTGGTCCTTGTTGTGAGGAGAGCGTAGACTGTAGACTAATAGTATTGTAATATTTGGTCCTTGTTGTGAGGAGAGTGTAGACTGTAGACTCATAGAATTGTAATATTTGGTCCTTGTTGTGAGGAGAGCGTACACTGTAGACTAATAGTATTGTAATATTTGGTCCTTGTTGTGAGGAGGGTGTAGACTGTAGACTAATAGTATTGTAATATTTGGTCTTTGTAGTGAGGAGAGTGTAGACTGTAGACTAATAGAATTGTAATATTTGGTCCTTGTTGTGAGGAGAGCGTAGACTGTAGACTAATAGTATTGTAATATTTGGTCCTTGTTGTGAGGAGAGTGTAGACTGTAGACTAATAGAATTGTAATATTTGGTCCTTGTTGTGAGGAGAGTGTAGATTGTAGACTAATAGTATTGTAATATTTGGTCCTTGTTGTGAGGAGAGCGTAGACTGTAGACTAATAGTATTGTAATATTTGGTCCTTGTTGTGAGGAGAGCGTAGACTGTAGACTAATAGTATTGTAATATTTGGTCCTTGTTGTGAGGAGAGCGTAGACTGTAGACTAATAGTATTGTAATATTTGGTCCTTGTTGTGAGGAGAGCGTAGACTGTAGACTAATAGTATTGTAATATTTGGTCCTTGTTGTGAGGAGAGTGTAGACTGTAGACTCATAGAATTGTAATATTTGGTCCTTGTTGTGAGGAGAGCGTACACTGTAGACTAATAGTATTGTAATATTTGGTCCTTGTTGTGAGGAGGGTGTAGACTGTAGACTAATAGTATTGTAATATTTGGTCCTTGTTGTGAGGAGAGTGTAGACTGTAGACTAATAGAATTGTAATATTTGGTCCTTGTTGTGAGGAGAGCGTAGACTGTAGACTAATAGTATTGTAATATTTGGTCCTTGTTGTGAGGAGACTGTAGACTGTAGACTAATAGTATTGTAATATTTGGTCCTTGTTGTGAGGAGAGTGTAGATTGTAGACTAATAGTATTGTATATCTCCAAATATAGCGCTTTTATTTGTGACCATAAAGCTCTTTTATGGTCTTGTCACTCCAAATTACAGTGTGCCAGAAGCTGTGAAGCGTGTCAAGCTGTTGTCGGCATATTGTAACCAGGCTTTTTTGTGGCACAGGCACAGTAAAGGCTTCTTTCTGGCAGCTCGACTATGCAGCTCATTTTTGTTCAAGTATCGTTGTACTGTTCTCCATGAAACAACCACACAGTCTTTTTCAAGAGAAGTCTGTGTTTTCTTTTTATCCTAAACAATTCTTCCTTGGTCTACCTGACCTTGGGTTGGTATCAAGAGATTCCTGAACTTCTTTATAATTGATTGAACAGTACTGACTGGCATTTGTAAGGCTTTGGATATCTTTTCATATCCTTTTCCATCTTTATAAAGTTCCATGACCTTGTTACGCAGGTCTTATGACAGTTCTTTCTGCTCCTCATGCATCAGTATCTAGCCTGCTCAGTGCATCCACGTGAGAGCTAACAAACTCATTGACTATTTATACACTGACACTAACTGCAATTTAAAAGCAACAGGTGTGGGAAATTAACATTTAATTGACATTTTAACCTGTGTGTATCACCTTGTGAGTCTGTAACAAGGCCAAACATTCAAGGGTATGTAAACTTTTGTTCAGGGCCATTTGGGTGATTTCTGTTGTCAATATGATTTAAAAAGGAGCCAAACAACTATGTGATAATAAATGGCTTCATATGATCACTATCCTTCAACAAAAGCATGATCAGTCATATTTTCAAAATCAGTGCCAGAATCTTACAATTTCTGCCAGGGTACGCAAACTTATTAGCGCAACTGTATATGTTTACAAACCTGTGTTAACCTAACAATGTCTATATAATAGATACAGTATATCTTAGATATTATATGTTAGATATGTAGTAGACATTTAGTATAGTAGATATGCAATAAATAGCATGTAGTTTGCATCACCAAGCTGAGGCAGATTTCATGGAATATAATGAACAGTGGTTGCCCGTAAAATAATGACCAGAACTGTATATATTCACTCTCATAGCAACACATGAAGAGGCATTGCACACACAGTGAAACGGATCTTACTGACAGCAGAGTTAGTGTGTTCTAAGATATTTCTATGATGGTTACAGACATATTTTTTTGGGGCAAGTATCATTCATTTAATCTATCAACGTGCTTTGACAGGGGCTTATCCAACAGAACTGCTGCACCAAGAGTGACGGGCAACATTTAAACCAATTCGAGCTACTTCCAAACTGTGTTTTACTTTGGTCAGTCACTTTTTGGTATTAAATATGTATTACATAATGTCAGTGTTTATAAAGTACATGATATTTTACTGAAATATCAACAAATAATAAACAGAACCAACTTGTTTATGATGCGTAAGTAAAGATTACGTTATATCATATGTAATTTGTTGTGCAGCCAAAAGCCTTAAAAATACCCATGATTCGATTTATTGAGTCACCTGGGTGAAATTAAAGTGTCAGATGAAATTGATTTCTAGCAAGCAGTGTGACAGAGATCATATCCAAACAACCATGAAGACCGAGGAGATTTCAATACAAGCCTGGGGAAAGTTCTGGAAAAGCACCCCTCAGGGTGGGCTACAAAAATATATTTCAAATTTTAAGCATCTCTTGGAGCAGAGTTAAATCCATATTTTATTTTTTACCACACTTCCTAGAGTAGGTTGTCCTGAGTGTGACCAAGTATGACGGTCATGGTCAGCGAAGCCATCTAGTGGCCAATGGTAACACTGCAGTAGCTAAAGAGTCCCACGACTCCCCAGAACGAAGGACATTTTTCATATGTCAACTGTTGTGGTCTACGTGTTTCAAATGATTTACTGTTGTTGTGTCTCTGATGGTGGTCTATGTGTTTCTAATGATTTACTGTTGCTGTGTCTCTGATGGTGGTCTATGTGTTTCTAATGATTTACTGTTGCTGTGTCTCTGATGGTGGTCTTCATATTTCTAATGATTTACTGTTGCTGTGTCTCTGATGGTAGTCTACATATTTCTAACGATTTACTGTTCCTGTGTCTCTGATGGTGGTGTTCATATTTCTAATGATTTACTGTTGCTGTGTCTCTGATGGTGGTCTACGTGTTTCTATTGATTTACTGTTGCTGTGTCTCTGATCGTGGTCTATGTGTTTCTAATGATTTACTTTTGCTGTGTCTCTGATGGTGGTTTACGTGTTTCTAATGATTTACTGTTGCTGTGTCTCTGTAGTCTACGTGTTTCTAAGGATTTACTGTTGTTGTGTCTCTGATGGTGGTCTACGTGTTTCTAATGATTTACTGTTGCTGTGTCTCTGATTGTGGTCTTCATATTTCTAATGATTAACTGTTGCTGTCTGGTTCATATTTCTCTCTTGACTTCCACTATGTAGGGCACTTAAATGCAAGTTTCTATTGTCAAAGGAACACTTTCGGTCCAGGCCTTTCCATGTTTTTACAAAAACGTGGCAGTCAATGTCAGAGCTACAGGCCACACACAGATGGATCATTATATACACCCAGCCAGTCAATGTCAGAGCTACAGGCCACACACAGGTGGATCATTATATACACCCAGCCAGTCAATGTCAGAGCTACAGGCCACACACAGCTGGATCATTATATACACCCAGCCAGTCAATGTCAGAGCTACAGGCCACACACAGGTGGATAATTACATACACCCAGCCAGTCAATGTCAGAGCTACAGGCCACACACAGATGGATCATTATATACACCCAGCCAGTCAATGTCAGAGCTACAGGCCACACACAGATGGATCATTATATACACCCAGCCAGTCAATGTCAGAGCTACAGGCCACACACAGGTGGATCATTATATACACCCAGCCAGTCAATGTCAGAGCTACAGGCCACACACAGATGGATCATTATATACACCCAGCCAGTCAATGTCAGAGCTACAGGCCACACACAGGTGGATCATTATATACACCCAGCCAGTCAATGTCAGAGCTACAGGCCACACACAGGTGGATCATTATATACACCCAGCCAGTCAATGTCAGAGCTACAGGCCACACACAGATGGATCATTATATACACCCAGCCAGTCAATGTCAGAGCTACAGGCCACACACAGATGGATCATTATATACACCCAGCCAGTCAATGTCAGAGCTACAGGCCACACACAGATGGATCATTATATACACCCAGCCAGTCAATGTCAGAGCTACAGGCCACACACAGATGGATCATTATATACACCCAGCCAGTCAATGTCAGAGCTACAGGCCACACACAGATGGATCATTATATACACCCAGCCAGTCAATGTCAGAGCTACAGGCCACACACAGATGGATCATTATATACACCCAGCCAGTCAATGTCAGAGCTACAGGCCACACACAGATGGATCATTATATACACCCAGCCAGTCAATGTCAGAGCTACAGGCCACACACAGATGGATCATTATATACACCCAGCCAGTCAGCATTGGTGCAATCAAGAGATCCTGACTGTGAGGGGCGGGGGGGGGATAAAGTACCTATCCAGATTACATTATAATATCTAGATTTCATTATATTGTCATAGTCTTAATGTCAAAATGTCAAAAGGGTATGTTTGGCTCATTTAAGGCCTTCAAAAGAAAAAAGCTATAAAACTCGTTTTCTTCATTGTGAACCGATGCCAGTGTCGGAGCAATCTGTCTAATCTGTCTGTCTTTGGAGAAGCGATTTATCTTTATCTCCAGCCCCTATGTGGGCACCACCTATTCCATTTAACATAAGCCAATTAATTCATGATTATGGCTGTGAAAATGCCTGGCAACAGGTCACTTTTCATTGTGGCTGCAAATGGAGCTCTTGTGGCCACAAATCCTTGTCTGAAAGGGGAATAACTGCAAATAAGAGAAATGTGACTAGGTTAATAAATCCATTTAAGCCATTGTTGGACTCTCTGTTATGAAAATAGAAAAATGGGCTGTTTGAAGAAGAGGCACTCAACATCTACATAAGGGTGATGCAAGAAAAGAAAAAACTGTGCAAAGTATTTTCAGAGCCCATAGCTCACACCACAGCGCCCACATTCGCTTTGCCCCTTGCTCTACTCTGCTTCTCGCTCCTCTTTGCTCCTGCTGACAGCATGTCATTTCAGCAACACACCAAAGCTTTATCTCTCCCAAGACTATAGCATACGATATATCTCAATTTCTACATTTCCTTAAATAAACTAATCAATAAATCAATGCCTATAGCATCATTCCCAGTTACTCTCCAGGTGGGAGGGACATCTTTTGTTTGCTGACACTGACATTAGTTTCGTTGTCAATTTCAATGTTGAAAAACCCCCGAATGCGGGCTGTTATTTGCCAATAAGAAAGCAGTGAAAGAATCCTGCGGCAACATCCATTGGTTTAATCGGCTTAGTCTACCAACCAATCAACTCCCACAACACATTACTGCACGTGTTTCTTGCCCCCGAGCACCAATTGCTACACTGGTCACACATTGAGGCAGCTGTGCGAGTGCACAGCGCAACTCTCTTGTTTTGAAAGCTTCCAATGCATCAGTAGCGTGTGTTTGAGAGATAAATCAGATGTAGAAGTGAAGGAGTGGGTTCATTCCGGCCCACTGCAGCCATGTTTACGCAGCGCCTGTATTTAATATCTCCCCCCAGTGCCACACTTCTAACCCTGAAAAGACAGTGCATAACAGTGCGGGGGATGGTGCCATGTACAGTATATAGTACAGTATATACCCAGGCTATACCATGTATAATATATGCCAGGCTATACCATGTACAGTATATAGTACAGTATATACCCAGGCTATACCATGTATAATATATGCCAGGCTATACCATGTACAGTATATAGTACAGTATATACCCAGGCTATACCATGTACAGTATATGGTACAGTATATGCCCAGGCTATACCATGTACAATATATAGTACAGTATATATTCAGGCTATAGCATGTTTAATATATACGCAGGCTGATCTTGCAAAAAAAGCTGTCTTTTATTTAAGGATGGTGATCATATGAAGCCATTTATTATCACATAGTTATTTGGCTCCTTTTAAATCATAATGATAACAGAAATCACCCAAACGGTCCAGATCAAAAATGTACATACCCTAAATGTTTGGCCTTGTTACAAACACACACAGGTTAAAATGTAAATTAAAGGTGAATTTCCCACACCTGTGGCTTTTAAATTGCAATTAGTGTCTGTGTATAAATAGTCAATGAGTTTGTTAGCTCTCACCTGGATGCACTGAGCAGGCTAGATACTGAGACATGGGGAGCAAAAAGAACTGTCAAAAGACCATCGTAACAAAGTAATGGAACTTTATAAAGATGGAAAATGTTATAAAAAGATATCAAAAGCCTTGCAAATGCCAGTCAATACTGTTCAATCACTTATTAAGAAGTGGAAAATTCTGGGATCTCTTGATACCAAGACAAGGTCAGGTAGATCAAGAAAGATTTCAACCAAAACAACCAGAATAATTGTTTGGGATACAAAGAAAAACCCACAGGTAACATCAGCAGAAATACAGGCTGCTATGGAAAAAGAGTGTGTTGTTGTTTCATGGAGCAAAATACGACAATACTTGAACAAAAACGAGCTACATGGTCAAGTTGCCATAAAGAAGCCTTTACTGCGCCAATGCCACAAAAAAGCCAGGTTACAATATGACTGATAACCCCTTGACATGCCTTCACAGCTTCTGGCACCCTGTAATTTGGAGTTATGAGAGCAAAAGAGAGCTTTATGGTCACAGCCATAAGTGTTATGTTTGGAGAGGGATCAACAAGGCCTATAGTGAACAGAATACCATCCCCACTGTGAAGCATGGTGGTGGCTCACTGATGTTTTGGGGAGGTGTGAGCTCTAAAGGCACGGGGAATCTTGTGAAGATTGGCAAGATGAATGCACCATGTTATCAGAAAATACTGGCAGACAATTTGCATTCTTCTGCACAAAAGCTGCGCATGGGACGCTCTTGGACTTTTCAGCATGACAATGACCCTAACCACAAGGCCAAGTTGACCCTCCAGTGGTTACAGCAGAAAAAGGTGAAGGTTCTGGAGTGGCCATCACAGTCTCCTGACCTTAATATCATCGAGCCATTCTGGGGAGATCTCGAACGTGCGGTTCATGCAAGACAACCAAAGACTTTACATGACCTGGAGGCATTTTGCCAAGACGAATGAGCAACAATACCACCTGCAAGAATTTGGGGCCTCATAGACAACTATTACAAAAGACTGCAAGCTGTCATTGATGCTAAAGTGGGCAATACACAGTATTAAGAACTAAGGGTATGCAGACTTTTGAACAGGGATCAGTAAATTTCTTCTTTGCCACGTTTTGTTTTATGATTGTGCCATTCTGTTATGACCTACAATTTAATGTGAATCCCATAAGAAATGAAAGACATGTGTTTTGCCTGCTCACTTTACAAAGGGTACATATATTACCAATTCTCAGAGGGTATGCAAACTTTTGAGCACAACTGTAAGCTGGCTATACCATATGCCGTATTTACCCAGGCTACACCACATACAGTAAACAACCAGGCTATACCATATACAGTATATACTCGGGTTATACCATATACAGTAAACATCCAGGCTATACCATATACAGTATGTACTCGGGTTATACCATATACAGTAAACATCCAGGCTATACCATATACAATAAACATCCAGGCTATACCATATACAATAAACATCCAGGCTATAACAGCCAAGGGCAATTCAGTTTCTATTCCCTAGTAGTAGTGGATGACCTTTGACCTGGACCATCTGTTTAAAATGCATTCTCAATGCTCTGCGCCCAGGGTCTCTGACTGGCCCTAGATGACTGACATGGTGTGATACTGCTTATGAGCTGGGCTTTGGGTCAGGCAGCGGAACCGAGGATATGTTAATGTGCTCTGCCTTCTCTTGTTATGTTTTTGCATCCTTTGACCTTCACCCTTCCTGTTGGGCTGCTCTGAATTGTGGGTCTTTATAATGACTTGGCTGGGAGTCCTGTTATTGAATATTTACATGACTCCTTTATAATGACTTGGCTAGGAGTATGTATGTTATTGAATATTTACATGACTCCTTTATAATGACTTGGCTAGGAGTACGTATGTTATTGAATATTTACATGACTCCTTTATAATGACTTGGCTAGGAGTACGTATGTTATTGAATATTTACATGACTCCTTTGCAATGACTCAGGGCTAGGCGTCCTGTTATTGAATATTACAAATGACTCCTTTACAATGACTCTGGGCTAGGCGTCCTGTTATTGAATATTACAAATGACTCCTTTACAATGACTCAGAGCTAGGCGTCCTGTTATTGAATATTACGAATGACTCCATTACAATGACTCGGGGCTAGGCGGCCTGTTATTGAATATTACTAATGACTCCTTTATAATGACTCGGGGCTGGGAGTCCTTCTGTAATTTAATATTACTATGACACCTAGCCCTGAGTCATTACGTAGTACAGTGGAATCAAATGTAGTCTGGACAGCGAAACATCCCTGCGAACATTTATAAAAAATCCAAAATGTTGTAATAACTTGAAGAGTGAGATAGAGAGCAACACTAGGCCTGCATAATAATGACTGTCTTCAATGTGTTTGTTCTGTGTTTAAAGGAGATGAAGTCAGTTCAGAGCCATTAGGCTTTTAGCCTGACAAGCTGGAACACCATAAGTGGACAGTGATTTTCTTTTTCTTTTAAGAACGTCTCCAAGTCTCTTTGACATTAACAATAGCTAAGTGATTTGGGATAATGAACCAAAATGCAATGCCCATTTGGCTAATTGGCTAATCTAGTACCTTTGAAAGAGTCTGGGAGGGAAAAGTGAAAGAGGAGGGTGCCATGTGAAGCCTGCTCCTAAAAGACGCTGCTTGCGTCTCAAATGTCACCATATTCCCTCAACAGGGCACTACTTTTTACCATGGCCTTATGGACCTAGTTTATAGGTAGGGTCGTTATGTAGGTGTTAGGGTGCCACGTAGGACGCATATCAAATGACTTAAGAGGCTAAGACAGAACCAATCTATAAGTCAATGCAGCTACTCTGCCACGGCAAAATGGCATTCGCTTCTGCTGCTGTTTACATCATCACGTGTATTTATTTCTGAAGCTCCTCTTTTCATGCTGACTGCTCTAGCGAGTCTTGCACAAAGTGAAAAGCATTGGACTGCGGAGAATAGTGTGCCATTTATGACAGCCACAGAGAGCTGCTTGCTGGTGCCCCGGTTAGGTGTGGTCTGAGTTCAGAGAGACAGGGAAGCACTGAGTTGATGTTGTAGTGTTGGGGTGTTGGGTGTTTCAGAGTGGTGTTGTGCAGTGTTTGTTGATGTTGTTGGGTGGTTTTAAGCAGTGTTTGATGGTGTTAGGCAGTGTTTGTTAGTGTTGTTGGTGTTGGGCAGTGTTTGTTAGTGTTGTTGGGTGGTTTTAAGCAGTGTTTGATGGTGTTAGGCAGTGTTTGTTAGTGTTGTTGGGGTTGGGCAGTGTTTGTTAGTGTTGTTGGTGTTGGGCAGTGTTTATTAGTGATGTTGGTGTTGGGCAGTGTTTATTAGTGATGTTGGTGTTGGGCAGTGTTTGTTAGTGTTGTTGGGGTTAGGCAGTGTTTGTTAGTGTTGTTGGTGTTGGGCAGTGTTTGTTAGTGTTGTTGGTGTTGGGCAGTGTTTATTAGTGTTGTTGGTGTTAGGCAGTGTTTGTTAGTGTTGTTGGTGTTAGGCAGTGTTTGTTAGTGATGTTGGTGTTAGGCAGTGTTTGTTAGTGATGTTGGTGTTAGGCAGTGTTTAGTAGTGTTGTTGGTGTTAGGCAGTGTTTGTTAGTGATGTTGGTGTTAGGCAGTGTTTGTTAGTGATGTTGGTGTTAGGCAGTGTTTAGTAGTGTTGTTGGTGTTGGGCAGTGTTTGTTAGTGTTGTTGGTGTTGGGCAGTGTTTGTTAGTGTTGTTGGTGTTAGGCAGTGTTTGTTAGTGTTGTTGGTGTTAGGCAGTGTTTGGTAGTGTTGTTGGTGTTAGGCAGTGTTTATTAGTGTTGTTGGTGTTAGGCAGTGTTTATTAGTGTTGTTAGGGTTAGGCAGTGTTTGATAGTGATGTTGGTGTTAGGCAGTGTTTGTTAGTGATGTTGGTGTTTGGTAGTGTTGTTGGTGTTAGGCAGTGTTTATTAGTGTTGTTAGGGTTAGGCAGTGTTTGATAGTGATGTTGGTGTTAGGCAGTGTTTGTTAGTGATGTTGGTGTTTGGTAGTGTTGTTGGTGTTAGGCAGTGTTTATTAGTGTTGTTAGGGTTAGGCAGTGTTTGATAGTGATGTTGGTGTTAGGCAGTGTTTGTTAGTGATGTTGGTGTTTGGTAGAGTTGTTGGGTGGTTTTAGGGAGTTTTTGGTGGTATTGCTGGGTGGTGCTGTTGGGCAGTATTTTTAGATAAACTTCTCTTCAGGCTAGACTGCTCTTTGGCAAGTTTCTTCCTCTTCAATCTAAACTCTTCGTCTTTAAATTAGGCACGTCCTCTTCAGTCTAGACTCTTCCTCTTCAGACTGGACTCCTCTTGTTCAGGCTAGACTTCTCTTAAATCTACATTCTTCCTCTGCACTCCAGACTAAACTCCTCCATCTTCAGTCCAGCCTTGACTCCCCATCTTCAGGCTAGACCTTCCCTCTTTAGTCCAGTCTACACTCCTCCTCTTCAGACTGACTCCTCCTCTTCAGACTGACTCCTCCTCTTCAGACTGACTCCTCCTCTTCAGTCTAGACCTCCGTTCTTCTGACTAGACTCCTCGTTTAGAGTTCTAGAGTCCTCTTCAGTCTATAGTCCCACTCTTCAGTGTACATTCATCAGGCTAAGATTAGACTCCTCTTCAGGTTAGACTCCTCTTCAGGTTAGACTCCTCTTCAGGCTAGATTCTTCCTCAGGTTAGACTCCTCTTCAGGTTAGACTCCTTCAGGTTAGACTCCTCTTCAGGTTAGACTCCTCTTAAGGCTGGACTCCTCTTCAGGCCAGACCATTTCTCTCCAGTCCAGGCAAGACAATCTACTGTACGGCACTAAGAAGACAGACTGGGTGTTGAATAGCACAAGGCTCACGTCTCCAAGTGGTTCCTTGTTAACTTGAAAACTGACAGGAGCCCTATTAGGCGAGCTGTCACCCAGAGCCCCTATTGTCATATCACTCACCTGACTGTGTACCAATCTGAATCAGCGAGGAGGGGGACCCTTTTCGTTTCGCCCTACAAGACTGTGTAGAGAATAAAGCAGCATTCTGCTCCATTAGGCTGCGCTCAGGGCTCCCGGCTGGTTAACACGGCGCCTATTTGATGTGCTGTCACTCAGATCTCCCCTCATTCTGTCAGTCAGCTGACTCGGAGACAGCCTGTACCTGGTTAACATTGGGCCTAGTGTCTGTGTTCTCCACCACGGCCTCTGTCACCTCACACCAAGCTGAAGGCCTTGAGCCTTAATTACCAAAGGTGGGTACTGACAGAGGACACCCCGTGTGCCCCAGTGCTCCTGCAAATGTTGGTATTTATTCATTTTTTACTTGACAGGGATGTGAATGTATCTGTACGCGAACGTCAGTGGTGGACGAATTGTATTGCCAGCAAACATTGCTCTTTTTCGTGGGAGATCCACTGTGGGAGGCCTGGTGCTAATGCAAACATTTAATCGTATTAATAGCACCAATGAATATTACATGGCAGCATATCCCCATGTTGTGGTTGTCCAGAGTACTTTTGGCCTAATCATAATTACATTGCAAGAAATGTCTCTCTTTTCCCAACGTGCCCGGCATTCCTATTAGTTATGGCAAAAAACAAATATCAACAGTAATCCATAGAGCATTCAGCCAGCCTTTTTGAAAGCAGGCAGGGTGTAATCAGAATCACCTTATTTTGTGAAGTACATACATCTACGGTAGAGCATATTCAATGGTGTAATGGGAGGACAGTATTCACAACAAATATCACACACACATTTGTTTTTCTATCCTTCTGGGAAGCTGAAAACCTGAAATCCATGTTCCTGATTCCCCATCCCTAATCGTAACCCTCACCGTTACTTTAACCTAGCCTAACCTTAACCTCAGTGACCTAACCTTTATGCCTAAACCTAACCTAGCCTAACCTTAACCTCAGTGACCTAACCTTTATGCCTAAACCTAACCTAGCCTACTGGGTGCCCTTTAAAGGGTTATACCGCCTTGCAGATGTTTTGACACCCCTGCCCAATTCTTAAATTTTACTGAATTTTAAATGATACATTGACATTTTGTTTTGGTTGAAATGTTGTGTGGTGACAGTGGTTTTATGTTGGGAAATATTTATAGGAACAAAATAATAAGAAAAGTAATATGTTGCAATCTTCCAGGTCCCTGCCTTTTTGATAGATGAGCAATGTAGCAATGTAGGCAGAGAGACTACGGTTCATATAGCAGTTATTTGTTTGATTCCCCACAGTAGATTCCCCACAAGCATTCTCCTTGACTGTTGTATTCACTTTGCCTCTCCAATTTCCCTAGTTTCCTTGCTTTGTCTTAGTAGCTGGAATGCAATGATGCAGCCCTTCAACCTTGGCTGTCTCCTAAAGTAAAGATCAGGAGATATCTGCATTATCATTGGTTTCAAGGAAAAGTGCAATTCTTCCTTCCCAATATTCCAAACTACTCCATTCTCTCTCTTGCTCAATATCTCCAAGCTTCAAACGGAATGTAAGTGGGCTGGGATCCTCAGAATATTTAGGCATAGAGGGAATCTCACCAGCTACGATCAGATGATCCTTATCTGCGGTCGTGGACCTGTTTTAGAAGGAGATGCAACAACTCAAAGTTTGGCAGATAAGCAAAGTGATGCACCTGTCCCACCCATCAAATGTACGTGTGGAGAGGGAATCATGCTTCCAGTGGTTTCTTGTAGGAAGCCAACATCCAAGGATAGTAACTTTAAGTATTCTAAGACCCAGCTCCTCTTGTTTGGTTGAGACCCTTGCAAGACATTCCAAGTGTTGAAGTTAAACCTGCCCTTTTTTATTTTTATTCCTTAAATAATCCTTTACAGGCTGTGACGTAGTAGACAAATGTAGCTGCTCCCTGAATATCTCCTTCCTGAAGACTGATCCCATGTAGTCACTGCCTTCACCAACATGTTGTAGTCATCACTGCCTTCACCAACACAGTCTAGTCATCACTGCCTTCACCAACACAGTCTAGTCATCACTGCCTTCACCAAAACAGTCTAGTCATCACTGCCTTCACCAACATGTTGTAGTCATCACTGCCTTCACCAACACAGTCTAGACATCACTGCCTTCACCAACACAGTCTAGTCATCACTGCCTACACCAACACAGTCTAGTCATCATTGACTTCACCAACATGTTGTAGTCATCACTGCCTTCACCAACACAGTCTAGTCATCACTGCCTTCACCAACACAGTCTAGTCATCACTGCCTTCACCAACATGTTGTAGTCATCACTGCCTTCACCAACACAGTCTAGTCATCACTGCCTTCACCAACACAGTCTAGTCATCACTGCCTTCACCAACATGTTGTAGTCATCACTGCCTTCACCAACACAGTCTAGACATCACTGCCTTCACCAACACAGTCTAGTCATCACTGCCTTCACCAACACAGTCTAGTCATCACTGCCTTCACCAACACAGTCTAGTCATCACTGCCTTCACCAACATGTTGTAGTCATCACTGCCTTCACCAACACAGTCTAGACATCACTGCCTTCACCAACACAGTCTAGTCATCACTGCCTTCACCAACACAGTCTAGTCATCACTGCCTTCACCAACATGTTGTAGTCATCACTGCCTTCACCAACACAGTCTAGTCATCACTGCCTTCACCAACATGCTGACAAATGAGAGAGAAGCAAGATGAGAAGCAAGATGTATTTCTATAAAATAATCTTACTTTACAGTTAAGCTTCTTAACAAGCTCTGTTACATGTTTCTTAAAGGATAGATCACTGTCTATCCTAATACCAAGGTATTTGTAGGTAGGTACCAATTAAATCACAGAAACATTAATTGAATGAAGATACAACCCAGTTGAAATAGTTTTGCGGGACTTTGAGAAAAACATGTATTTCCAGTATTTAAAACAAGGTTCTTAACAGCTGTAAAATCAAACTGTAACCTTGACACAGCTAGATCAATAGTCAGGGTAGTAGCATAGTTAATAGTGTCACCTGCATACAGGTGAAGAGCCTTTAACAGATTGCCCAATATCATTTATGTGAATAGTAAAAAGAACAGGTCCTAAAATGGATCCTTGTAGAACACCTTTAATCAGACATAACTCCATCAGACAGAACGGCTTGAATATGGTCTTTAAGATCATCAGAAAACCAAGCACATGCATCAGAGCTAAGGCCTATTTGTGACAACTTCCTTAATAATATACGACGATCGACAGTGTCAAAGGCCTTAGAAAGGTCTATAAACAGGGCAGCAACACTCTTCTTAGCATCCAAAGCATTGACAACTTCATTCACAACCAGTGTGGTTGCTGTAATAGTGCTATGCCCTGGTCTGAACCCAGATTGATTTAAATTCAAGATACATTTCTCATTTAAGTGATTTCTCCAGAATCTTCGCTAAACTGGGAAGCCAAGGAATTAGTCTGTAGTTGTCAAGATCATTGCAATCGCCACGCTTAAGTAGAGGCAACACATATTCAGATTTCTGTATTTTAGGAATTATTCCTAATAATGTCAAATTTAAAATATGGGTTACTGCACCAGCCATGTGGGAAGCCACACATTTGATCAAATCTTCTTTAACATACAGAACCATGTTAGCCACTGATAAAACATACATCCCTCCACCATTCAGACAGAACCATGTTAGCCACTGATAAAACCTACATCCCTCCACCATTCAGACAGAACCAGGTACCCATTCCACCTGCAGTCCACTTCATCCTCATATGGAACCTATGAGACCCACTGTATACAAACACAGGTTCATGTCAAAGGAAAGTTATTCGAAGGGCTTCCGTCTTTCAGCCATATGCAATGATAGCCGGCACTGTCCACTGGCAATGCGTGTCAAATAAGTTCAAATGAATGAGACACAGGTGTCAGGGAAGAAGGCATGCATCCAGTTCCAATCTGTTTCTCCTCTGCTTAACTGGAGCAGTGCTTTTTCACTGTCTGTCCCATCAGTACTGACTTCATGCACACACACACACATTATTCTCTACTGACAAACACTCACACATACACATTCAATGTATACATAACATGACTTCACACACACTCAATATGCTAATGTAGCTGCTCCCATTGTGTATTACCTCTCTGCAGCAACCCTGGTGGTAACAAAGCCTGTTTGGTAACGAAATCTGTTATTAAAAAAGCCATTTTGGTTACGAAGCCTGTTTGGTTACAAAGCCTGTTATTAACGAAGCCTGTTATTAAAGAAGCCTGTTTGGTTCCGAAGCCTATTTGGTTACAAAGGCTGTTATTAACGAAGCCTGTTATTAAAGAAGCCTGTTTGGTTACGAAGCCTGTTATTAACGAAGCCTGTTATTAACGAAGCCTGTTTGGTTCCGAAGCCTATTTGGTTACAAAGGCTGTTATTAACAAAGCCTGTTTAGTCATGAAGCCTGTTTGGTTTCGAAGCCTGTTTGGTTACGAAGCCTGTTTGGTTACGAAGCCTGTTTGGTTACGAAGCCTGTTTGATTATGAAGTCTGTTATTAATGAAGCCTGTTTGGTTACGAAGCCTGTTGTTAATGAAGCCTGTTGTTAACAAAGCCTGATGATAAATAGTACTGTTTTTAACAAAGCCTGTTGTTAATGTAACCTTTTGGTAACAAAGGCTGATGGTAAATAATCCTGTTTTTAACGAAGCCTGTTGGTAACAAAGCCTTTTGGTAACAAAGCCTATTGGTAAATAAGCCTGTTTTTAGCAAAGCCTGTTGGTAACGAAGCCTTTTGGTAACACAGACTGTTGTTAATGAAGCCTGATGATAACAAAGCCTGTTGGTAACGAAGCCTGGTGATAACAAAGCATGTTGTTAACGAAGTCTGATGATAACAAAGCCTGTTAGTAACAAAGCCAGGTGATAACAAAGCATGTTGTAACGAAGCCTGATGATAACAAAGCCTGTTGGTAACAAAGCCTGGTGATAACAAAGCATGTTGGTAACGAAGCCTGTGACAAGTAACTGATGTGCCTTATAGAAATGTAACACAGTGATTCACTGTTTACTATGGGTTCCTTTCTACCCCATCTTCATGTATCTGATGTACCCCGGGGATATTCTGGCCAGTCAGTCTATGCTTTCTCCTTACTTGTGCTTAACGCAGGAGTACATAAGTGAAGCTTCCTGGGTTTTCTCAGAGCCAGAACTCCAAAAGAAAGTTTGTCTATCTTTTTGGCATACGGGGGGGGGTATCTTTATGGCCTCCTCCACTGTCAGAATTATTTATAATAAAAATAAATTGATGTGATGGGAGCATGGGCTCGAGAGTCCCCTCCCTCAACCGCCACACGAGGAATGCAGAGGAGTCTGCCAAGCCAGTGAGCACAGAGAGAAGGCAGAATCACCTTGATTCAGATAGTACGTTAACAAACACATTGTGCTTGGAGTGACGGCGCTTCTACAGAAGAAGAAAGAAAAATCACTACGTCAATGCAAAGTTGACATTGAATTATTCGCAGTGTGTGGTGAGCATATTGTAAAATAGAAGATATAATCGTTTTCAGCCTATACAAACATTCACAGTCCTAGTATATGCATCAATCTACAATAGATGCCGGGAGATGAGGTGAGGCAAGACTGCAGTGTCGAGCAGCTCTTTAGGGTTTGCTTACATTAGACAGAGAAAGAATCAAATGCTAGACTTATCTTGGTTTGAATAATAATTTCTACGGTGTTTGAATGCAGACGGCCATGTTTGAGGTGTAACCACGCAGGATTGTGGCCATCACTAGCAAGAAAATCGAACAATATGCTTGTGCGCTGAAACTTGACGCAGTTCCTACACTATTGCCTTCTGACTAACAAAAGTAAAGGGGACTTCATTGAAAATAAAGCTACCTCAGAAGGTTGCTTTTATAGAATAAAATAGAATGTTGAAAGTTCATTCTGAATCTCAGACAATTGCTCTAAGACCTTTTTAATATATTAATGAATTGGAAATAAGATGTTTCAGGGCAGAATACCGTTCGTAATTAAGAACAACACGCTTTCATTTGTATCTACGGAGGAGACCTTCTTAGTGTCAGGAAGAAGTTTGTTTCAGAGACACACACACACACACACACACATACATATGCAGACAGACAGAAGGACACATGCTCGTGCAAACACACAAATAGATAGACACAGACAGGATGCCCTGAGCTAACTTTGTTCTTTTGGTCTACAGAACTCCCCTTAGTCTAATGAACATATTCTCTTCTCACAGTTCTATATTTCAACAACGAAGGATGAGATTGAATCCGACACAGAATTGGCATGTTTAAGAAAGAATGGGACACGTCGGAACATATTTAATGCTAATTGAGGATGGAGATGTTTCCGGTGAAATCGTAAGTTGTCTGTTCACAGGAGCACAATTGTTCCTAGTCGGTAGAATAAAACGTGCTGAATGCTTCAGTTTGTTTGGTTGGGATGGTTTATTCCCTGGGGTTCCAATTTAGCCTGAGGCTTCCCATGGAGAGAGAGAGTGATGGAGTGAGAGAGAGAGAGTGAGATGGAGTGAGTGTGGGAGAGATGGAGAGAGAGAGAGAGAGTGTGTGAGAGACGAGGCGAGTTATCCAGGAGGGGTAGGTGAGTCAGACAGGAACACTATCCAAGCTGCTAGGGGCATCACCAGAATCCTAATCATCTGATGCAACATACATTATTTCCTACAAGCAAATAGAGATGTGTTTTCTAATCTCTCCCCCACAGCTCTAAGACCTGGTAGTCCACACTACTACTGAGGGACAGTGCTGGCTTCCCAAGCAGCCCCGCTGTCCCTACATAGTGAACAGCTTCAGACCAGAGCCCCATGGACCCATGGTGAATGAGGGGGGGGATTTGTGACACAGTATTATCTCTACAAGTCATGGAACTGCTTGGGTCCCGGTAGGGGCTTAATTATTGAGCTGACAAATGTTGTTATCCACAGTTTTTAATGTTGTCCTGGACCTCATTCATCAATCCAGAAAGAGGGCTTTGTGTTAAGGTATGTGGTGGTGTGTCTCTCCACAGATGATCTTTGGCTTTCACCTGGAATTGTATATTTACTGTGTGTATGATAAAAAAAACATGTTTGAACCCATGTGATCTTTTACAATAAAAGTATTACGAAACAACATCATCATTTATAAAGGACAGTTCAAAACGCACTGGTGGGCCCGTCCATCATCGGGAAGGGCTTTCGTTTTTTTCCCCTCATCTGTGGCCCAGAGGGTTGTGTTGTTATTTTTTTTGCAGTGCGAAGGGCTGTGTTATTCTTTTGTTTTGACGAGAGTTGTGTTGTGCTTTGGGATGGTTGAAATGGCACCTCTGGATGAGTCCTAGATGCTGTCTCCTATTGTTTGTGAAGTCAGGTACAGACAGTGTTTGCACAGCGCCCTCCACAATGATTGGCATCTTCTTAGTAGAAATGAGGCAAAAAAAAAAGGCTATGAAAAAAGTTGTTGTTTATCAGCTTGATGGCACAGTCAAGACGTGACAGAAATCCAACCTTTAATTTAGGTCATATTGTTTAATTTCTTATTGAGGAATACCTTTTTATTCAAAACCAGCCCCAATAATTGACAGTACTGCAATTAATACATTGTTCATCCTTAACTTCTGTGTCATTTCATTTCTGTGTTCTCGGACCTTCCCCAAGTCACAGGATGAATAAGAGACTTTGGCATGCATGTCCCCTCATATTTATACCACTCAGCTCTGCTCATAGAGTAATGAGATTACTGATCTAGTCCATGTTGGTTGCTGAACCCTCAACATTCATTTGAAACATTTGAAAGGTTTGGGAGGTTGGCCTCTTTCTGTCGTCACTTGAAGTTTGAACAGCCACAGATTCATTGAGGGGTCTTTTATTTTGTTCTGGTATCTTGGTGGTCCTCTGTCAAACATTTACTGAGCACCGCCCCCTTGAAAATGGTGTTGCTTAAGAGGCTGCAATGACACAGGCTGCCAGAGAAGAAGAATTACTCGAGAGAGAATGACTAGATAGGCATGTAGAGCTGTGAGTTTTTGCATTCTGATTCATAAATCACTGGGAAGTTAATAAGTAATATTAGCATAAAGTGGGTTGTGTCCAACCTCAGGCACTTCCTGCTTGTGAAGTTTTTAAACCATGTTGTGAGTTCAATCCATACTTATGTACTGTATTGTCTCTCCTCTCACATTGGAGCAAAATCTAAAATCTGCCCCAGATGGAGGTCCTCAGTAGCAATAAATCTGCTGGCTAAACAAAGAGGTAAGGAGAGTCGTGTTCACAATTAAGGTGAGTGGTGATCAAGGGCCTGAACAGGAAATGATGTAAGAATGCAGGAAGATTTCAGGGATGTTTGCTAGGTGGCATGTAAGAGTCAAAATAGAGATATCAACGACACGTCTTCAATCCACCACTTCCCATGGACCCCATCATACTCCACCACATGCTGCAGTCTGCATCTGGGTCATTGCTCCCTAAGAAGACCTGGATGTTGGTTGAGCTATGGCGTGATAGCGCCCCACCTCTTGCAAGGTCTTGAACTCCTGGTCTCCCAGCTTGTTTTGGAGCCCGATACGACTTAATTAGGGGCATGGCACAGACCACAGTAGTGAACTGCCTGTAGTGAAATGAAAGTTGACATTCGTCAGCCTACAAAGGATGAAGCAGATCAATATCTGTCTCTATCATTTGTCCTCCATTACTGTCTCTTATTTTCTCTCCTTCGCACACACTATGCCGTTTCTCCTCTCCCTCACTCTCCTTCCCCCCTTTTCTCCTCCTCTCCTCTCTTTCTCCATTCTACACCCCCCCCCCCCTCTCTCTCTCCCTCTCTCCCCCCCTCTCTCTCCCTCTGTCCCTCTGTCCCTCTAGTGAAGTGGCTAGGGGTACAGTCTGTTGATTTGGATGTGAGACATTTTCCCCTAATTTCGTTTTTCATGAAAGTCCCTGCTACTGAGAAACATCCCCACAACATGATGCTGCCACTACAGTACCTTGTGCCTTGGTAGGAATGGTGTTCAGATATTCTCAATCTTGCTCCCAACATAATGCTTACAAAATGCTCTGTTTTGGTATCATCAGACCATTGAATCATATTGCACTTCATCTCAGAGTTCACCACAGGCCACCTGTCAAACACCTATTAAACTCCAAGACCTAGAAAGTCTAGAGTGGCTCTTTTTCCTCCCTTATACGTCGCAGTAATGTACAAATGACATGGTCGTCCAATATGGACTTTCTATCAACAATTTCTGACCGTGCTTATTCAACTCTGTCCCATAGATTTTACTTCAGTCTCTGTTCCTATTGAAACACTGGCCAGCTGAGCAGTATTTGTGGCCCAAGCTCCTAACATCTGTGCCCCAATTAGGATGTCTCTTTCAAACTCATTTAGATCCTTTCCTCTTGCCATCTTGATCCAAATCTGAGGTCTGTTCAACATTTTTATACATACCACAGAGCATGATGGGATGCTAATTGGTTAATGGTATCATGCAGCACACCTGATATGGTGAGTAACAATGCACTTTATGTTTCTGCATATTTGTATTGCTTTCTGCGATATAATTTGTTGGTGTTATTGTCAGATTTCTTGCCTATTCCACTGTAATTGTTTCCTTGATTTTATTTATGTGGAACTGAAAATTATCTTGCAGCAGCCTCATATGACATGTTGTAAAAGTAAATGAGGATTGGTTCTCATTTGGCATACATGGTTACATTTAGGTGGATCTAAAACTTCTTTAAACCAATTACTGTGCATAAAAAAAAATGGTATGAGGACTGCTGATATAAAAAGTGCTTTATAAACAAATTTGATTGATTGATTGAAATTGGGCATATAACTATCTGGCCCTGTTGCTTTTGGTCACTTCCAAAACTTTAGCCTCAGACATTGGTTGGCATAGAGATTTTGAACTTCCTATCAAAAACAATGGCTGGTTTTCTGGCAGTTTGTGGAATGCAGTTTCTTATAGTAAGTAGGATTGCAGAATTCTAGTTGAGTCCTTATTCTAGTCAGAAATAAAAGACTTCTAGCCATACAATCAGAGCTGTTCTTGTTCTTGACCAGATGAGCAAGTAACCTTCCAGGTTTGTTCCCAGACTCATAAAGTGCGTCTGGCATAAAATAATGATATATCTGCCTTTGAGTCAGGAGTTGATCTTATGCAGTGCGAGCGGTTTCAACTTTCTTAATTAAAGATTTAAGGGGGCCTGTCAAGTTCTTTAATTCCGTTTCTAATGGGAGTTGGGCCAAGAGAGACAGCTTTCTGCTTGCACTGTTATTTGATATGATTCACCCTCTAAGATGTGCCTTTGCAGACACCCACAATGTAGAGGAGTTTGCATTTGTATCATTAACCTAACAATAGGGTTTGAATTGGAGTTCAATATATTTGCAGATATGTAGTCAATTCAGTTGCCAATGTCTAGTAGTATACTGTTGGTAGGATGGAAGGATTGAAACATGAATGATGGCAGAGGACACACTCCACAGAGCATTTTTCAATTAAACAGTTATGGAGGTTAATAACCTTCAAAGGACCATTGCGTTCAGTTTACATTTTCTAAAAAGGTATATTGTACAGTATTTAAAAATTATTGATGAGCAAGAAAGTTTTTATCACACACACTTGGGTTCAAGTATTCTCCTTGAATAACATACATGTATTTCTTTACATAGTCCAAAGGTTTATAGGTCTTGAATCAAGTGGCATTCCAATCTACAACAAACAGTGTAAAAGCGCTTGAGGCTTCTGCCAGTTTTAAATAAAAACGAACAAACTGTAAAAATAAGAAGTCTACAATAAATACTCCCAAAAACAATTTGCTTCCCACAGAGGAAGCCAGAGGCAATTACAAAGCGGAAATTCTGTATCTTTAATAGTTTTCTAAATGGTAACTATTTTTTATTCACCAGAATAGCTTTCTGAAGGGAATGTCGAATAGAATACCAAGTTCAACCCAGTCTTTTTTCAGTTTATCATCTTAATGATCTGTTTGATGGTTTTCCTGAAGGAGAGCAATTAGAACATTAACATTTTCTTGATGCTTATTTCTGTATTTACACTAATGTTAAGCATATCTTAGAGAAATGTTTTTGTTATTCCAAAACATAGTTCCAAGAAGTATACATAATCAAGTGAAAGAGATTTTATACATTTCTTATGTATAAAAAAAAATACATTTAAGAACACACAACATTTATTGCAAACACAAAACCTGAACTGAAAAACCTGAACATTTATTGCAAGCACAAAAACCTGATTTTACAGGTTTCTGATACTGCAAGAAAAGTAATTAAATGAACATGTGTCATTTAGCCAGATTATTGCACCCCCCATACATTTAGCAGAACATTTTAATCTTCATCTTTTTCACCAATTTTGAAATACATGTTTTAATAGCAAGCTCATCATCTAACCAAGTCCCAATATATTTTTAAGTAGGAGTTCGTTGCTTTACCCAGGTGAATTCAATCTTCAAAAGAGTTGCCCGGCCTATTCAAAAACAGTCAAAATTGACCATGTCCTTGGACAGACCCATTAGCCACAGGTTTGGGGACACAAAAGTTGACCAAAATTCTCAGCACCAAAATGGCAAAACATGAGCTTCTCAGATTTCTGTCACTTAATATAATTTGATCCAATGTGCAGCAAACCTATATAAAAATTATAATTCAAATCAAGTCCTTGACCTTTGCTCCTGGAAAACGAAGCATGTGGTTGACTCAGGGGGGAAATGCTGTTACAGGGGTGAATTCCACAGGCCAGTGGTCAATCCACCATAGACAGGTATCAGTCCTGTGCAATTCCCTGCCATTGGTGTGGAGGAGAATGAGAAGGCAGGATGATGATGTGACTTTCTTGATACCTTGTGGAGGTTCGTTATCTGTTTGCTGGCATGAGGAGAAGCAACTTCTTCCCCATAGCCTTCTGAAAGTAGGCAAATGTTATACTGAAAGTCTGTGGGTTCCTCTCTATCTCGGAATGGGTTCAAAATACAGCGCTGGAAAAAAATAAAGAGACCACTGCACCAAAGAAAGTTGAAAAGGAAGGTTTTGAGTGAGGAACAGAAGGGTTAAACTTAAGAGACCACTGCAAATTGAATGCTTCTGGTCCTCACTCAGAACTTTCCTTTTCGAAAAAGGTGCAGTGGTCTCTTAATTTTTTCCGGAGCTGTATATACAGGTGCTGGTAGCACCTGTAATGTCCATCATCCAAAGGAATCCGTTATTATGTAGCAATTAATAAGATATAATTTAGGATGAATGCTAAGAATCCGGGACACAAAATCCTGTGCTATGGGGAATAAAGGCCGACCGATTAATTAAAAATCATAACAGGAAAGTCAATAAATACGGAGTACAAAACAAATAGGAACAAATGAACCAGATAAAAACAAATATAAACAACAAACCAACTCTCAAGGAGAAAAGTCCTTCTATTCTCCAATTATATTATTAATAAAAAACATAAAAAACATACTGGGCCAAGAATGGAGCCCTGTTGGACTCCCCCCCCCCCCTTTAGTGTGTTCAAACAAGCAGATTTAACCCCATCTGTGAGTACACATTAAGATCTGTTCTTTGTTTTGAAATCAGCTACAGGCACTCTGCTCACGCTCTGTTGATGACAGCCCTGGAAGGGGCGATGTGGGATCAACAGTGTCAAAAGATTATTGAAGATCACTGTTCAAGCACATAATGATCACATGGATATGGAGTCTGACCTCAGGTTGCCGCGTTTTAGCGACTCAAATTAGATATGGTTGGGTGGTCTGGCTTCTTACAAACGTAACATTTGAATAATAATAATAATTAATAAGATTATGTCAGAGAGAAATATTTAAATTAGAAAGATAATTTCCTGCAATTCTACACATTTCCCAATGAAGCTTGAATGTCAATGGTTAATGTTGTTTTTTATTGCATTTGGTGTAATCCACCACCCAACATTGAGTTGAAACCCGACTGTTTTCAGAAGAAAAACATTCACAAAGCGATACTGATACAAAGGTATCAGATATGCACCACATTGGTTATGGCCGTGAACATACAGAGCAACAGGAAACTATGGTATGGTTAATTACTAATTTACTCTCTCATTGGTGCTGCCCTGAGAAACGTATTAACAAGCACGAGATAGTCAGAGAGACACCGAGGTGACGAGGAAGTTGAAGGAAAGAAAGAGAGAGTGAGAGAGAGGGAGGGTGAGAGAGAGAGTGAGAAAGAGAGAGGGTGAAGGAGTGAGAGAGAGAGAGGGTGAGAGAGTGAGAGAGAGAGAGTGAGAGAGAGAGAGGGAGAGGGTGAGTGAGAGAGAGGATGAGTGAGAGAGTGAGAGAGAGAGAGAGAGAGGGAGAGGGTGAGTGAGAGAGAGGATGAGTGAGAGAGTGAGAGAGAGAGAGAGAGGGTGCACCGCGTGTGTCAGCAGACTGATCCAGGTCCAAAGAAGATGACGGAAAACATTTGCCAGTAATCTACTCACAAAAACACACATTTACGCCATAAATATTTCTAGAAAATCATACGGATTTTAATGTTCAAAGTAAATAGAGGTTAAATAAACTGTCACTAAGATACTCAAAATTATTACGTTTAGGTATCAAGCTGATAAATGATCAGATAAAACAAACACATTTGTCCATGACCTCTTCACTCACATCCTCGGGTGTTATGAAATACACACGGTTAAACGCAACAAATGATGACAAGCAGTTCAATACCTACAGTGTGTTACCCAGCATTCTGCACCAGGCGTATCTGTTGAGTGCCATCAGATGGTGGCCGGGCGCTCAAGCAGCTTCGGGAAACATGATGGTTCATGCAACAAGGTATCTACTCCTCTTTCATGAATGTTAAGTGTGGATGTGTAGTGTGATTAAAAAGTGTACAAATTACATAAGGATTTATAGGATTTATACATGATGCCAAATCATTAATTTATTTTTATTGTTATATTGTTTTTGAAATACTTACTAGAGAATACATTTCATGTAGTGGTAAATACCTTCTATATTGTGTTTTAAAATTAATTGTAATATTTAACTATTAAGAAATAATAGAATCTTGTTTTAAAATGTATTGGAATTTATTTGATGACAGACCTGATGCGCACGCACACAAACACCCACACACACACGCACACACACACACACACACACACACACACACACACACACACACACAAAAGCTTGCCAGCAGATGAGCAGGTATGCGTGAGGACAGGTTCAGATGGACGAGTGCAGAGAGATAAAGTATAAAGAATTTGCGTTGTCCACATTTTGTTCTGTTAAAGACATTTATAATCTACATAATAATTGTTTTGCCATAAATCAACACGCTACACCCCATAATAAGTGATTTATTGAAAATAAAAAACTGATATCTCAAGTATTCTGGCCCTTTATTTATCACTTTGTAGAAGAACATGTGGCAGCGATCCCAGCTTAGTGTCTTCGTGGGTATGGCTCTAAAAGCTTTGCACAGCTGGATTTGAGCAGTTTCTTTCATTCTTCATTGCAAGTTCTCTCAAGCTCTTTTAGATGGGAAGTGTCACTGAAAGGAATAGTCCATTATAGTCCAGTCTGAACTACACACTGAGGTGTTCTTTTGGATCCAAGGAATGCTTCTGACTGCTTACAGCCCACCTGATGGTCCCTGTCCTTGTCCACCTGGTCATCACTGTCCTTGTCCACCTGGTCATCACTGTCCTTGTCCACCTGGTATTCACTGTCCATGTCCACCTGGTCAATCAATCAATCAATCACATTTATTTATAAAGCCCTTTTAACATCAGCAGTTGTCACAAAGTGCTTTTACAAAACACCCAGCCTGGTCATCCCGGTCCTTGTCCACATGGTCATCCTTGTCCTTGTCCACCTATTTGTCCTGGTTCTTGTCCACCTGGTCGTCCCAGTCTTTGTCCACATGGTCATCCCTGTCCTTGTCCACCTGGGTGTCTTGGTCTTTATCCACATGGTCTTTCCTGTCCTTGTCCACCTGGTCATCCCTGTCTACCTGGTCTTCCCTGTCCTTGTCCACCTGGTCATCCCTGTCCTTGTCTACCTGGTCTTCCCTGTCCTTGTCCACCTGGTCATCCCTGTCCTTGTCCACCAGGTAGTGTTGTTGAACTATATTGTGCCTTAAAATCCTAGACACAGCCCACCTGCATTTACTGACCTGTTGATCATCTGAACATGCAAAAACATAGATGTGGCCCAAAAAGGTAATGTACTCTGTTCACCAGGCATGACCAGAAGTGGATTGTCCACCCCTCAGAGTTGAGCTGCTTTCTAGATTTCTTCCTAGGTTCTGAGACTACTAGGGAGAATTTCCAAGCCGCCATTTCCCTAGCCAATTATCGTTGTTGCTTGTTCTTTGGGGATTCAGGCTGGGTATCTGTATAAGCACTTTTTTTGACAACTGCTGATGTTGAAAGGGCTTTATATTTACGGCCTGCCAGGTCAGCGGTAACTTCAACTCAATCAATTGGCTCAGTGGGTTCTGCCCAGTGATGACCAACAAACATATCCCATACAATCCCTATATATTCCTGCCCACAGTCCACCATGAAAACTGTTTTACTTGTCAGTCTTTTTAAGCTCCTGACTTACCACAAAAATAATGTTCACATGTTAATCTATTCAAGATCCTATCAGACTATATATAATAACAGTTCACCTGCTTAACTATTTGAGGTCCTCAATGGCTATTAAAGCAATGGTTCACATGTAAATCTTTTCAAGGCTCTGTTAGCCTGCCTACAATGAGTTTCATGATAACCCCAATGAAGATCTCTACCTCTCTCCCTTTCAAATGCCTCCTGAGGATTGCTGCCCAAGGAGAGCAGCTGTAATGTAATCCTAATAAATGCACGGCACTGTCAGCTACATGAATTACCACTGTTCCCAGCCCTGCAGTGTGCCTGCACCCGGGACAGACTGAACCCAGCCCTGCAGTGTGCCTGTACCAGGACAGACTGATCCCAGCCCTGCAGTGTGCCTGCACTAGGATAGACTGGATCCAACCCTGCAGTGTGCCTGCACTAGGATAGACTGGATCCAACCCTGCAGTGTGCCTGCACTAGGATAGACTGGATCCAACCCTGCAGTGTGCCTGCACTAGGATAGACTGATCCCAGCCCTGCAGTGTGCCTGCACCCGGGACAGACTGAACCCAGCCCTGCAGTGTGCCTGTACCAGGACAGACTGATCCCAGCCCAGCAGTGTGCCTGCACCCGGGACAGACTGAACCCAGCCCTGCAGTGTGCGTGCACTGGGATAGACTGGACCCAGCCCGGCAGTGTGCCTGCACCAGGACAGACTGATCCCATCCCCACTGTGTGGGTTCTTTAGGCTGTCTTTTCATCGTACTAACTCTCCACAGGCCCAAATCCAAGTTTCCATGAGTGCTGTTTAAATGAGCACATTTTGGGCTGCCGGTCTTTCATGGCTTTTGTCTACAGCATTACCTGGCATTTCTAATACAGTTGACCAAATTCTTCCTTGGGGATTAAAGCCAGTTGATAAAAAAATAAAATTATTTTGCACAAAAAATATTGTTTTGACAGGCCCACTGGATAAAAGAACGAAATGCCAACTGTTCAATGTTGCCCAGTGGGCTTGTTCACCCCAGGCTACATTAAAAATAGGCTTACATTTATATTTTTCCTTTTGGATGCTTTTAAAACATGCTATGGGCATACCGTGTAGTACTAAAAGGACTTAGCAACGGTGCTCATCTTTTTATGTCTCAGACCCAAGGTTTTACGCTACTATATTATTGTGCTTTCAATATTTTCCTTGTCTCCTGCTCCATTTAAACTTTGGAGGACATGAGGTCTTGGACCACACCTCAGAAGAACCAAGCTCAAAAGTCAGAAGAACAGTCTGGTTGTCCCCCTGGAATGTCCCTGTCCTTGTCCATCTTGTCATGCTTCTGACCTGGATTATATTTTATAGACTCTGGACACTGCCCACATGTATTTTATTAATTATTACAATTTGCATTCTTAAAATGTTCACCCAGCACAGCCAGAAGAGGACTAGTCATCCCTCCAACTCTGGTTCCTCTCTAGGTTTCTTCCTAGGTTTTGACCCCTTTTACAGAGTTTTTCCTTGCCACCATGCATCAACACTGTTGTTGCTTGCTCCTTGGGGTTTCAGACAGTGCAGTTTAGTAAAAACACTTTGTACAGATGTAAGAAGGGCTTTATAAATAAATGTGATTGATTGATTGATTGATAAGTAGACATGTATGCGATGGTTGGCACTAAGGATGTGTAGCCCTGTGGATGGTAGGCAGTAGGGATGTGTAGCCCTGTGGACGGTAGGCAGTAAGGATGTGGCAGCAACAGATATATTTTTAACAGGTCTGCATTTTGTACTGGAGCCATTATCCTCCTCTTTTTTTGTTACATTTAAGTTGTCCGCTAGTGGTGTTACAAGAGCTCCAGAGAGATGCTAGCAGTGCACCACACTGATTTAAAAAGCTTGGCCACGTCATCCTGGAGCTAGGCCTGCACTCAACCCACCAAGCTATAACCTGAATGTTGTCTTGGTAAAACCGTTAACTTAATTTCCATCACTTGCCCCCAATATTCTTATATACTGCAGCTATTTCTGGATTTCTTCATTGAATTGTTTTTCTATCATCATTTTTATTTTCACATTCCTCTGGAGCTTTTATCTCAAGTAGTTTTCACCGCAGCCTCTATACCATCTGCTAAAGGATGTTTGCTGCCAATAACCTTTGATTTGATGAACAGACATCTTTCTGTCCGTTAAAAGACAACATGCCGGAGGAAAGATGCAACAGTTCCTATCCTTAGAGAAAAAATATTACAAACATTGACCGTGGTGAACAGACATTTGTTATTGCTCTGGCAGCCACTAAATTAATGAAGCATAAAATAACTTAGAACATTTTTCTTTCAGGGCGAACGCTGTAGAAATGAACACAAGCCACTGTATTGCTGGAGCAGCACTCCCTGAAGTCAACCAATCCAACAGAATGACTCTCCTATCCTAAACTGTACCATATTCCCTTCAAAGTGCACTGCTTTCAAACAGGGTCCATAAAGGGAATTGTGTGCCATTTAGGACACAATTCAGTCGTCCAAAGAAGTGCCTTCGGGACATTTCATCAGCTAAATCAGACAATACCCCTCGACTAAAATAAATGCAGTACATTATCTGTCTTAGACGGGGCCACAGAATATTAATAGAATTCAATTTCATCAGAGATTGGACACAGTGATGCAACAGCATGTGGTTATTAGAAGGCCAAGGATGCTAAAGGAGACAGTGGGACTCAGTGGGCCTGATCCAAACTGAAAGAGAAAGAAAGTAAGAAAGACAGAAAGGAAAAGTCAGTCAGTCAGTGAGGGAGTTGTAACAGACCGATACATACAGTACATATGCACAAACATACTCAACACACATTCTGTCCAGTTATGGTCTACATCTCTGAGACACAGTCAATGCATGTATCTACATCATTCAGTCAGACCTACATCTCTGAGACACAGTCAGTGCATGTATCTACATCATTCAGCCAGACCTACATCTCTGAGACACAGTCAGTGCATGTATCTACATCATTCAGCCAGACCTACATCTCTGAGACACAGTCAGTGCATGTATCTACATCATTCAGCCAGACCTACATCTTTGAGACACAGTCAGTGCATGTATCTACATAATTCAGTCATTCTACATAGCTTTCAGCCAGCATAGTCATGGTAAATATTACCTTGCAACAGGAAAATGACTCAAAACATACAGACAAAGCTACTATATGATGGCTCAAAAAGAAGAAATGTAGGGTTTTGAAGTGGCAGAGTCTGTGCCCCCGATTGCAATCCTGGGGAAATAAAGCTGGATGGACTTCAAGCGAGACGTGCATGTAAAACTACACACAGTTTGAGAAGAGTGGGAAAAAATTCCTCCAAATTCATGTAAGAAACTGGTTCAAGAAATGGCTACTTGAAGTTATCTCAGCAAAAACTGATCAACACTAGCTAATGAACCTAGGAGGGTTGGGGTTTTACATTTCAGCATTATTTTTTTTGTATTCTGAACATTTGTGCAAAAGGATTTTGTTTCAGAAATGACATTAGACCCATGTCTCTTTCACAGATTAACCCTGTATTACAACAATGAAAACACATACAAAATGGAAATACATTAAGAAAAACAATCACAATTGACAATCACATTAAAACTGATACAAAAAAAATGTTATATAAGCACTAAAACATTTAACTTAAGATCACTCTGAATGGCATTCCATGAGTGGGGGGGGGGGGGGGGGGGGGTAATCGAAATCAATTGTATCCAGTTCTGAATAGCCCTGTGGTCCATCCAGGACTATCCAGTCTTGAGAGTGTTTGGTAATCGCTGTTCTTCCAACTAATTTTCTCGGGACATTTTTGCATGACTGCCTTATATAAAACCATCCAGAAATATCTGGCCCTTCTAGATGTCAGTGACTCACAGCCAACTGGTGTACATAATAGACAGTGATGTATGGGAAAATGTGCACCAGTCATAAAAGCCTTAATGCGATTTCAGGATTGACAAAGATTGCATTTTAATGTGGCGCTTGGCGAGTGCAGCTGGAAGCTTATCTTCTGAATTCAACCTCCCAAGGTTTCCATTTTGTTGCTTTCTCTGTTTGTACACAATAACACTCCATGAAAGATGTCTCTAATTTGTCCAGCCTTCGTCAGTTGTTTAGCTGTACATTCCATATAGCAGGTACCGGACCGGCGGTGCACTTTAAGAATAATAAGGTGCCATTTGGTAAGCAATCAGAAATATACAAACATATTGTATCCAGGTCGGAGAGAGCGCTACAGACTTAAGGCGTCCTTTTCTATCACTTAAATGGATCTGCTATGAGAGCAGGGAAAACCAAAATGTGTTTCCCTCAGATACAAAAGCTGGTGATCCTAGCAGTCGCTGGTTTAAAACTGCTAGGTCAGTTCAGTTTCTGTCCGCATCCAAAATTAACACGTGTTTCAGTCCCGGTATCCACCGGTATCCACGGCGACGTGCGATCCAGGCACTCCGAGCGTGCCTACAGCTGGAATATTGGAACAAAGTGTTGGGACTCAGAGTACTTCTACTGGCTGAGTCCATGCAGATTGGAATCATTATACTGTACTGCGTACAGAGAAAGCACACTGCCTTTAGATGTGACATGGAGGTCTGACTGTACAGTAGGCAGCAAGGGAGAAAGTGAGAGGCGAGGGATGAGAGGAAGGTGGGCAGATTCTCCCACTCAGGGGCATATGGGTAACCGTATCGTTTGCTTTATAACCTGTTCAATATGCACGACTGAGGCGTTGGGGTTTACATGACTGAAGTGCAAAGGTCAGTTCAACTTCAGGCAACAGACACAGCATTTGCTCTGAGTCTCTGCAATGGCACCGCCTAAATTCTGTTATATCAATCAAATTAATTTATAAACCCTTTTTATAACAGCAGTTGTCACAAAGTGCTTTTAGAGAAACACCCAGCCTCAAACTCCAAGGGGCAAACAACAGTAGTGTTGAATTTCAGTGGCCAGGAAAAACTCCCTAAGAAGGCCGAAATTTAGGAAGAAACCTAGAGAGGACCCAGGCTCAGAGGAGTGACCAGTCCTCTTCTGGCTGTGCCGGGTGAGATATTAAGAGTCCAATTGGAATAATTAATAAATGCATGCGGGCTAAATCCAGAGTCTATTTAAATCTATACAAGCCCACGTCCTTTAAATGTACTCAAGGTGCTTTGCTATAATAGAATACAACTCATTGCATAATCTAGATACTCATGGAAATGGTTGCTACAGTGTCAAGATATGTGTTCTACTTCAGTAGTGCCACTTCAGATTTGAGAAAATCTGGATTTACACACCTGGCAGGAGATTTGTTAGGTGTAAGTTACCTGAGTGTTTGGTTATGCTGATTAGTTGAGTCGACTGAATGATTAGCTGACATACAATAGGATAGTTATTTGTGCTTCAGCTAACTACTGAATGGGGAAAGTAACTACATAAGAACTAGGTGTATTATGTACAGTTTCCAGAAGGTACAAATTAGATAGATCCAGAAGGTGAAGACTAGATCGATGCAGATGGATTTCCAGCAACATGACTCCTGACAACTACACTCACAACAACATGACTCCTGACAATTAGACTCACAACATCATGACTCCTGACAACTACACTCACAACAACATGACTAATGACAATTAGACTCACAACATCATGACTCCTGACAACTACACTCACAACAACATGACTCCTGACAATTAAACTCACAACATCATGACTCCTGACAACTACACTCACAACATCATGACTCCTGACAATTAGACTCACAACATCATGACTCCTGACAACTACACTCTCAACATCATGACTCCTGACAACTACACTCTCAACAACATGACTCCTGACAACTACACTCACAACAACATGACTCGCAAAACCAAGACTCCTAACAATAGGGATCAGTAAGTAGAGACATGGTTCAGCCTCCCTCGTCTCCTCCTGGAATACAACATGTTAACTGTGCCCAGCCAAGCGCTACTCCCCGGAGCGGCATGCTCTCACATCTCTTTACACCAGCACAGAGCCACAGAGAGAAGCTGTCAGACACGTCTTAAGGCATGTCTCTGTGGGGTTCATTTCCAGGGTGACTGTTTTGAAAATATGTCATCAAATATCCTGGAGGTATAAAGGGATTGAGAGAGAGAGAGAGAGAGAGAGTAAGTGAAAGAGAGAGAGAGAGAAATGAGAGAGAGAGTGCTAGGGAGAGAGAGTGGAAAGAGAGCAAGAGGGTAAGAGAGTTGGCAGTGGGGGCTGGATTTTGTATTTCAGAGATATGAAGCTGAGTTGGTGTTGACCGGGTAAAGTGTGGGTGTGGCACAGCAGAGACTCTAGCGAGGGGGTGTGGTCCAGTATTACAGAGGGTGGTTCACCCAGCAGATTATGGGTGAGACTTAGTAGAGACAGAACCGAGAGTGGGTATGGCCCAGAAGAGACAGAACAGGGAGTGGGTGTGGCCCAGCAGAAACAATAGAGAGTGGTTGTGGCCCAGCAGAATCAGAACAGAGCAAGGGTGTGGCCCAGCAAAAACAGAATAGAGCGTGGGTGTGGCCCAGCAGAAACAGAATATAGAGTGGGTGTGGCCCAGCAGAAACAGAATAGAGAGTGGGTGTGGCCCAGCAGAAACAGAAAAGAGTGTGGGTGTGGCCCAGCAGAAACAGAAGGGAGGGTGATTCTGGCCAAGCATAGACAGAACAAAGAGTGGGTGTGGCCCAGCAGAGACAGAACAGAGAGTGGGTGTGGCCTAGCAGAGACAGAACAGAGTGTGGGTGTGGCTCAGCAGAAATAAAATAGAGAGTGGGTGTGGCCCAGCAGAGACAGAATAGAGAGTGGGTGTGGCCCAGCAGAGGCCGAATAGAGAGTGGGTGTGGCCCAGCAGAGACAGAATAGAGAGTGGGTGTGGCCCAGCAGAGACAGAATAGAGAGAGGGTGTGGCCCAGCAGAAACAGAATAGAGAGTGGGTGTCTGTAGCAGCCTACTCCTAGTACAGCGCTACCGTTTTGACATGGGCTGATCACAGAACTGTGGGACACAGTGACTCGAAAGGGACACAGAGCATTGCAAAAAACATCTGTCAAAATGACAGATCACCTGTAATCTACTTAGTGAGCTCCAGACAAACTCGACATCAACTCCATTTGCTGTCAAAAGGGCCAGGATGCATTTTTCTCTATTGATGGATTTTAGAAAGGAGATGGTCAGCAGAATGATGTTAGGTGGTGTGTATCCCCAATGGGCTCTGGCTAAAAGTAGTGCACTAGAGAGGAAATAGAGTGCCACTTGGCAGTCAAAGTGGTTATATCACGTTTTTATGTCATGACAATTAGAAAGCTCACCACCAATGTGTGTGTATCAGTTGTGCCGAAACACTGAATTCAGCATTAGCAGTTGATATCCATTTACAGTGTTAATCAACATCCTACCAAAATGATAGGGCAGCTGGCAGTATTTTTAAGCACTTTATTCAACATTACAGAGTCATGGACGTTACCGTATACCATCTCAAACTGATTTTATATGTTGTCCCCAGTTATAGAACAGAGTCATGGACGTTACTGTATACCATCTCAAACTATTTTTATATGTTGTCCCCAGTTATAGAACAGAGTCATGGACGTTACAGTATACGATCTCAATCTGTTTTTATATGTTGTCCACAGTTATAGAACAGAGTCATGGACGTTACTGTATACCATTTCAAACTGTTTTTATATGTTGTCCCCAGTTATAGAACAGAGTCATGGACGTTACAGTATACGATCTCAATCTGTTTTTATATGTTGTCCCCAGTTATAGAACAGAGTCATGGACGTTACTGTATACCATCTCAAACTGTTTTTATATGTTGTCCACAGTTATTAGAACAGAGTCATGGATGTTACTGTATACCATCTCAAACTGTTTTTATATGTTGTCCCCAGTTACAGAACAGAGTCATGGACGTTACTGTATACCATCTCAAACTGATTTTATATGTTGTCCACAGTTATAGAACAGAGTCATGGACGTTATAGTATACGATCTCAATCTGTTTTTATATGTTGTCCCCAGTTATAGAACAGAGTCATGGATGTTACCGTATACCATATGAAACAGTTTTTATATGTTTTCCCCAGTTATAGAACAGAGTTCGGTAAGAGTGCTTTTAGCTCTGCTCTCCATTCATTGCGTAGAATAATCTGAAAATAAACGTCATCTTTATAGTTGATTGTAAATCACTATTGGAAGGGCTGCTGACCACAAATTCCACGTTTTTAAACCTGCTATATTTAACATTCCCATGCATTTGCATTGTTTTAGCTACTCATTTTGTTTTAGCTTCTGAAGGTTTTTATTGATTGTTTTGAATTGCTTTTATCTTGTGTTTACTAGGTTTGCTGCTTTCTTCATCTGGGCTTACTTAAAGAAAAATAAATAGATGTCTGATGAAATAACATACAATATAGGATACATACAATAAACATGCAGTAACAAAGTGACACTTTGGTCACTAACAAACCACAAAATTAAACTGGACAACTGGAAATAAAGAAACCAGAGATACCATTCAGTGCTGTATTCACAAAGTCATGTTTTCTGTTACTTTTAAACCAAGAATTATTTCACAAAACTGAGTAAAGTATGATTGATAAAAGGACAACAATCTTCCATGTAAAATAAACAAGGAGATCAAAGAAGGCTATAGAACTGATGCCGTTCTGATGCATCCTATACATTGAATCAGGAGATAAAGATTATAGATAATATAATAAGATAATAACAAAGCCAACTTCATGGCCATCGCTGGAACACCTGGTGTAGTTGGTTCTATAGATGGGACACATTGCACAAATTATTGCACCATCAAAAGATGAACAGGCATGTCTTTATGAGCTGCCAGACATGTAAGATACTGACAATTAGCTCAACATATCTTGACTAATCAGTATGTTATTCTTGGTTTACATGTTTAATCAGGGACACTTACCCTACATTTTCATTTTAATATCTTTATTTCAATATGGCAACATCACACATTCTTCTACAGTATTGCTATGATGAAAAGGGGAGGGGTGACAGAGACCCCTCCCCTAACAGCCAATCACTGTGGGCAGAGTTAGTAGGCTTGTTTGTGGAACATGACATCATCCATAGCAACGGGGTCAACCCCGCCCTTTCTCTTAGCCTAAGACTTCTCCTCATTCCTTAGTAAAAGTTGGTCTTAGCTGCTTTGTGAATAGGTTTTAAGAGAACTCTTAGCTAGGAACTTTTAGTGCTGTTTTGGAGCTCTCAGACTTACTAGAGACTTTCTGAAGATTACCTACAGGCCAACTGAAGACTACCTAGAGGCCAATCGAAAATTAGCTAGAGGCCCACAGACGTTTAGCTAAAAGACATAAGAAAGCTAGCTATAGGCCCTTAGAAGACTAGCTAAAAGCTCTCAGACTCACTATAGGCCTCCAGGAGAAGAGTAAGTTGAGTTTGGTATGCCCCCTCTGCGGACCAGAGAAGGTCCTCATTGAACTCCTCCTGGACGTCTGCCCAGCTTAGTTTCATCCTGGAACGCGTGAAGTGTGCGATCTTTGCTCCTGACGGCTTGTATAGGCGCACCAACTTGATCATGTGAATCCCAAACTCAACCGAGTCCTTGGTGGGATCTGGCATTTCATTAGCAATGTCCTTCAGTTCATCCTGTCTCCAAGTCTTTTGGATGCTGACCTCAGGCATCCATTCTTTATGGCCAGCCTGTCCTTGGGCTGGCCGTGGCTTTGGGTTAGGGTAAGCCACCAACGGAGCCAGAAGGAAAGCCTGGTCAGGGTCGGCTGATCGTCTGGACCTGGTAGTCATGAGAGCTGGTTCAGGAGAAGGAATGAAGGGCGATGTGGGAAGGGGGAGTAGAGGCAGACAAAGGGTTAAACCCTGTAGGGGAGACCATGAGGTTTTCCAGCTTCGGGTAGAGGAGTGGCAGATGCGGCGCCTGAATTGGAGATAGAGAAGGGCCCTGGACCGGTGCTGGTACAGGATCTGGTAGAGGAGTGGCAGGGGCGGCGCCGGGGTTGGAGATAGAGACGGTTGGAGTACAGTAAGGAGGTGGAAGGTCATGCTCATCATCCTCTCTATGCCTATTCCTTTTCTTCACTTTCTCATCACCTTCTGTCACAATTTCCTTTACCATTATCTTCTTACTCCCACTCTCAGTCCTTCTTTCAGCTTCTCTCTCCCACTTACCATAGTTATCCCACTTTAATGTATATTTCTCTTTCCTTTCTTACTCTTTTCAAACTGTTCTAAATTCCTCCTACATTCTTTTAACTTAGCCTCGCTAAATGTTCCTTTTATTGGAAAATCAGATACTTTGTGCCACAATACCACTTGTCCTGACATCCGTGCCCCACTTATCCACCATTATCTTTCCTGGTCTGATCAGTGGATCCGTCAGTCAGGCGTAGTGTATCAGTCAACATGGTGTATCAGTGAACGGAGTTGGCCATCCCATCCTCCTCACCAAATTGTCCTGGAAATCACTAATGCGAAAGGCACAGAGACTGTAGATTATTTTCACAAGTAAAGCTTTATTCAAGATTTATAAACCTGGAGCAGTTAACAACACTCTCTGTAGAGTCAGGTCAAGAGCTGTCCGTTGAAGGTTGAGCTCAGGCCTATACACATTCAGTACAGCCCACTGTCCCCCCCTCCTGTGCCTGGTTAGTCTATATGTCTCACCAGCTTCTCTGCGAACTTTGGCTTAGAATGATAACAAGATGTTTACAGTCTTTGAGAAGTTTAACCAAAACTATAGCTTTCTGTTGTGAGTGAGCAGAGCCGAAACACACAATGGCCTTACTAAATTACTGGATTATACTTAGAGTAAGCAATATGATTTAATTGTACTATGGAATAAGAAACATTGAACTAGCTAGATCATTTCAGAAGACTAGTTAAAGACCATCAGAAGACTAGCTAGAATAGGGTGGTCTAAAGTGGGATATTATATAGGTATTGGTGAGGTCTAAAGTACTGGACTATATTGGGAATCGTGTGGTCTAAATTAGTGGACTGTGTAGGGAATATGGTAACCTAAATTAGTGGACTTTATAGGATATAGGGTGGTCTAAAGTAGTGGACTATGTAGGGAATAGGGTGGTCTACAGTAGTGGACTATGTAGGGAATAGGGTGGTCTAAAGTAGTGGACTATGTAGGGAATAGGGTGGTCTACAGTAGTGGACTATGTAGGGAATAGGGTGGTCTACAGTAGTGGACTATGTAGGGAATAGGGTGGTCTAAAGTAGTGGACTATGTAGGGAATAGAGTGGTCTAAAGTAGTGGACTATGTAGGGAATAGGGTGGTCTATAGTAGTGGACTATGTAGTGGTCTAATTTAGCGTCTTCTATTTCATTTCCGATGTGCAAACAAAACAACAGGCGACACACATATAGATAGATGGGATGAATTCAGCAGGTGCATTGGCCAGATAGCAGCTTGTTTAGTTTCGTTTTGAAGGACCGAGGGGGGATAAAAGTGTCAAGCTTAAAGCCCATTGGCAATTAGTTCCCATCATTGGCTTCTAACTGAAATTAATGATGACCAAAGAAGGTGTAGGCTTTAGGAGTGACCAGAGTAAAATACTGTATCTATTGGAACGCAGGTTGTCATTGTAGTAGAAGATATCAAGGAGTGAGTTACGGTAACAGTATTATTCATCTAAAAGGGAGTTGTAAATACATTGAGGCTGATGACGTGTTACAGACAGTTATGCTGGAATTTAAAAGGTTGCAGTGATGACTGTTGAAGGGGGTCAGAGTGTATAGGTCACAATTATGTGTGTTTTAGGGTTGGAGTTTAAAGGTCAAGGAAGTGAGTTTTGAAAGGGTATGCTCTGAAACAGGGCCTAAAACTGCAAAAGACAGGAAAGAAGTAAACTGAAGTAAACATAACTAATGTAAACATAGCTAATGTAAAGTTATCTGAAAAAAAGCGTTCAATTTGCACTGGTCTCATAATTTTTACTCTTCTGTTCATTACTCAAAACCTTCCTTTTCAACTTTTTTGGTAAGAGAAGAAAAAGGTGCAGCGGTCTCTTAACTTTTTCCGGAGCTGTATAACTAATGTAAACAAATGTAAGAAGTGTTGCTAGTTAGGCTACCTAGCAACCTATGCTATTCTCAGTTGGGAGGGCAGGGACAGTTTCACCCATAGGCAATCAAGCAGATGCACAACTCTACGATGTATTTTGAAACAACAACAAGCCTCCGCCTCTGTTTTTGGTAGAAATGTGAGGAACTCGGTGTGGAAATAATGGTTAAGGAAGGATGGACAGACGGATGTGGGAACAGACTGACACGGACTCACAGAGAGACAGAGACGGACGGACTGGGATGCTAGAGGACTTGAGATTAGTTCAGACAACTGATTTAACATGTGATTTATTCTGTTCCATCTATCATCTCCATTCACCTCCACTAGTCCTGCGGTCCAGACATTAGTTAACTTCAAACAGTGCAGCAACACATACAGAGTTAAGTCTCTTAACAGAGCCTTTCCTCTAAATACAATATTCATCAAGGCCTAATACCATCTGACAGAGATGGGACATGAATGACTTAGGATAGGAAATGTCAAAGACAAGCACCTGAACAAATGACTGCTTTTAGGAAGCAATGCGAAGTGAATAGCAAGTTGGATGTGTTGGGTCTGTCAGTCTGAGTAGATTACAGTTCACTTCTAGAAAAGTGTGACTTTTATTCCAAAAAAATTACAACAAGTGCTAAAGGTTACTTATGGGGACTTGCATTGACATCACATTTGCATTCAATTCTGTTTGATTTAGTTGTGTTTGCCATCTTTCATACTAGTCTGAACCGTTCATAATTGTGATTTTCTATTTCGATATTATATATTTTATTCAAGTTACTTATATTATATATTTGGTTACACTTTATTCGGACTATTAAGATTTTCATCCGTTGATGCTCTACAAATATGCATTTGATTTGATTGAGAGCATTTCCACAGTGCTTGATCCGTTTGATTGAGAGCTTTTTCACAGTGCTTGATTGATATGATTGAAAGTTTCCTTAGTGTTTGATCAGTTTGATTGAGAGCATTTTCACACCTACACACACGGGTTTAATTTGCATACAAGTTGCTCTGTCAAATAGCTGTATAAAAAATCCATATATTCTGTACCATCTGTCTAGTTTTGTCTTATTACAGTCAAATCTTAGTTTTTCAAACCTTATCTCAAGCCACCAGACACATTTAATAATTGTATTGTTGTTTTAAGCTAACTGTATGGCATACCAAGAAAATGTGAGAGTTGTTGCATATTTATAAGCTGTTCTGTGAATTCGAAATGCTGCGTGAAATATGAAGATAATAATGAATGTTCAATGCATTGTGCGTGTCATTTAATCTACAAGAGGCAAATTGTTTTTTGAAGGATGTAAATTCTAATACAATTGGTTGACTTTGTTTTTTCCTGGTTAAACAACAGTGAGGATTTTGGGAACTAGCTGGTCTAGCCCTCTTCAGGGGTCTGTTCATTGTTACTTCGCCAAAGGCTTTTGTACCTCATTGACATTTTCTCATGTGGTTCACTCTCTTCATGTTTTTGACAGATTTCATCGAATTGTTGCCCAACTGTAATTACAATTTATAAAAAAAAAAAAACGGAACAAATATAGTAAATGAATCATACAAGTGCTGAATAAAATCACAATGAAAGCAAAGGCAGTCATTGGTATTCATAAGCATTCTTCACTTCGTTCCTTTAAGTTCCAGTTGGCTTTAGCCAGGTATAAAACACAGATGTTAGTCTCGTGGAAACCTATAATAAAGGTACAACGTGTGTTGCACAGCTAAAGAAGGAGAAGAAGACGTGAGAAGTGTAAACTTAACCACCGCTATTATCATTTTGTTATTTAAGTTTTCCTGAGTATGTTAATGAAAGGATAACATGGTTTGCTAAAACTCAGTCAGTGGAAGACACATACATAAACACATACATTTCCACTCAACAGTTTGGGGTTACTTGGGAGTGTCCTTATTTTCATTAAAATATTCATTAGAAATAGTGTTAACATTGGCAAGTGTAGCTGGAAACGGCTGCTTTTCAACTGAATATCTACATTATCAGCAACCATCAGTCCTGTTTTCCAATGTTGTGTTTGCATATCCAGGTTTATCATTTAAAAAGGCTAACTGACTATTAGAAATCCCTTTTGCGGTGGTGTTAGCGGCCATGTCTCCCTCGGTACCAGCTCCCCCCTCTGGCCAGTTGTGGATGCAGCGCTTTCCTCACTGATCTCCTCGCTGCCGCCGCCCTCTTTTCATTAACCAACCCTGGACTGTTGTGGTCTCATCATTACACAGACCTGTTTCTGCTCCCCTCATCTTGGTGTGTAAATCTGTTCCCTCTCCCATTGTCCTTGTGCTCGACTGCTCTGTGTGGAGTGTCGATGTCTGGGCGGACCAGTTGGTGACTGTACTCTCTGGTTTTCAGACTCAGGCGCGTCTCGTTGTGAGTAATAAAACTTCTTATTCCTTTGAACTCCTGTGAATGGCTCTCTCTTCATTCACACGCCACATTAGCACAGCTGAAAACTGTTATGCTAACTAAAGAAGCAGTACAACTGGACATCTTTAGACTAGTCGAGTATTTGGATCATCAGCAATTCTGTGTTCAATTACAGGCTCAAAATGGCCAGAAACAAATAACTTTCTTCTGAAACTTAGGAACACACAAACACATTGTAATTAACATTCCTTCATTCACAAACATTGATATTAATCTTTTAGGTCCTGGAGTGGTTCTACACTGACACTTCTCTGTGGCGGCCACCAGAACGTCAGCAGTGAGCAACCAATCAGTCACCCCATAGCAACCAATCAGTCACCCTATAGTAACCAGTCAGTCACACTATAGCAACCTGTCAGTCACCCTACAGCAACCAATCAGTCACCCTATAGCAACCAATCAGTCACCCTATAGTAACCAGTCAGTCATCCTATAGCAACCAGTCAGTCACACTATAGCAACCAATCAGTCACCAATCAGGTATGTTAGGTACTAAGGTATGGCTGGCGTTGGGTACTCAGGTGTGATTGGTGTTGGGTACTCAGGTGTGATTGGTGTTGGGTACTCAGGTATGACTGGTGTTGGGTACTCAGGTATTACTGGTGTTGGGTACTCAGGTGTGATTGGTGTTGGGTACTCAGGTATTACTGGTGTTGGGTACTCAGGTGTGATTGGTGTTGGGTACTCAGGTGTGACTGGTGTTGGGTACTCAGGTATTACTGGTGTTGGGTACTCAGGTATGGCTGGTGTTGGGTGCTCAGGTATGACTGGTGTTGGGTACTCAGGTGTGATTGTTGTTGGGTGCTCAGGTATGACTGGTGTTGGGTACTCAGGTGTGATTGTTGTTGGGTACAGGTATGATTTAACCTTTTAGATTTAGATGTGTGTGGGCAGAGTGACTATAGTATGTAATGTCAATAAACTGTGCTTTTGCATCACCATGCCGGGTCCCTGCCTCAGACCTGAGTGATGGACCAACTCCATGTCTCCCATGGAGAAGGTCTGTATGGAGGAGTGGGCCAAAATCCTTGCTGCAGCAAACCTGGTCAAGAACTACAGGAAACGTATGATCTCTGTAATTGCAAACAAAGGTTTCTGTACCAAATATTAAGTTCTGCTTTTCTGATGCATCAAATACTTATGTCAAATTAATTACTTAAAAGTCATACAATGTGATTTTCTGGGTTTTTGTATTAGATTCCGTCACTCACAGTTGAAGAGTACCTATGATAAAAATTACAGACTTCTACATGCTTTGTAAGTGGGAAAACCTGCAGAATCGGCAGTGTATCAAATACTTTTTCTCCCCACTGTACATGTTTTTATATTATTGATTACAAATTTTCATAAAAGTGTGGTAAATATGTTTACATTTAGATATTTTAAAAAATTATGTTTTTCGAAATTTGTTGTTGTATGCCTTTAAGTTGTGACCTAAACCCACTCTTGCTATTTGCCAGTATTCCTAACCCTAGCCCTCTTCTACACCAATCAGGAGCCACCGCTGGTTTAGTGCACTACAACTGAAAGACTGCGATTGATATGAAGTAAAGGAGTATGTAGGGAATAGGGCAACATTTGGGAAGCAGCTGAGCTGTCTACATTAAAAGCCCCTTGGTCATGTTAGATGTCTCAGTACCTGTCTGGGCACCTGCTGTGTCACGCCGACTGCTGATTACATACCCTTTAGGGAATCTAGATCAAGCTCCTTCTGTCTCGCTCCTCTCCTGCTGGCCTGTAGATGACTCTGAGACAAGCAGTGATCTGTGTTGTTCCAACGTTGCAGGAGAGCGACGAGGAGAGAGGGAGAAGGAGAGCGAGGGATGTGGGGGGGGAGTCCCTTTATAGGGTTGTGACCCCACACTACAGTAAATACTCGGCTGTTCCAGCCCCTCAGACGTCATGCTCGACTGTGCCGTGGAAAAGGAAACCGCCCAAGGTTTCTCATCAGCTTGTAATCGTCGTACTCCACTCTCAGTCAGGCTGCCGACATCTGTTCAAGCGTGCCCACCACCGCCACAAACCCCGGTCGCTGTGCGGAATCATTCTGACTTCTAGATCGCTATGGCTTGGCTGCTCCTGGGCATCTTAAATGTGTTTAGAGTTTTGAAATGTTTCGCATGCGTAACATTTGTGTTTATTTTGCTTTTGTTTATATTAAATGCGATTTAATTGACATTTTCCACTTAAATTTAAAATGTGTAAATTTGATTGAGAGTGTCATTCCAGTGTGTATGATGTGTTGTGTCTCCAAGTATTAAACATCGGCCAGCGATGATGTGAATGTGTCACATGTGGTCAAATTTAAACAGTTGACTAAATTGGTCAGTGTTCTCAGTTGTCTCTTTAGGGAACCATCGCTATTCCAGTAGCAGCTCTTTTTGATTTATCTTGCCAATGAACAAAGTAATTTCTCAATATAATATGGCAGATAAAATATGTTTCTTCATAAGGCTCCACAAAGAAACTTTCACATGAATCAATTCTTCACAAAGGTTCAGTAAATATAACAATTTGTTTTGGAATGATAAAAAATAATTTTTTTAGCCTTATGACTATATAACTTTCAGAAAGGTTCACACAATGGTAACAATATATTTTTTTTTATTGTTTTTGTAAATTTAGCACAAACTTATTAAAAGCATCTTCATGTTCTTTAAAAAAAAACAATTGACCCCAATAGTACCCCTTCCCATTTTCATGACGTCCAAATCACGACTTTGGTCTTGCCTCACTGTGGTTCTACAGCGGGTGTGGGGCAGTTGAAGATCAAGACATGTTTACTCCCAGCACATCTCGCTGTCCAGATTTCTATCACACTGCTCACTCAACCAGGAGGGTTTTTCGCAGGGATGAGGCTGTGCTACCACAATAAGTTGTTAGTGCGGCGTGACCAGGCAGCCGTTAGTGTGGTGTGACCAGAACATCCACGTATTCACCCTCTGGCTGCACTGAGCTGGATTGAGTTGCTGTATGTTGTTACCTCCAGGCATTGTCAACGGGAGGGTCAACTGGAGGGTCAATGGGGGGAGCAAGGGGAGGGTCAACTGGAGGGTCAATGGGGGGAGCAAGGGGAGGGTCAACTGGAGGGTCAATGGGGGGAGCAAGGGGAGGGTCAACTGGAGGGTCAATGGGGGGAGCAAGGGGAGGGTCAACTGGAGGGTCAACGGAAAGGTCAACCGGAGGGTCAACTGCAGGGTCAACCGGAGGATCAACTGGAGGGTCAACCGGAGGGTCAACTGGAGGGTCAACCGGAGGGTCAACTGGAGGGTCAACCGGAGGGTCAACGGGTGTATAAACAGAAAACCTGAAGCGTGGGAGGAAATTCCCCTTCCGGCAGCAGTTCAATGATGCCAAGCACGAGTCCAAGGCAACGTTGGAGTGGCTCAAGAAAATAAATTGAAAGCCCCGCAGCAACCCAGTCAAAGTCCTGCAGTAAACCAGTCAAATTCCTGCAGTGGCCCAGTCAAAGTTCTACAGTGACCCAGTTAAAGTCCTGCAATGACCCAGTCAAAGTCCTACAGTAACCCAGTCAAATTCCTGCAATGAACTGGTCAAAGTCCTACAGTGACCCAGTCAATGTCTTGTAATGACCCAGTCAAAGTCCTGTAATGACCCAATCAAAGTCCTACAGTGACCCAGTCAAAGTCCTGCAGTGACCCAGTCAAAGTCCTGCAGTGACCCAGTCAAAGGCCTGCTGTGACCCAGTCAAAGTCCTGCTGTGACCCAGTCAAAGTCCTGATCTCACGCCCACTGAGCGTGAAGGATCATCTAACCAACCTGAACGATCTGGAGCAAATTTGCGAAGGAGAATGGGCCAAAACTTCTATAGTGCACCCTTATCAATAGATTTAAAGCTGTTAACATAGTGGAAGGTGGCTCTACTGAATAATACTGTGCAATACTTATGCAAGCTCATGTTATTTCTATAGGGTAAAAATAAGAAGGGCATTGCTCAGAGGGCAGGCATGAGAGAGAAACAGTGTCTGGGAGAAGGAGGACAGAGAGAGGGGCATGTGGGGGACTGGGGGGAGGAGGAGAGAGAGGCAAGACAGAGTAGAAGATCAGTGTTCTAGTCACATTCCCTTCCTCCTTGTGAATCCTTGTATTTTAATGTCATTAGCAGGGAAAGGCTGTGAGTTGCAGCCTGTCAATCAATGCTGTAACTGAAGGTCACACACTGAGGTCTGCAGCACACACACACACACACACACACACACACATACAAACAAACACAAACTAACACACATTTGGGCTATTGCCAACATGGCACCCTGTTTCTTATATAGAGTGTATATATATATATATATATATATATATATATATATATATATATATATATATATATATATATATATATATATGTACTCTCTTCTTAATGCACTATTACTATATATACATTGTTTAAAATACATACCTTTTTTAATATGTCTTTATAAGGGATACTACCCTTATTGAGCATGCTAGCTTCATAACAAATTATCTTTTTAGTGCATAATATTTTTATAGAGCGTACTGTATGTTTAGCTCATGCTGTCTTTATGATGCATTGTCACTTTTATAATACATCATCTTTATAGAGCATGCTAAGTTTGGTGAATAGAAAACGTAACTGCACCTACATAAAGTCATTACCTGCTGTATAATTTAATTTTGTAGCTGACACTTTTATGACTGGATCTTGGGACATCCAAGAGCAACCGGTTAGTTGACCTCAGTGTTCCAACTGGATATTGGCGGTGGAAGAGTTCAGCCAGACAAGGTGGTGCCAACCCATTTAAAACATCGAAAAGAAGCAACAAAATCTTAAAATCAATCCTAAAACGGACAGGAAGCCAATGGATGGAGGCTAAGACTGGTGTTGTGTGTTCACACATTATTTTTTCAGTTGAAAGAGGAGCAGCAATATTTTGTACTAAGTGGAGCCGATGAAGAGACTCATGTACAAAGAATAACAATAATCTAGCAGAGAAGTAATAAAAGCATGGATAACTCTCTTAAAATCTGTGGGAGAGAGATAGACCTTAATCTTAAAATTATTAACTGAAAGAAGCTAGTTTTACAACTGAACTAATCTGCCTGTCAAATTTAAAGGAGCTATCAAAAATAACACCAAGATTTTTCACAACGTATCGACTGTGAGAAGCTAAAGGGCCCAGAGTACCAAGAGGATCCTTGGCCCAACAAGTCTGCTTGTCTAAACATAACGACCTCTGTCTAACTTTCATTAAGAGTGAGAAGGTTTAAATCCATCCAAGTGTTCATGTCCTTTAAGCAGTCCAACAAAGACTGCACAGAATCTTTACTTATAGTTTTCATCTGCAAATAGATTTGTACATCGCCAGCAAAGCAGTGAAAATTAATTTTGTGTTTCTTAAACATGGACCCCAAGGGCAACATATTCAGTAAAAAGAGGATTGGGCCCAAAATGGAGCCTTGAGGGACCCCACAGGTGAGAGGGGCTGTAGTCGAAGAATATTCAGCTAGGTGAACCGAGAAGCTCCGACAGTATCTGTCAGGAATGACTGAAACCATTTCAGGGCAGTACCTTTGACGCCGACACACTGTTCGAGGCGTGATAAGAGGATCCTATGATCCACAGTGTCAAAGGCAGCAGTCAGGTCTAACAGCACAAGAAGAGCAGATAATGATTTGCCCAATGTGATAATGCAGTAATGCCTGTTATACCTGGTACCTTACATTCAGCCCAGATCGTCGTCATGCATTCCACATCGTCAGGCCCTCATGGTGAGTTCTATACATGCTATAGATGGGCTCAAGCCAATGCTTTTCTTAAAATCATCAGTTCTGAAATGGAGCATTTCACAAATCGTTTAGGATTATAGAAATTTGTAAAGTAAAAACTAGAACATTTTTGTAAATAATGGTAAAAAGTTCAAAGTGATCTGCTTTAATTGGTTTGACTGGACTGCATTAGGAAAGCTACAGGCTACAGTTACTTTGAATTCCATTTTGAAAGGGCTTTTACATGAATGTTGTTTCCTAACCTAGAACGCAACAAAACAAGTCACCAGTGACATTACAGCTGTGTGGTTTCAGTCCCAGCCTGACCGAGATGGACAGTTCAGGAGAGAGGACGAGTGAACACTGACGGTTGCTCTAACGAGCCCGCTTCCTGTCAGGGGAGACTAATCTATGTATTGTCCTGTTGACGGACCTCAGCGGAGTGATGCATTGTGGGCCTCTTCCAGCAGGCAGCGTCTCCTTGGCATGCAGATCAGAGGAGGCTGCTACACAATGTGACGCTGCTAGCGAGGACAGGACCCAGAGCCAGATGGACAACTGGATGCATAAATCTGAAGCAGCCGGTCGTTATTTCCACTCCCCACAGGGATGGCATGCCCAGCGGCTGAGCAGCGGAAGCCTATGGAGCAAGATGGAGCTGCACCAACATTTTTGCCCTTTGCCTCATCTATTAAACATCCGATCTCAATGCATTTTCCTTTTCCCAAAAGGAGAATTATACCAGCAGAGTGGACTTAGTTTAGTTAACTTTTACCTGTGGCCAAATGTTGAAAACATTTAGGTTGTTTAGTGCAAATTGCAATTAAATGTTCAAACACGCAAAATGCTAAGACATGCAAAAAGCTTGTTATTGGGTCCAGCTCTTTGGTCACTCAGATTCATTAGCCTTTGAAAACAATGGCATGTAAACATTGGCATGTTAACAAAGTAAACATCACACTACTACACTGTCCTCAAGATGCTACTCCTACACATATAACATAATACTACTACTACTACTACTACTACTACTACTGCTACTCTGTCATAATCACACTACTACTAAACAATGACGGTTGTCCTTGAACAATATCAAGTATTCATGAAATGACTGCGTTGTCTTGTGACATCGATATTGGTGCATCTAATGAATCGCTATGTCCAACATAGGATCACACAGTCTTGGCCGCACACCAATCCTTTTCCTGTTCTGTAGCTTTCATGGATAGATAAATGTCAGGGCGAAAATGTGAAGCACCTGTCTGTTCTCAGCCAGGTAAAAATGGATGGCTGAATATTAGGTTGAGATGTGAAGCCCCTGTCTATTCTCAGCCAGGTTAAAATGGATGGCTGAATATTAGGTTGAGATGTGAAGCACCTGTCTGTTCTCAGCGCTGAATATTAGGTTGAGATATGAAGCACCTGTCTATTCTCAGCCAGGTTAAAATGGATGGCTGAATATTAGGTTGAGATCTGAAGCACCTGTCTGTTTTCAGCCAGGTAAAAATGGATGGCTGAATATTAGGTTGAGATGTGAAGCCCCGTCTGTTCTCAGCCAGGTAAAAATGGATGGCTGAATATTAGGTTGAGATGTGAAGCCCCTGTCTGTTCTGTGAATGCTTCACTTGAATGCTACTGGCACCAATGTTCACCCATCACTGTGTTTCTTCATTAGTGTCTCTTTCAAATGGCTTCTGCCTCTTTTGCTCTTTCTCTCTGTCTGTCTCTCTTTGCCTGTCTTTCTCCATCTGCCTCTCTATCACTTTGTTTCTCGCTGCATCTAACTCTGATCTTCTCTCTGTACTGCTCTCTCTGCCTCTCTATTTCTTTGGGTCTTTCTGTCTCTCTTCCTTTCTCTCCATTTCCCATCCACCTCTCTTGCCTCATTCTATGTCTGATCCTCACTGCATCTCCCTTTCTTCCTCTCTTTGATTGCGTCATCCTCCCTGATAGATCAAATAATTGAGACTGCATCCCAAATGGCACCACACCATACCATTAAAGTGCACTGAAATGGAGCCGTTTATAGTGCACATCTTTAGGCCAGAGCTTTCTAGAATGCACTTGTTTTTGACCTGAACCTTCTAAAGTGCACATCTTTAGACTGGAACCTTCTATGTGCACTTCTTTACACCAGAGCCTGTTGTTGCACTTCTTTTGTTGTTTTTGTCTGCAGACCAAGTGAATACTGTCATTATTAATGTCAAACAAGTCATCGGTGAATATTGTCATTATTAATGACAAACAAATCAATGGTGAATACTGTCATTATTAATGTCAACCAAGTCAGTGGTGAATATTGTTATTATTAATGTCAAACAAGTCAACTGTGAATATTGTCATTATTAATGTCAACCAAGTCAATGGTGAATACTGTCATTATTAATGTCAACCAAGTCAACAGTGAATACTGTCATTATTAATGTCAACCAAGTCAATGGTGAATATTGTCATTATTAATGTCAACCAAGTCAATGGTGAATACTGTCATTATTAATGTCAACCAAGTCAACGGTGAATATTGTCATTATTAATGTCAAACAAGTCAATGGTGAATACTGTCATTATTAATGTCAACCAAGTCAATGGTGAATACTGTCATTATTAATGTCAACCAAGTCAATGGTGAATACTGTCATTATTAATGTCAACCAAGTCAATGGTGAATACTGTCATTATTAATGTCAACCAAGTCAATAATGAATACTGTCATTATTAATGTCAACCAAGTCAATAATGAATACTGTCATTATTAATGTCAACCAAGTCAATGGTGAATACTGTCATTATTAATGTCAACCAAGTCAATAATGAATACTGTCATTATTAATGTCAACCAAGTCAACAGTGAATATTGTCATTATTAATGTGAACCAAGTCAATGGTGAATACTGTCATTATTAATGTCAACCAAGTCAACGGTGAATACTGTCATTATTAATGTCAACCAAGTCAACAGTGAATACTGTCATTATTAGCATCATTTCGTGCTCTGCCTCTTTTTTCACATTTGTTTTCTTTTTCACCCATCACTGTGTTTCTTCATTAGTGTCTCTTTCAAATGGCTTCTGCCTCTTTTGCTCTTTCTCTCTGTCTGTCTCTCTTTGCCTGTCTTTCTCCATCTGCCTCTCTATCACTTTGTTTCTCGCTGCATCTAACTCTGATCTTCTCTCTGTACTGCTCTCTCTGCCTCTCTATTTCTTTGGGTCTTTCTGTCTCTCTTCCTTTCTCTCCATTTCCCATCCACCTCTCTTGCCTCATTCTATGTCTGATCCTCACTGCATCTCCCTTTCTTCCTCTCTTTGATTGCATCATCCTCCCTGATAGATCAAATAATTGAGACTGCATCCCAAATGGCACCACACCATACCATTAAAGTGCACTGAAATGGAGCTGTTTATAGTGCACATCTTTAGGCCAGAGCTTTCTAGAATGCACTTGTTTTTGACATGAACCTTCTAAAGTGCACATCTTTAGACTGGAACCTTCTATGTGCACTTCTTTACACCAGAGCCTGTTGTTGCACTTCTTTTGTTGTTTTTGTCTGCAGACCAAGTGAATACTGTCATTATTAATGTCAAACAAGTCATCGGTGAATATTGTCATTATTAATGACAAACAAATCAATGGTGAATACTGTCATTATTAATGTCAACCAAGTCAGTGGTGAATATTGTCATTATTAATGTCAAACAAGTCAACTGTGAATATTGTCATTATTAATGTCAACCAAGTCAATGGTGAATACTGTCATTATTAATGTCAACCAAGTCAATGGTGAATACTGTCATTATTAATGTCAACCAAGTCAACGGTGAATATTGTCATTATTAATGTCAAACAAGTCAATGGTGAATACTGTCATTATTAATGTCAACCAAGTCAATGGTGAATACTGTCATTATTAATGTCAACCAAGTCAATGGTGAATACTGTCATTATTAATGTCAACCAAGTCAATGGTGAATACTGTCATTATTAATGTCAACCAAGTCAATAATGAATACTGTCATTATTAATGTCAACCAAGTCAATAATGAATACTGTCATTATTAATGTCAACCAAGTCAATGGTGAATACTGTCATTATTAATGTCAACCAAGTCAATAATGAATACTGTCATTATTAATGTCAACCAAGTCAACAGTGAATATTGTCATTATTAATGTCAACCAAGTCAATGGTGAATACTGTCATTATTAATGTCAACCAAGTCAACGGTGAATACTGTCATTATTAATGTCAACCAAGTCAACGGTGAATACTGTCATTATTAGCATCATTTCGTGCTCTGCCTCTTTTTTCACATTTGTTTTCTTTTTCTAATGCATCATTTCGCACTCAATCACACAAACTCACACAAAAAAGACACAAAACACAGACAGATAAACACAATACTATGTAAGCGGTGCGTTTTCCCCTGCTTTTGTATCCGGGAGACAATCGGCACGCAGGTGAATACTGTCATTATTAGCATCATTTCGTGCTCTGCCTCTTTTTTCACATTTGTTTTCTTTTTCTAATGCATCATTTCGCACTCAATCACACAAACTCACACAAAAAAGACACAAAACACAGACAGATAAACACAATACTATGTAAGCGGTGCGTTTTCCCCTGCTTTTGTATCCGGGAGACAATCGGCACGCAGGTTGGTGCACCAATCTAGAGTGAGACTGTAACAATGTGTGCAGTTGGGACTCCACTGCATTGGTCTCAGTGACACTTGACAACTTCCTCAAACCTGGAAAGCACCACATGTTCTTGGTCTAGTCATTGTGCAATTTGTTGCACTTCTTTAGACCGGAGCTTTCTGTAGAGCACTTCTTTAGACTGTTCATCTATAGTAAACTGTAGAAAATGTCAAGGTGTTTCAACAAATGTTTATGTAGTCATTTGTTTTTAGTAGTAAACAGCTTATAATGTTCACTACATTTTTTGGGTACAATTTCAAATTATGTGTGGCTAAACTTCTGACTTAGGTTCATCATATTTGGGCATCTTAATTAAAAAAAAACCTGTGTAAGAACATACTAATTGTACTTTTAGGTCACTAACAAAACTTTATTTATTTGTTCTGTGCATTCAAAGCTTCAAACACCTAAAAGCTGACACATGACAACACGTAATGAAAATATCCCATGCGGAAAATATATGTACTTTAAATAGATTTTTGAATAGATTTGGAAAATAGATTTCCGAACACATTTGGAAAATATATTCCTGAATACATTCTGTAAATATATGTCAAAATGTTTGAAATTGGCCGCTTAAATATATTTGTAAAACATTTATTTAATCCATGTCTAAATACATCAGACAATCCACAAGGTGGTGTTTCAAACCTGCGCCCTTATGTTCCACAGTCAGGTGTGCTAACCACCACTCCAAACAGGATTAGGTTGATAGAAGAGGCAAGTAGTGGTATTACCAAGTTTACCTTAGTACGTTAGACTATATCTGTCACTAAGATGCAATGCATTTTGGTAATGTACACATCTATAAAATGTGTTTCAACACCTAAATGTGGTATAATCAATACTTCGGTAATTATATTTCATCTTTTTACATTCACAGGACCTGAAAAATGCATTTTAATATGGGCTTCAAAATACATTTTGTAATGTATTTTCAATAATACATTACAATTGTAATGAGAGCATTGTTGCTGGTGAAATACATTTGGTCAAAACTAAAATGTATTGATACAGTTTCAAATACATTTCAGAATAAAAGCTGAAATGTATTTTGAATAAAGTTAAATGTATTTATACATTTTTAAATACATTTCAGAATAAAAGGTGAAATACATTTTGATACCTGAAATATATTTTGAATTAAGTTAAATGTATTCGACGTATATTCAGCATACATTCTATATACATTTTGCATTGCAAAAATATATTAACTTTCCATATGGGATCTCTGCCTGTGATGCAAAATTCTTCAAAGCACCTTCACGGCCAAACTGGCACATTGATTTTATACTGCGCCGTCTTCACTAGGGTGTAAGGTCACACTGATTATGTATTGCACAAATGGTTTATTGGAGAATGTAATACCGGCTACCAATGGCCATACCCATGCCAGAAAATTACCAATATATTCTCCAGACTCTGTGTTCTGACGTAAAAAGAAGGGAACAATGAAAGGCATGCCTTAACACCCTAGACCCCCCTGAACATCCCTGAAGCTGAATGAAATAGCAGATTTAAAGTTTGTCAATGTACTTTGATCTGAATAGCTCTAAGTTTTGAAAAGTTGAAAAGTTTTGAAAAGTCAACAAATACAGCTCACTACTGAATTTACTAAGTCAACAAATACAGCTCACTGCTTAATTTACTAAGTCAACAAATACAGCTCACTACTGAATTTACTAAGTCAACATATACAGCTCACTGCTTATTTTACTAAGTCAACATATACAGCTCACTACTGAATTTACTAAGTCATCATATACAGCTCACTGCTTAATTTACTAAGTCAACAAATACAGCTCACTACTAAATATACTAAGTCAACAAATACAGCTCACTACTAAATATACTAAGTCAACAAATACAGCTCATTACTGAATATACTAAGTCAAAAAATACAGCTCACTACTGAATTTACTAAGTCAACAAATACAGCTCACTACTGAAATGACTAAGTCAACAAATACAGCTCACTACTAAATATACTAAGTCAACATATACAGCTCACTGCTTAATTTACTAAGTCAACATATACAGCTCACTGCTTAATTTACTAAGTCAACAAATACAGCTCACTACTGAATTTACTAAGTCAACATATACAGCTCACTGCTTTATTTAATAAGTCAACAAATACAGCTCACTACTGTATATACTAAGTCAACAAATTCAGCACACTACTGAATTTACTAAGTCAACAAATACAGCTCACTACTGAAATGACTAAGTCAACAAATACAGCTCACTACTGAATTTAGTAAGTCAACATATACAGCTCACTGCTTTATTTAATAAGTCAACAAATACAGCTCACTACTGTATATACTAAGTCAACAAATTCAGCACACTACTGAATTTACTAAGTCAACAAATACAGCTCACTACTGAAATGACTAAGTCAACAAATACAGCTCACTACTAAATATACTAAGTCAACATATACAGCTCACTGCTTAATTTACTAAGTCAACATATACAGCTCACTGCTTAATTTACTAAGTCAACAAATACAGCTCACTACTGAATTTACTAAGTCAACATATACAGCTCACTGCTTTATTTAATAAGTCAACAAATACAGCTCACTACTGTATATACTAAGTCAACAAATTCAGCACACTACTGAATTTACTAAGTCAACAAATACAGCTCACTACTGAAATGACTAAGTCAACAAATACAGCTCACTACTGAATTTAGTAAGTCAACATATACAGCTCACTGCTTTATTTAATAAGTCAACAAATACAGCTCACTACTGTATATACTAAGTCAACAAATTCAGCACACTACTGAATTTACTAAGTCAACAAATACAGCTCACTACTGAAATGACTAAGTCAACAAATACAGCTCACTACTAAATATACTAAGTCAACATATACAGCTCACTGCTTAATTTACTAAGTCAACATATACAGCTCACTGCTTAATTTACTAAGTCAACAAATACAGCTCACTACTGAATTTACTAAGTCAACATATACAGCTCACTGCTTTATTTAATAAGTCAACAAATACAGCTCACTACTGTATATACTAAGTCAACAAATTCAGCACACTACTGAATTTACTAAGTCAACAAATACAGCTCACTACTGAAATGACTAAGTCAACAAATACAGCTCACTACTGAATTTAGTAAGTCAACATATACAGCTCACTGCTTTATTTAATAAGTCAACAAATACAGCTCACTACTGTATATACTAAGTCAACAAATTCAGCACACTACTGAATTTACTAAGTCAACAAATACAGCTCACTACTGAAATGACTAAGTCAACAAATACAGCTCACAACTGAATTTAGTAAGTCAACAAATACAGCTCACTGCTTAATTTACTAAGTCAACAAATACAGCTCACTACTTAATATACTAAGTCAACAAATACAGCTCACTACTGAAATTACTAAGTCAACAAATACAGCTCACTACTGAATTTAGTAAGTCAACAAATACAGCTCACTACTTAATATACTAAGTCAACAAGATATCTGGACGTTCGCCATCGTCCCAACCCTTTCAGTACAGCAGGCCGCAACAATTTCACTTCATCTGGCATGTCCCTTGAAATGTCCAAAGTCCAGATGCGAGCAGGACTCAAACGTGTTTAAATGTTTGTTTTTTCCTCTCTCCGTCAAGTCACAGCGGTTGTTGAATATCCCACAAAAAGGTCTCCAATTAGGCGGACTGGAAACTTCACTCCATTCATCTTAGATTAACATTGAATAATCAGAGACGGTAACGAATAAAAGGTTTCATATTAAATCAAAGTGCATCGTCTCCTATTAAATTCAGTAGCTATAGCTATAGCTATAGAGTAGTTCTATGATTCTGAGGGAAAGGTATCAACCTGTCTGGTGTTGGCCTTGGGCTTCTGGGCCCCCCACCCCTCAGGAAACTATGTTAGTGGGCTTGTCTTGATGAAAGATCCCTTGCCCTCACACCTGCATCCAGTTGTATGAGATAAGATATTTACATTTGTTCTTAAACAGTAAAATTAGCTTTGTGCCACATTTTACATAATTTCAACAACCATTACGTTTTAGTCAACAACACTATGTAAAAAAAGCAGATTTTTGCCACATTTTGGGGGCTAACAAGTTATGTTTAGCAAATAACATGAACACACAACTTCTACATGTCGTATGTTTTACTTTCTTAACATTTTAATAAGAAATAAAATCCATGTCATAAATGTTTCTAAATTCAAACTTCCTTGAATTATTCCTGTCTCACTTCCACCATAAACCATTTGCCAGAGCTTAGTACACTACATTTACATAAAATGCTCAGTAGGACACTACGTTTACAATAACATGCTCGCTAGTATGCTTTGTTTACATAACATGCTCATTAGCACACTGCTCATAACATGCTCAGTAGAACACTATGTTAAATAAAATGCTGAGTTGTGAACTACATTAAAGAATTACTTATTTAATGTAGTGCACAGTAATACATTACATATAATAACATGCTCAGTAAGACATTAAGTTTACATAACATGCACACTTTGTTTATACAACATGGTCAATACCATACTACCTTTACATAACATTCTCAATGGCACCCATTTGTTAACATAGCACGCTCGGTAGTACATTTCGCTCACATGACATGCTCAGTAGCACACTATGTTAACATAACATGCTCAAAATAATTTTTATTAAATCCTGTTATACAGGTTTTACCATAGTTTAGAGGGGACTACTGTTTAGAAATCATACAGCATCATACTGTACCAACACAACAGCAAACAAGCCTTGCGCCCCTCTCACCTCTCAGAATTCCAATGCAAGTCACTGAGTGTTAAAAAGCTGAATGGAGGAAATAAATACTAAAACAGGATTGGGCAAATAAATATGAGGATATTTTGGGGTGGACGGGAAGGATTCTGCGAAGTTCTATCTGAAAGCAGTATTGGACTTTCTTAAAATAGTCCCAAGGCGATAAAAGGCAGGAGAACAAGAACACTTTGACTTTAAAACAGATATGCACCGCCTCTTTCCCAGGTGTTGCCTGAGAGACACGGCATAGGACTCCAAAATGCATAAGAGATGTTCCCACACTCACACAGAATACTCATTAATGTCTGAGGCAAACTAAATGTAGAACGAATAAATACACCTCCATCTACCCCATATATATTTATATTTTTCTAGATAATACTTTATTCATTTAACAGAGAATTCCCATTAGGAAAATATTCCAGCCTGTAGCCAGTAAAACAATTGCTTTCAAGAAGATGCTCTAAATGAAGATGACCCTAACTGAAGATGGCCCTATCTGAAGATGACCCTAACTGAAAATGATGACCCCGACTCAAGAAGTCATATAAAGTCAACTGGTAGAGTTTGAAACTGGGATGATAAATCATACACCTCATTAAGTCAGATTGACTGAGGCTCAAACATATCCTGTTATCCCCCGTTTCACTGTCTCAGCTACTGGAGTTTACCCTCCATGACAGTCTAATCCACAATCTTCACACGTGTCGTAGCGGGGAAGTAAACGTTTAATCAGACGGCACTGAAAGTGATTCATGACGGAATTAAGCGCACCGCAGGATGGGTTTTTTCAGCGGCAGAAATTTGTGCAAACGGCGTGGTCTGTGGCTCTTCTGCCCACCGAGGCACCCTCAGCCAGGCAGGCAGTGTGTTAATCTGTTCTATTCCTGAAACGTTGTCGTCACCCGGGTCGACCGATAACAGTGTGAATTAAAACGTCTACCAGAGTGCCCAGCAGCAGGACGAGGTGATGTCTCCGCTCTAGCTAGCTAGCTGCTCGGCTGTCAGATTACAGAACCACGTTCAACTGCAGGAATAGTGTTTTCTTATACGGATTTTGATCGTTTCAGTTTCATCTATTTCATCCACTTACAGTGATTTAACCCTCCCACGTCGATTATGTTTATTTCGTTGTTTGAACACCAGCGGCAGGCGTCCTGTGTGTGCTTTTCATTGTTTCAAATTTTGCCCCGTGTCATATTGTCTTATAATGCTTACGTACAGGCAATGCCTCTAATCTGAAGAGAAGACAGAAACAGATGCCCGGGGATTAGTGACTAATGAGAGCATATTGAGGAGAGGGACGGGTGAGTAGTGAGTGGAAGAAAGTGAAAGAAATTGAGTGATGGGGAGAGAGGGAGAGGCAAAGTGAGTGGAGATAGACTTTTTCAGAGCCAGAGCTCCAGAGAGAGAAGTCCCTGTCTGTTTCCTTTTGGAAGCTCAAACAGCCAATGGAACATTAAATTAAATTAGCATCTCTGCATGTTCTGGAGGCAACACATCCTCCCCTCTGCGACCAATCGGCTTTTCTCTTATATTACTCAAAAAACAAGATGATGAAAAATAGACTTTCTACATGCACGCCTCCCACCTTTGTTCTTTCTCTTCCTTTTTTTTTCATACTCCTGCTGAACCCCTCCCACTGCTTTTGCTCCTTTTCTTGTTTACTCACACCCCAGTTTAACTCAGACCCCAGTTGTACTCACGCACCCGTTTTAGTCATATGGCTCTTTTACTCATACACCGGTTTTACTCATACACCGGTTTTACTCATACACCGGTTTTACTCATAATTCTGTTTAACTCACAAATGGTGATTTTTGCCTTGCACAACTGTTGTGTCCTGAGACTGCTGCGGGTTGTGTCTTAGCGTGACTCACTGTGCTCTTCAGTGCCCCAGTTACTAGGGATCACCTGAAGTCAGGAAGTCATTCCCCAGCCGCTCGTCTCCCGGTGACTGCCTCTCAGTCTGGCAGACAGTCTGGCCACACTGTCTTTGAGCGGCATGTTCAAGTCTAACGGCATGCCTCGCTATAGAGGGAACGCATATTCATAGAATTGAAGGCACACACGTGCGCACGCGAATGCACAAAAACACACGTGCGCAGAAACACAAACACACTGGCAACTAACAGCTCACAGCATTGACAGCTCGAGAGGAGCTTGACAGAGAGATATTTGGAGCAGACAGCACAAATCTCTTTGGCAGTGCCATGTCATTTTTATGAAGGCACTGTGTCATTCCTGTGTCAGCGCCATGAGATTTCTATGACAAGGCTACGTCATCTTTATGACAGAGCTATGTCATCTTTATGAACCAAGCTTTGGTTACGGTTTGTCAAGAACATCTTTCATTTGAAAGGATCTCTGTGACCTTGTTGTTTCTATGTCTGGTGGTGTTACAGGGACCTTGTTGGGTCTATGTCTGGTTGTGTTACAGGGACCTTGTTGTGTCCATGTCTGGTGGTGTTACAGGGACCTTGTTGGGTCTATGTCCGGTTGTGTTACAGGGACCTTGTTGTGTCTATGTCTGGTTGTGTTACAGAGACCTTGTTATGTCAATGTCTGGTTGTGTTACAGAGACCTTGTTGTGTCTATGTCTGGTGGTATTACAGGGACCTTGTTGTATTTATTTCTGGTGGTGTTACAGGTACCTTGTTGTGTCTGGTGATGTTACAGGGACCTTGTTATGTCTATGTCTGGTGGTGTTACAGGGACCTTGTTGGGTCTATGTCTGGTGGTGTTACAGGGACCTTGTTGTGTCTATGTCTGGTGGTGTTACAGGGACCTTGTTGTGTCTGTGTCTGGTGATGTTACAGGGACCTTGTTGTGTCTGTGTCCGGTTGTGTTACAGAGACCTTGTTGTGTCTATGTCTGGTGGTGTTACAGGGACCTTGTTGTGTCTGTGTCTGGTGGTGTTACAGGGACCTTGTTGTGTCTATGTCTGGTGGTGTTACAGGGACCTTGTTGTGTCTATGTCTGGTGGTGTTACAGGGACCTTGTTGTGTCTATGTCTGGTGGTGTTACAGGGACCTTGTTGTGTCTGTGTCTGGTGATGTTACAGGGACCTTGTTGTGTCTGTGTCCGGTTGTGTTACAGAGACCTTGTTGTGTCTATGTCTGGAGGTGTTACAGGGACCTTGTTGTGTCTGTGTCTGGTGGTGTTACAGGGACCTTGTTGGGTCTATCTCTGGTGGTGTTACAGGGACCTTGTTGTGTCTATGTCTGGTGGTGTTACAGGGACCTTGTTGTGTCTATGTCTGATGGTGTTACAGGGACCTTGTTGTGTCTATGTCTGGTGGTGTTACAGGGACCTTGTTGTGTCTGTGTCTGGTGATGTTACAGGGACCTTGTTGTGTCTATGTCTGATGGTGTTACAGGGACCTTGTTGTGTCTATGTCTGGTGGTGTTACAGGGACCTTGTTGTGTCTGTGTCTGGTGATGTTACAGGGACCTTGTTGTGTCTGTGTCCGGTTGTGTTACAGAGACCTTGTTGTATCTATTTCTAGTGGTGTTACAGGGACCTTGTTTTGTCTTTGACTGTTGGTGGGCCTATACGGCACTCATATTTTGCCTCACGGGACACAACTGAGTCATCACCATCACCAGAGAGACTGCTGGAGAGGTCTTTGACACACAGGTAGACACACTCGCACACACATGCCCACAGACAAGCACACACACACACACACGCCCACACACAAGCACAGACACACACACCCACAGACAAGCACAGAGACACACACCCACAGACAAGCACAGAGACACACATGCACACACACACAGTAGATGTAATCTTTTGTGCTTTTCAAATGAAAACCTCTGGCTTGGATTAGGGACCTGTGATAGGCAGCTAAAGGGCAGCCAGCAAAACACCACAGATTAAATCAGTTCAGAAAACCTCCTCTTCTCGTCCATGTCCTGTCCTTGTCTGTAGCTGATAGTGTCACCAGGATAACACACCAAGCCTATGGATGGAGAGGCTGGGAAAGCCATGGGTGTGGGGGAGAGAGGGTGAGGTGGGCTGGAGGACACGCGGAGCAGTGTGGGTGATGGTGGCTTTGTTAGGCCCTAGCTTCCGTTGCTTCAGCCCCGGGTGCTTGTGGACCAGCTCCGGGTCTTTTGATCAAATTTCAATAATAGATAATTGTTTCCCCTGTTGGGTTCCTGGAGCCGCGCGTCTGCACTGGTGTGTGCTAGTTCCGCGGGCTGACAGTAACGCAGCTGGGATGCCGTTGGGAAACGTTCTCACAGCGCATGTTGTGTTCATGCAGGCTTGCGTGGCGACGCAGGGGTCTGTCGGCCACGGTGTGGTTTGAAGCCCACCACAACCTCCCTGAGCCCTGGGTGTTCTGCAAGGTTGGTGGTTGGGGTTAGGTTTGTAGTTATGGTTGGGGTTGGGAGTGTTTGAATGAGAGACCCTGGTGTATGTCAAAAGAGTAGAGAATGGGTTACCTGGGAAGATGGCACAAACACCTACAAATCAATGTTTGCCAAGAGCACTTGGCATTCCTCAAGTTTTATCCGCTTAACCTCTCTTCAGCTTGAAGAAACCAAACCAGAGACTGGACAATGTTACAAGAGGGAATCAGGCCATTTTAAATGAAAGGATACAGTGGGAATAGACACAAATAACATGAAGATATGTTGCACAATAATGGAAGCTGGAGGGTTACAGATTTTGATAAGCTACAAGTATTTATGAGTTACTTTATAATAATCACCATCCTCTGTGGCACGGTTGCCATGGAAACCTGAGGATAGTGGGTTTGATTCCCGGGACAACTGATACGTGAAATGCATTCATGAATGACCGTAAGTTGCTTTCCGTATAAATCTGCTAAATGACATTGTAACCAAAAGATCAGAAACCTGTTCTCTTAGATCTTCTAATGCATATGGGGATGGAGCATTTTTAGGTAAATTCCTCCAGTCAATGAAATTCCACACTGTTCAACAACAGTCCAGGTAACATCTCCATGTGCAAGCCCTACAATGCTTTAAGGGCCGGTTCCACAGACTGTATTTAGTCACAGAATTAAGCCTAGGTTTGGACAAAAAAAATCAAGTTCAGAGGAAAACTCCATTGGGCTGATTGTTTTAGTCCTAGACTAGGCTTAATCCATGTCTGTGAAACTGGTCGTAAATGTTTCTCTACAGATAGCTGGGTTATGTCTGGCTTTGGGTTGATATGTTGATAAACATCCTGAAGCCAATTTTTTTGTATGGTAGTCGTGTAGTCTCATTATGTAGATCTTGATATAGTTAATCTCTGTGTGTTTAATCGTTGTTAATCTCTCAGTGTGGGTAATCTCTGTGTGTTTAATCATTGTTGTTAATCTCTCAGTGTGGATAATCTCTGTGTGGTCTGTGTACTTCTTGTTTGTTGCTGCGATGCCTGCAAACTCTTGTGTTAGCTGCTAAATTGGCATAAAGAAATTACCTTGTATAGAAACTTTTTGATTTACAACAGAATTATTTCTGCAGAAAGTATTGTTTGTTTTTATCTTTTTTATTTTCTTTGTGCATTACTTAAAAGGAGATGGCACTTCTCAAGAGCTTCCATCCTGTTAAATAAATAAATGAGGCAACATTGATGATTATCAAGGATATCCCACAAAAAGGATGCTCATGCCTTTCAGCTAAATAAGAAGAAAATAAATGAATAAGTAATAATAGTAATGACAATCGTAGTACAATCTTTAGCAAGACTGTATCAAAGCATATCCAAACTTAGAGCAGCAGAATTAAAATCTGTTACATTCGTCAGGCATGAATGTTGTTTTCACATCCCTCCTCAGGTTAGTGTAGATGTAAGAGACAATGCAACTGAACAGGGGACACTGATGCAAATTGAAAGGCAGTGGTTTGATAAACATAGCATAGAAATACAATTTAAAAAAATATCGAAATACATGAGTGTGTCCCCGAAACCTAATAAACCTAATAAATGTAATAATACAGACCCGTTCTCTCTCCTACGTCTGAGGATCTGGCAAGATATATATTAAAAGGGAATGTTATGATGCTCGGCGAGAGCTTAATCGAATCAAATCGTCCTCAAGGCTTCAATTGTGGACCTTGTTTTTTTATCCAGGTTTTTCTACCATTGCTTACAGTTTCTCACCAACGAACAGCAATAAACCTGTCCCAGGGGTAGATTCATCTATCTCGGACTTTGGGACACTATTTAGTCTTTGTTTCATTACAACACTATATTTAGAATACAGCTCCGGAACATTTAAGAGACCACTGCACCTTTTTGAATGAGGAACAGAAGTGTTCAATTTGCAGTGTTCTCTTAATTTTAACCCTTCTGTTCCTCACTCAAAACCTTCCTTTTTTTTGGCAAGGAAAGAGAAAGGTGCGGTGTTCTCTTAATTTTGTTCCGGAGCTGTATGTTACATTAGGAAAATCTATTTAGTCAATGTTAAATTAGAACGCTCTATTTAGTCTGTTACATTAGGAGACTCAATGTAGTCTGTTATATTAGGATACTCTATTTAGTATATGTTACATTAAGACAATATGTTGTCTATCTTAGATTAGGACACTATTTTGTAAATGTTACATTAGGACACTAAATTTAGTATATGCTATATTAGGACATTGTATTTAGTCTGTTACATTAGGACACTGTATTTATTCAGTTATATTAGGACACTGTATTTAGTCTGTAGGACACTGTATTTAGTCTATTACATTAGGACACTGTATTTAGTCTGTGACATTAGGACACTGTATTTAGTCTGTGACATTAGGACACTGTATTTAGTATGTTACATTAGGACACTGTATTTAGTCTGTTACATAAGGACACTGTATTTAGTCTGTTACATTAGGACACTGTATTTAGTATGTGACATTAGGACACTATATTTAGTCTGTTATATTAGGACAATATTTTGGACACTATTTTGTCTATGTTGTATTAGGGCACTATTTAGTATATGTTACAAATGGACACTTTATTTAGTAAATTTTGACACTGTATTTAGTATATATTACATTCAATTCAATTCAACTTTATTAGCATGACAGTTATTACAACCATATTGCCAAAGTTAGAAGTACAGTAAGAAGGAGTCTACACGGTAGCAGCCCCATTTAAGGTGACATCAAGAACAACAATAATCAGCATTGTCAGAAATATTCAGCAATAACAAAATGCTCAGAGTGAACAACAGGTACAAATAAACAGATAACAGTCATACAAACACTAAGGGCATTAGGACACTCTATTTTAGTATATGTTACAGGAGGTTAAGATTCCAGTGGAATAAGTGATCATGTGACCAGAATGTTATTTTAAAGGAACAAGCAGCATAGTGTATTAGAGCTGATGGGCGCTGATTATCACTAGTAGGGACCATTTGAGTAGTGGACCTTTTCTCTCAAACGAGTGCAGACGGCCAAGAAGGCTGTGATGCTAGGTAGCCTACTGCTAATTCACGTGACATGAAACTGGACTGGAGTTTTTAATCTCATTGCTGACCTAGGGCGTAACAGCAAATTGTTTAACTGAAGCTACAGCAAACAACAGGGGTTACATTTTCCACACAGACCCCCTTTCATCAGATGAGAACAGGGAATGTTCTGGAAGAAGGCTTGATGGTACTGCCTAAGGTTCATTTGAACATCTCGTTTTCAATCGCTAAAACTCCGTTCAGCATTTCATTGAAATATTTTGATTTGGGGGTGGTATTTTTACTCATTAAATGACCAATTTTTTTTTATATATGAAAAATAATAATCAAACAACAAAACGTTCTCTTTCTCTGATGTCTATGATATATCCCTTATAGCTTAGGGGTCTCCTTATAGCTCACTTGGTAAAAGGATGGCACTTGCAATTCAAGGGTTTGGGTAAGGGTATGCCCCGGAAACAAAACAATGTAATATAAGATTAACTACTTTTAAATGTTATGATTGTTCTACATGCTCTCAATTGATCTGGTTCCGCCACGTCTGAATATCTCAACCGTTTGATCAGCGGAGGAGTTATTTGCCGTGTTTAGGAGTCACACGAGGTGATGGATGAGTGTTTGATATTTATCATCCATTCCAATAATAGAATGAAATACATATAGGCATTTCTAGAGGCATTTTGTTTTAGAAGTGCTGAATACAATTACTCACAAAATTCAGTTCATCATGGATAGCAAACGTAGCCTTCTTTAAGGTGTTGGTACGAGATGAGAGAAAGATTTGTTGAAAACATTTTTTGACGTGGAACTGTAGGTTTAAATGATTGATTGGTTTTATTTCATCGACAAATGACACTTAGCCGATGGCTCCAACTTATCACAGATGCATGTCATGTGAAATGTTGATGAATAACTTCTGTTCACCCACAATACGTTTCACCAATCAACCGTTGTACATTATCATCTGACCTTTATCATGGACACTGATCAATATCCACTGCCTCAGCAAATGGAGTAGTGCTTAAGGATTTTACCAATTTCATACCAGATTTATGGAAAGCCGCTATTGGCTTTTTAGGACTGATACAGCTGTCGTGGTGGTGTCAACAGAATGAATCATGTGTTAAAGAATTAAAGGCGTTCCGTACACATGTTTAATCATGATGGTGTTGACGGAATGAACCATGTGTTAAAGAATTAAAGGCGTTCCGTACACATGTTTAATCATGATGGTGTTGACGGCATGAATCATGTGTTACAGAATTCAAGGCGTTCCGTGCACATGTTTAATCATGATGGTGTTGACAGAATTAATCATGTGTTATAGAATTAAAGGAGTTCCGTACACATGTTTAATCATGATGGTGTTGACGTAATGAATCATGTGTTACAGAATTCAAGGCGTTCTGTAAACATGTTTAATCATGATGGTGTTGACGGAATGAACCATGTGTTAAGGAATTAAAGGCGTTCCGTACACATGTTTAATCATGATGGTGTTGACGGAATGAACCATGTGTTAAAGAATTAAAGGCGTTCCGTACACATGTTTAATCATGATGGTGTTGACGGAATTAATCATGTGTTAAAGAATTCAAGGCGTTCCGTACACATGTTTAATCATGATGGTGTTGACGGCATGAATCATGTGTTAAAGAATTAAAGGCGTTCCGTACACATGTTTAATCATGATGGTGTTGACAGAATTAATCGTGTTAAAGTATTAAAGGTGTTCCACACAGACATGTAATCGTGATGGTGTTGACAGAATTAATCATATTTTAAAGTATTACAGATGTTCTGTACTGACATTTAATGGTGATGATGTCGACAGAATGAATCATGTGTTAAAGTATTACAGATGTGCTGTAGAGACATTTAATCTGAACAAATGTTTATGAGTGGGCAACATGTCCAGTCAACTATGTCCAGTGAGTGATTACTTTTTAATTATTAACTCTGACTGAATTACTGAGGAGGTTCACAATAAATGTTTACGTACTAACACTAACCCAATTATTCTGTGGTTCACAATACATTTATAACATATTAACCCTAACCAATTACTCCGGGGGTTCACAATACATATATTACATATTAACCCTAACCCAATTACTCCGGGGGTTCACAATACATTTATTACACGCTAACCCTAACCCAGTTACTCTGGGGGTTCACAATATATTTTAAATACACTAACCCTATCACTATGTACAAAATAGTTTCTCATTTGGGAAATGTTTTTCTTCCCCCTCAGAGGGTTGATGGTCACAACAGATGGCATAGTGGCTAAAGCTCTTCCTCTTCACTTTGGTTGAGGTTTAAGTCCTGTGAGAACCTTCACTGTGGTCCTAAGGATGGTTATGCCATGGGAGAACATTTACTGTGATTCCAAGGCTCTATAGGCCACGAGACTCTAGAACCTTAAGCACTGTTCTTAGGCTCTTTAGGCCACGAGACTCTAGAACCTTCAGCGTTGTTCGAAGGCTCTTTAAGCTGCTTGCAAACAGGAGATACTGGAGCTGAGAAAACAGGTCCATGTTTACCAGAAGTGGATGGAGGGAAGTGTCTTTTACTTATTGAACTTAGTGTCACGGAGAGGGGGAAAAACATTTATGGCACTTCCATTTTATTTAACATTTAAAATTCAGGGTAATAACATCTGAAGTAGTTGGTATCATTAATAATGTAATGTTTGGCCCTCATCAGTCAGTTAGAATCAAAAGCACACAGATTGATGCAAGGCGATATAACATGAGTGGAGCACTAAAAAATAACATGGCCTCGGCTACACCTTGTTTTTAGAGTAGTTGACAGTAGACTGAATCAAATAGCATAAATCATGAAAGATCAGACTGAGAGATTTCATTTGAATTGATTATTTATTTTGGTAGCCAAACAGCACAACATTGAACGGAATGCGATCATGTATCAATTTAAAACCAGTGCAGTCTTGAATAAAATGTGATACAAAGTGCAGAGTACCTCATTTTGGGGGCAATGTTAATCTTTCAGCATGACAAAAATACAAAGTACACAGCCAAGGCAACACTGGAGTTGTTTCAGGGCCAGTTTGTGAATGTCCTCGAGTGGCTCAGCCTAAGCCCAGGCTTGAACCCCACGGAACAGCTGTAAGACCTGAAGATCGCAGTTCACAGACAGTCCACGTTCAGTATGTTAGGGCTTGGTAGAATCTGCCAGGGACAGAGGAAGAAACCGCTCAAATCCAGTTGTGTAAAGCTAGTAGAGACATACCCAAGAAGAATAGAAGCTGACATTGCTCCCAAAGGTGCTTCTACAAAGTACTGAACAAAGGGGCTCAATACTTTACATGTTTCCTGTTTTTATTTTCAATTAAATGGCACACATTTCTTGTCATTATGGGGTGTTGTTTGTATAATGGCACGATAATGTAATATATTCATAACAAGATGAAGAGAAAGTGAAGGGGTCTGAATCCTCCCCGAAGGCAATGATTTTTGCATTTTCACATAGAGAGCCAACCATATCCCAGAGATTTGAACTTGGTTGGCTACTCTGGCTAGTGCACAAGGACTCACAGGGACCTGGTCAAAATGTGTGTACAAATGTGGAATACAACCCGTGTAAGAGTATTGCAATACACTGTCCTTGTCTGATTATGTATTTACTCCACAAAATGTAATTAATAGAAATGAACAGAAATGAATCACCTCCATTGTCTCCTGTTCATTTGTAGTTCTGGTTAGATGCTAACTGTATTTCCTATTGTTCAATGTCAATTAATACGAATCTAATCTAATCTTAATAAGTGTGGTCTTTCATCACCTCTGTGATAACCTTCATCCATAACAAACTTCTAAATAAGTCCTCAGAAGACTAACCACCAAAACACAACTTCAGACATCCTTAAATTATTTGTTTTCTGTTAACTTTAAAGAGGGCCCTAAAATCTAGCTATTAAAGGTCTGGTGAACTTTCTGCTCCAACCAACATAGGGAATCAATTGCTGCATGTTTTCTAGGCATGATTGAAACGTGTCTGTCTTTATGTATAGGGTGGTGTTGCTCACTGATTACAACATTTTGCTCATTGAATTCTTCTCCTCGTGCCATGAATTGAGATGGCATACATTGGATAAAGGCGCCAGGCAAATATGGATAAAGTTTTTAGAGTGCCATGGCTACCATACAAAAGATGTTTCCAAATTGCCATCAGGTTAAGCCATTATTTGGCCAACTGAACCAAGTTGTTATAGTTGTAGCTCTCTTTGACTGATTACCTCAGCAACAGCATCCAGCAGACAGCCAGCAGAGCTTGAATGTACATGTAAATCGTTTTTGCTAATACCAAAATCTACTTCAGTATATTTTTCCTTTTCTTTTTAGTGGACTACTTACTGATGTGCATTGTCCACTAGTACAGCTCTGAATTGAAGAAAAGGTTACTCGACATTGTTCCACATATTTCACAGCACATGGATTCATTGCTGTGGCTCTTTTTTGACAGTTGCCACATGTGATTGTCAGTGTGTGACATCAAGTTATTCTGATAAATGGGGATTGAGTGCGCCTCCGTAGTTTCAGTTGAAATATCAGGCAGAAATTTGGTTTATAATTCGATCAACTTAACCAGACATTTATGATGAAGCAGAAACACTGTTGTCTTCATTTGAATGTCTGCAGTTAGAAACTTTTATTTTTCCAACAAACTTTTATTCGTCCAACAGCTATAAACTGGTTTGTTGGACTACAAGCAGATGTGGACTCTATACTCAGTATTTTCCCATTGGGGAATATAGGCAATTGGGCTTTGGAATTGTTGTTTATGGACTGGATTCCGCAATGTTGTGAAAAGAGCACGATTTTATACCAGAGTAAAGTTTAGGTTTATGTGTATTGTGTTTTATTTTTCCAACAAAGCTGTTGGAACATTGAGTGGAACATTGAGTGGAACATCGAGTGGAACATCGAGTGGAACATCGAGTATCCCCCAGCAACCCACCACCATTTTTACAGAATGTTCCTTTTTTCCATATTTTTATAAGTAAACTTACAAGAGTGACTATATTTTCATGTGTTTTTACTTCACGTCGGTGTAAATCAATCCCACCAATTGAGTGAAACTGGATTTTTATCATGTTCATTTGTCAGAACCTGCCATGAAACCTCTCATTCAAATCAGCTAAATATATGGAAAATGGAATTTGGAAAACATGGAAAACATTTGATGTTTTGGTATTTGGTTGAAATGAATCCAACTAGGCTTTATTCAGTAAGGGACCTACTTCAATCCACCAAAGCCAGATTTTCTGTAGCTTCCTACAATGACTAATTACAATATATAAAATGCTTTATTAACCAATATGTATTATTTAGTGATGCCATATTATACAATAAAATCATAAAGCAACACAGACGTCTCGTTTAGATTAGGTCAATATCGTTGATTTATGTTTTCCAAAACAAGCTGTGCACATGTAATATGATAAAGCATTGCGACATCAAAACTTAATTCATATTGATGTGAATTGTTATTAGATGAAAGTTCTCTGAAAAGCCTGAAATGTAATTTGAAGGGTCAATGCCTGGGGAAAAATTGGAGTGCTTTAGAGGTAGGTAGGTTTAATGTTAATCATTTAGAGATGTAGGTTTGATATATGCAAATTGTCCTCATCTGATATTAAAGACTTCACCTCAGACGCTTCAGATCTCACTAGGTTCTTTTGTTGTTGTGATATTACATGTAGGCCTGAAACTCCTTTCTACAACCAAGCACACTCTGTAGGACCAAGGGTTTATGGTGAAATCTTTTTTTGTTCTAAGAAGAACCCTTTGGGTTCCATGCAGAATCCGGCGTAGAAAGGGTTCTACATGGCTACAGAACCCGCAAAAAAGAGTTATCCTATGGGGACAGCTAAAGAACTCTTTTAAGTTTTAGATAGCACCTTTTGATTTCTGACACTATGAAGATAATAGTGTGCGGTATGGGACTCGGGCAGTGCTGGCTCTTTGTGTGAACTGAAAGCACGGCAGAGTTGAAATAGCTCCCTCTAAAACATGAATGTGTCTCTGGTTCATAGCCACGGTGAACAAGTCTCTATATAATTCACTTCAGAGCAAAGAGAGCGCGGGAGAGGGATACGACTTCACTTCAGAAGGCATTCTGTCAGTTTGTTGAACACTTTTGTTGAAAGTTAACTTTGTTGATGTACAGGGCGTAACGAGAGAAGATGGCTTTTCATACAGTATATGAGACACATGTGTCTGAAAGACTGGGCCAGCCTCCCATTAGATGTAACCTCAGGCCTAGTGGTGTAGTTAAGCATAACCTAAATACAGCGCCCATACAAGCCTGACCTGACCTATGAATCTGTAAGTAGAACTCCTGTTTGTATTGAACATCCCCTTGATTTTTGAAATCATAAGGGGCTTGGTTTCTTTCATCTGAATGTTAGGAGCTTATTGCCTAAAATGGATCTGATAAATAAGAATATTGCCTAAAATCTAAATTCTGATAGATAAGAATATCCCTGAAATCTAAATTCTTTCTGAAATGTGGTTATTGGAAAAAAACAACAGCTTGATAGTTGTAAAGTCTTCAGATCCGATGGGATGAGCACGGGAGGAAGTGTTTATACCAGAAATAATTTCCTCGTTGAAATCCTGCTCTGTTCCAAAATCATTTTAATATTTTGCTTTAAACCTTGGGTTAAGGGAACAACTGTAATATTACAGTGATAGGTGTATTACGCCCTCCCTCTTCAAAAAAAAAAGGTATGCTAAATCAGTTAACTGATCTTTTAGTATCTCTAATATCAAGTGAAGTGTTCATACCAGGCTATTTTAATCTTGATAGGGTAAAATGTGACTCAGATCAAGGTGTTATGTGTTGGTCTAAACCTGACCCAACTAATCACAAAGCCAACATGGCCTAATCTTAAGGGGTTTTCTATACCCACAATCATCTATGTTTTACCAAATGTACCAGATAACTATATGTCAAGAGTTTATATCTAGATATTAGTGACCACTGCCCTATTCTTTGTATCAGAGATGTAAGAAATCAGAGATCCAAACCTTGCATTATAACTAAAAGAAATGTGAAAATTTGTGTGTAATTTTTCTGTGTAATTTTGCAGACAGAATAAGTGTAAAAAATGTATCCAACTGAATAAGGGTCAATTGTTGATGCATTTCATCTCCACTGTTACTGCAGCTGGCTCTTTACATGAAAGAATGGAAACTGCTATTACTAGTGGAAGTAAAAATTGAATAAATATTTATCAAGCATCCATGCACTGCAACTCAGATGATGATAACTACAGTATTTTATTTAATCCCTTCAAAGTAACTGATGTCTTTGATGCTTTGTTGGCTGTTACAGTTTTTCTCAGTCGCTTTGGTGCATTTCTTAGATCAAAAGTGCAATTCTTGATACTACTTGTACAAATTCCAAATCATCTAGTCACTTGTGCACATCATTAAAGCAATTTATTTTTCCTTTGAACAAATTGCAATTGCTTTTGTACATATTGCAACTGATAATGTACAAGTGTCATTTTCCACATTTTCAATTGCTCATGTCATGTTGATCAAAATGTAGTAGATGGTTCTCTGTTGAATAGTCTTACCCCTCAAAACATCTAGGCATTAGTTCCTTGCATAAGCCATTACATGCAAAATTGTTGAACTATTCGTCATAAACTGTAAAGCATAGTTTTACACATTTCTATTAGACCTTTTGTACAACATCGTGAATTGATGAATCGTGCAGGTGAAATTGACCCTTGACTCATGAAGGAATGTAAAGTGTTAGTTCAACCAATAATCAACCAGTTGTCTAAATTGCTCAAAGGTGCATCTCATGAACAATCAATTGGCAAGCATATATAGACAGACCACAACACAGAGTTGCAACTTTCCAATAATGGATGGACCAGGAAACAAACAGGGTCAACAGCCAAGAGGAGGAAGAAGAGGAGCAAGGATGCGTGGTGGAAGGCAAAACAGAGGAAGAGGCAGAAGAGGACATAGATGCATATCTGATTACATAAGGGCCACTGTTGTAGACCATGTTGTCCATCATGGCCTTACAATGGCTGAGGCGGGTCGAAGGGTGCAGACGAATATTGGGAGATCAACCGTGTCCTCAATAGTTCAACCTGACCAAATGCAGAAGGCGGGGTCGGAAAATCATCGGTCACAGAGCTACTGTGGATTTGCCAGGCCAATGGGGAGGAAATATCACCATGTGTGTTGCTATTTCGAAGCATGGTGTCCTAACCCATATCCACCTTATAGGGCCATACAACACCCAGCATCTACTCACATTTTTAGAGACTCTCAACAGGGCTCTCATCCCTGATGATGGGAGGGGTCTGCCCTGTGTTGGACCACTGCCCTGTGTTGGACCACTGCCCTGTGTTGGACCACTGCCCTGTGTTGGACCACTGCCCTGTGTTGGACCACTGCCCTGCGTTGCCTCTGTATTTGTCCTCTTGCTCAGCTGTGCACCGGAGCCTCCCACTCCTCTTTCTGTTCTGATTAGAGCCAGTTTGCTCTGTTTTATGAAGGGAGTACTATACAACGTTGTACGAGATCTTCTGGTTCTTAGAAATGTCTTGCATGGAATAGCTTTCATTTCTCAGAACAAGAAAAGTCTGATGAGTTTCAGAAGAAATTTGTTTCTGGACATTTTGAGACTGTAATCCAACCCACAAACGTTGATGCTGAAGATACTGAACTAGTCTAAAGAAGGTCAGTTTTATTGATTCTTTAATCACCCCTTATCAATTAGCCGTTAAAAAGAAAACATGTGGATTTTGAAACACAACATGCATTGGAGCACAGGAGGGACAGTTGCTGATAATGGGCCTCTGTACGCCTATGTAGACATTACATTAAAAAAATCATCCGTTGCCAATTACATTAGTCATTCGCAACATTAACAATGTCTACACTGTATTTTTGATCAATTTGATGTCATTTTAATGGACAAATGTGCTTATCTTTCGGAAACAAGGTCATTTCTAACTGACCTGAAACTTTTGAAAGTGTGTGTATAACATATTATAATATGCATATACTGTAGTTTTTATAGAAATAATTTTGATTACAGAGAGAGGTGAAGATGGAACATGATTGATTACTGAAACTGAATCTTAATTTAAAAACCCTGTGGCTGAAGGAATTTAAAAACTTGTAATGTGTGTTCAAGATTAAAAAAAATATCCACTTAACAACTTACATTTCCTGTTGTTGCAAGAATGTTTTCCTTATGAATGAAACAGGCTCAAATTAAGATAAGTAATGTGCACAACAAGCTGTTAGGCTGTGTGAATTTAGAGCACAGTAAGTGTCAGTACATCATACCCAGTATCAACGGCCACTTTTACCCTGGTTCAGGAATGGCATTTTTACTGTCCTAGCTTGACATGATATGTAATAAACGGCAATTGAGAAATTACGAGTTTGGAAATCTTGTCCGTAATGGTCTATAGATCCTGGTAATTCTTTCCTGAGGGTGTGTGAGGAAACAACCCAGAACAATACACACAGACACTCCAGCAGGTCGTTGAGGCAAGGCTGACTCAAGGCTTTGCCCACAGTTAGTACCACATAATGAATTAATACATGTTGGGAACCCCTAGATGGAGAACACCCACTGTTTCAGTCGTTCCCTCTCATTCTGGCAGATTCAAGGCAAGAAAATATCACTGGTAACAAAAGGGAATAAGTGTTCTCTCTTGTACGTACGCCCCACCATTTACCAACCTAAAAGCCCATTTAGTATGAAATTCAGTGGATATCAAAGTCTACACACCCTTATTGAAAACACATCTTTTCTTGTTGTAAAGGAAGTCAACACAAACCATGTCAGGCATTTTTTCACTTTGAATAAGAGCTTAACCAACAATATTTAAGTGAAAAGAAATGGACCATTTCACAAGGAATTATATAAAATATAAACTCTTAATGTGTGGGTTGCATTAGTGTCCCACTCTTTATAAGGGGTTGTATTGAGATTCACAGTCACATTCCAAATCATGTAAAATGTAATATGCCATCAACCAACTGATTTATTATTTTGATGCATAGGAAGGTTTATTGTTTACGTCCAGAGAAATCTGTGGTCCACAAGGAGCCAACAAAAGATCTGATGTTATTATTGAAAGGTCCAGATCAGGAGATATAAAAGTAATTTTGAAGGCATTACATACTTCACAGAACACCGTGAACACCATCTTTAAGATGTGGAGGCCAGATGGCACCAGCTGAACACAGTAAAGATCAGGACGTTCCTCCTAAATTCATGACATGTTTAGGAAGAAAGCTCAAGAGGTCCCCAAGAGGACAACTAAAACCTTAATTGAGCGGCAGGAATTTACAACTTCTCTTCTGCGGATTGGCTCTGTTCAGGATTCAAGACAAAATGTATATCTGCAGATCGTATTTTGGGACAAACCCTGCTGAGGCCACCCCTCAGTCTGGCTGTTCTATAGGTTTCTTCCTACTCATATGGAAAATAAATATATTTTTGCAATGCAAAATGTATGTAGAATGTATGCTGATTATATGTCGAATACATTTAACTTAATTCAAAATACATTTCAGGTATCAAAATGTATTTCACCTTTTATTCTGAAATGTATTTAAAAATGTATAAATACATTTAACTTTATTCAAAATACATTTCAGCTTTTATTCCGAAATGTATTTGAAAATGTATAAATAAATGTCAGTTTTGTCTAGATGTATTTCACCATCAACAATGCTCTAATTACAATTGTAATTTATTATAGAAAATACAATACAAAATGTATTTTGAAGCCTATATTAAAATGCATTTTTCAGGTCCTGTGAAAGTAAAAAGATGAAATGTAATTATTGACATATTGATTATACCACATTTAGGTGTTGAAACACATTTTATAGATGTGTACATTACTAAAATACATTTAATCTTAGTCACAAATATAGTCTAACGTACTAAGGTAAACTTGGTGATATGACTACTTGCCTCTTTGATCAACCTAATCATGTTTGGAGTAGTGGTTAGCACACCTAACTGTGGAACATAAGGTTGCAGGTTTGAAACACCACCTTGCTTACGGTCTGATGTATTTAGACATACATTTTTTACAAATATATTTAAGAAGCCAATTTCAAACATTTTGACATATATTTACCAAATGTATTCAGGAATATATTTTCCAAATGTGTTCGGAAATATATTTTCCAAATGTATTCAAAAATATATTTAAAATACATTTATTTTCCGTATGGGTAGGTTCTGAACCTACAAGGACAAAGGTGTCAAGCCGGTTCCACTGAGGGCTGAGTGTCTGCAGGTTTTCCCAGTTCAGACCTAAAGAACAAGTTGAGGGTTAGAAAACATTTTGACTGATTGACAATTGTTTTACAAATTACTATAGCAAAACATTATCTCAAGATGTGAGTACCACTCAGGACTGTTTCCAAAACACATTGGAATAACTATGAATACCCCCAACTTACAGCTGATGTAGACATTCTTTTTAAGTTCAAGACCTCTTGAACTGACAAAGCAGATTTCAATAGAAGCAGGTACAACTCAGACCCGTCACTTTCTCCATGTTTTGTTACAGACTTGATTTCTAATTAAATAAATATAATATCCCCCAATGAAACACTGAAATATATATATAAATATTAAGCCTATTTAGTCATTACTACTGACAACTTGAGCTCACTGTCTTCTTGGTTATACCTGTCCCAGCTTTGCACACCTGGATTTGGGCAGTTTCTCCCATTTCTTTCTTGTAGATCCTCTCAAGCCCTATGAGATTGGAGGAGGAACATCAATGAACTGCAATCTTCAGGTCTCCCTACAGAAGTTCAAATGGGATCAAGTTCAGGTTTTTGCTTGGCTGCTCAAGAATATTCACAGACTTGTTTTGAAGACACTCCAATTCTCAGAGGTCTTCAGATAGTTTGTTGGACTTCATATCTTGGTTTTTGCTTTGACATGCACCATGAAGTGAGGCACCATGTGGGATACACAGGTGTTTTCCTTTTGAATAATGTCAAGTCAATTTGACCTAGTTGGACATAGATATTTCAAGGATGTTCAAAGAACACAGGATCTATTTGAACTAAATTGTGAGTGTCTTGGCAAAGCGTGTAATTACTTATGTACATGGGATATTTACTTTAAGCTGTATATTTTCAATAAATATTCACTAATTTCTGCAACGGTTCCAGCCGGATGGGACTGTTCCACTTCGTGTTTTCTGTGTGTCCTTGGTTTGTCATGTCCTTGTTTGGTGTTTCCTGTTCTCGTTTCAGTAGATCAGTCTATTCCTTTCACCTGTGTTTAAACCCCACCTGGTTCTGTTCACCTTGTTAGTCCGTGTATTTAGTTCAGCCATTTCCTCCCCGTCCTTGTCGGTCGTTGTTGTATTGTGGCATTCTGTGTTTAAGTGTTTAGTCTATTTTGTATCTGTAGTGCACGGCACTCGGTTTTGTTTTCCCTTTTGTTCGTATTCAGATCTCCTTCTTTGACCCTGCATTTGCCGCCATCTCCATGCAATGTTACACATTTCTAAAAACAAGATATTGCTTTTTCATTACGTGGTATTGTTTATCAGATATATGGCAGAAAAATACATTTTAATCAATTATAAATAACGTTGGTAAAGGAATCTGAGTTATTTCCTATGGCACATTATTATTTACACTGTTACAAAGCGTTCATAAAAGTTTGTATAATTTATAGTGTTACAGAGTTTATAGAAGGTTGTATGATTTACACTGTTACACAGAGTTCATATAAGGTTGTATGATGTACACTGTTACACAGAGTTCATAGAGGGTTGTATGATTTACACTGTTACACAGAGATCATAGAAGGTTGTATGATTTACACTGTTACACAGAGTTCATGGAAGGTTGTACGATTTACACTGTTACACAGAGTTCATAGAAAGTTGCATGATTTACGCTGTTACACAGAATTAATTGAAGGTTGTATTATTTGCGCTGTTACACAGATTTCATGGAAGGTTGTATGATTTACACTGTTACACAGATTTCATGGAAGGTTGTGTGATTTACACTGTTACACAGAGTGCATAGAAGTTTGTATGATTTACACTGTTACACAGATCATAGAAGGTTGTATGATTTACACTGTTACACAGAGTTCATAGAAGGATGTATGATGTACACTGTTACACAGCGTTCATAAAAGTTTGTATAATTTATAGTGTTACAGAGTTTATAGAAGGTTGTATGATTTACACTGTTACACAGAGTTCATATAAGTTTGTATGATGTACACTGTTACACAGAGTTCATAGAGGGTTGTATGATTTACACTGTTACACAGAGATCATAGGAGGTTGTATGATTTACACTGTTACACAGAGTTCATGGAAAGTTGCGTGATTTACGCTGTTACACAGAATTAATTGAAGGTTGTATTATTTGCGCTGTTACACAGAGATCATAGAAGGTTGTATGATTTACACTGTTACACAGATTTCATGGAAGGTTGTATGATTTACACTGTTACACAGAGTTCATGGAAGGTTGTATGATTTACACTGTTACACAGAGTTCATGGAAGGTTGTATGATTTACACTGTTACACAGAGTTCATGGAAGTTTGTATGATTTACACTGTTACACAGAGTTCATAGAGGGTTGTATGATTTACACTGTTACACAGATATCATAGAAGGTTGTATGATTTACACTGTTACACAGAGTTCATGGAAGGTTGAATGATTTACACTATTACACAGAGTTCATGGAAAGTTGTATGATTTACACTGTTACACAGAGTTCATAGAAGGTTGCATGATGTACACTGTTACACAGAGTTCATAGAAGGATGTATGATGTACACTGTTACACAGAGTTCATAGAGGGTTGTATGATTTACACTGTTACACAGATTTCATGGAAGGTTGTATGATTTACACTGTTACACAGAGTTCATAGAAGGTTGTATGATGTACACTGTTACACAGAGTTCATAGAAGGTTGTATGATTTACACTGTTACACAGAGTTCATGGAAGGTTGTATGATTTACACTATTAAACAGAGTTCATAGAGGGTTGTATGATTTAGACTGTTACACAGAGTTCATAGAAGGTTGTATGATTTACACTGTTACACAGAGTTCATGGAAGGTTGTATGATTTACACTGTTACACAGAGTTCATAGAAGGTTGTATGATGTACACTGTTACACAGAGTTCATGGAAGGTTGTATGATTTACACTGTTACACAGAGTTCATGGAAAGTTGTATGATATACACTGTTACACAGAGTTCATAGAGGGTTGTATGATATACACTGTTACACAGAGTTCATAGAGGGTTGTATGATTTACACTGTTACACAGAGTTCATGGAAGGTTGAATGATTTACACTATTACACAGAGTTCATGGAAAGTTGTATGATTTACACTGTTACACAGAGTTCATAGAAGGGTGTATGATGTACACTGTTACACAGAGTTCATAGAAGGATGTATGATGTACACTGTTACACAGAGTTCATAGAGGGTTGTATGATTTACACTGTTACACAGATTTCATGGAAGGTTGTATGATTTACACTGTTACACAGATTTCATGGAAGGTTGTATGATTTACACTGTTACACAGAGTTCATAGAAGGTTGTATGATGTACACTGTTACACAGAGTTCATAGAAGGTTGTATGATGTACACTGTTACACAGAGTTCATAGAAGGTTGTATGATTTACACTGTTACACAGAGTTCATGGAAAGTTGTATGATATACATTGTTACACAGAGTTCATAGAAGGTTGTATGATATACATTGTTACACAGAGTTCATAGAGGGTTGTATTTTACACTGTTACACAGAGTTCATTGAAGGTTGTATGATATACATTGTTACACAGAGTTCATAGAAGGTTGTATGATATACATTGTTACACAGAGTTCATAGAGGGTTGTATTTTACACTGTTACACAGAGTTCATTGAAGGTTGTATGATATACATTGTTACACAGAGTTCATAGAAGGTTGTATGGTTTACACTGTTACACAGAGTTAATTGAAGGTTGTATGATTTACGCTGTTACACAGAGTTCATAGAAGGATGTATGATGTACACTGTTACACAGAGTTCATAGAGGGTTGTATGATTTACACTGTTACACAGATTTCATGGAAGGTTGTATGATTTACACTGTTACACAGAGTTCATAGAAGGTTATATGATGTACACTGTTACACAGAGTTCATAGAAGGTTGTATGATTTACACTGTTACACAGAGTTCATGGAAGGTTGTATGATTTACACTATTAAACAGAGTTCATAGAGGGTTGTATGATTTAGACTGTTACACAGAGTTCATAGAAAGTTGTATGATTTACACTGTTACTCAGAGTTCATGGAAGGTTGTATGATTTACACTGTTACACAGAGTTCATGGAAGTTTGTGTTTTACACTGTTACACAGAGTTCATAGAAGGTTGTATGATGTACACTGTTACACAGAGTTCATAGAGGGTTGTATGATTTACACTGTTACACAGATATCAGAGAAGGTTGTATGATTTACACTAATACACAGAGTTCATGGAAGGTTGAATGATTTACACTATTACACAGAGTTCATGGAAAGTTGTATGATTTACACTGTTACACAGAGTTCATAGAAGGTTGTATGATGTACACTGTTACACAGAGTTCATAGAGGGTTGTATGGTTTACAATGTTACACAGAGATCATAGAAGGTTGTATGATTTACACTGTTACACAGAGTTCATGGAAGGTTGTATGATTTACACTGTTACACAGATTTCATGGAAGGTTGTATGATTTACACTGTTACACAGAGTTCATAGAAGGTTGTATGATGTACACTGTTACACAGAGTTCATAGAAGGTTGTATGATGTACACTGTTACACAGAGTTCATAGAAGGTTGTATGATTTACACTGTTACACAGAGTTCATGGAAGGTTGTATGATTTACACTGTTACACAGATTTCATGGAAGGTTGTATGATTTACACTGTTACACAGAGTGCATAGAAGTTTGTATGATTTACACTGTTACACAGATCATAGAAGGTTGTATGATTTACACTGTTACACAGAGTTCATAGAAGGATGTATGATGTACACTGTTACACAGCGTTCATAAAAGTTTGTATAATTTATAGTGTTACAGAGTTTATAGAAGGTTGTATGATTTACACTGTTACACAGAGTTCATATAAGTTTGTATGATGTACACTGTTACACAGAGTTCATAGAGGGTTGTATGATTTACACTGTTACACAGAGATCATAGGAGGTTGTATGATTTACACTGTTACACAGAGTTCATGGAAAGTTGCATGATTTACGCTGTTACACAGAATTAATTGAAGGTTGTATTATTTGCGCTGTTACACAGAGATCATAGAAGGTTGTATGATTTACACTGTTACACAGATTTCATGGAAGGTTGTATGATTTACACTGTTACACAGAGTTCATGGAAGGTTGTATGATTTACACTGTTACACAGAGTTCATGGAAGGTTGTATGATTTACACTGTTACACAGAGTTCATGGAAGTTTGTATGATTTACACTGTTACACAGAGTTCATAGAGGGTTGTATGATTTACACTGTTACACAGATATCATAGAAGGTTGTATGATTTACACTGTTACACAGAGTTCATGGAAGGTTGAATGATTTACACTATTTCACAGAGTTCATGGAAAGTTGTATGATTTACACTGTTACACAGAGTTCATAGAAGGTTGCATGATGTACACTGTTACACAGAGTTCATAAAAGGATGTATGATGTACACTGTTACACAGAGTTCATAGAGGGTTGTATGATTTACACTGTTACACAGATTTCATGGAAGGTTGTATGATTTACACTGTTACACAGAGTTCATAGAAGGTTGTATGATGTACACTGTTACACAGAGTTCATAGAAGGTTGTATGATTTACACTGTTACACAGAGTTCATGGAAGGTTGTATGATTTACACTATTAAACAGAGTTCATAGAGGGTTGTATGATTTAGACTGTTACACAGAGTTCATAGAAGGTTGTATGATTTACACTGTTACACAGAGTTCATGGAAGGTTGTATGATTTACACTGTTACACAGAGTTCATAGAAGGTTGTATGATATACACTGTTACACAGAGTTCATAGAGGGTTGTATGATTTACACTGTTACACAGAGTTCATGGAAGGTTGAATGATTTACACTATTACACAGAGTTCATGGAAAGTTGTATGATTTACACTGTTACACAGAGTTCATAGAAGGTTGTATGATGTACACTGTTACACAGAGTTCATAGAAGGATGTATGATGTACACTGTTACACAGAGTTCATAGAGGGTTGTATGATTTACACTGTTACACAGATTTCATGGAAGGTTGTATGATTTACACTGTTACACAGATTTCATGGAAGGTTGTATGATTTACACTGTTACACAGAGTTCATAGAAGGTTGTATGATGTACACTGTTACACAGAGTTCATAGAAGGTTGTATGATGTACACTGTTACACAGAGTTCATAGAAGGTTGTATGATTTACACTGTTACACAGAGTTCATGGAAGGTTGTATGGTTTACACTGTTACACAGAGTTCATGGAAGTTTGTGTTTTACACTGTTACACAGAGTTCATAGAAGGTTGTATGATGTACACTGTTACACAGAGTTCATAGAGGGTTGTATGATTTACAATGTTACACAGAGATCATAGAAGGTTGTATGATTTACACTGTTACACAGAGTTCATGGAAGGTTGTATGATTTACACTGTTACACAGAGTTCATGGAAAGTTGTATGATATACATTGTTACACAGAGTTCATAGAAGGTTGTATGATATACATTGTTACACAGAGTTCATAGAGGGTTGTATTTTACACTGTTACACAGAGTTCATTGAAGGTTGTATGATATACATTGTTACACAGAGTTCATAGAAGGTTGTATGATATACATTGTTACACAGAGTTCATAGAGGGTTGTATTTTACACTGTTACACAGAGTTCATTGAAGGTTGTATGATATACATTGTTACACAGAGTTCATAGAAGGTTGTATGGTTTACACTGTTACACAGAGTTAATTGAAGGTTGTATGATTTACGCTGTTACACAGAGTTCATAGAAGGATGTATGATGTACACTGTTACACAGAGTTCATAGAGGGTTGTATGATTTACACTGTTACACAGATTTCATGGAAGGTTGTATGATTTACACTGTTACACAGAGTTCATAGAAGGTTATATGATGTACACTGTTACACAGAGTTCATAGAAGGTTGTATGATTTACACTGTTACACAGAGTTCATGGAAGGTTGTATGATTTACACTATTAAACAGAGTTCATAGAGGGTTGTATGATTTAGACTGTTACACAGAGTTCATAGAAAGTTGTATGATTTACACTGTTACTCAGAGTTCATGGAAGGTTGTATGATTTACACTGTTACACAGAGTTCATAGAAGGTTGTATGATATACATTGTTACACAGAGTTCATAGAGGGTTGTATTTTACACTGTTACACAGAGTTCATTGAAGGTTGTATGATATACATTGTTACACAGAGTTCATAGAAGGTTGTATGATATACATTGTTACACAGAGTTCATAGAGGGTTGTATTTTACACTGTTACACAGAGTTCATTGAAGGTTGTATGATATACATTGTTACACAGAGTTCATAGAAGGTTGTATGGTTTACACTGTTACACAGAGTTAATTGAAGGTTGTATGATTTACGCTGTTACACAGAGTTCATAGAAGGATGTATGATGTACACTGTTACACAGAGTTCATAGAGGGTTGTATGATTTACACTGTTACACAGATTTCATGGAAGGTTGTATGATTTACACTGTTACACAGAGTTCATAGAAGGTTATATGATGTACACTGTTACACAGAGTTCATAGAAGGTTGTATGATTTACACTGTTACACAGAGTTCATGGAAGGTTGTATGATTTACACTATTAAACAGAGTTCATAGAGGGTTGTATGATTTAGACTGTTACACAGAGTTCATAGAAAGTTGTATGATTTACACTGTTACTCAGAGTTCATGGAAGGTTGTATGATTTACACTGTTACACAGAGTTCATGGAAGTTTGTGTTTTACACTGTTACACAGATATCAGAGAAGGTTGTATGATTTACACTAATACACAGAGTTCATGGAAGGTTGAATGATTTACACTATTACACAGAGTTCATGGAAAGTTGTATGATTTACACTGTTACACAGAGTTCATAGAAGGTTGTATGATGTACACTGTTACACAGAGTTCATAGAGGGTTGTATGGTTTACAATGTTACACAGAGATCATAGAAGGTTGTATGATTTACACTGTTACACAGAGTTCATGGAAGGTTGTATGATTTACACTGTTACACAGAGTTCATGGAAAGTTGTATGATATCCATTGTTACACAGAGTTCATAGAAGGTTGTATGATATACATTGTTACACAGAGATCATAGAAGGTTGTATGATTTACACTGTTACACAGAGTTCATGGAAGGTTGTATGATTTACACTGTTACACAGAGTTCATGGAAAGTTGTATGATATACATTGTTACACAGAGTTCATAGAAGGTTGTATGATATACATTGTTACACAGAGTTCATAGAGGGTTGTATTTTACACTGTTACACAGAGTTCATTGAAGGTTGTATGATATACATTGTTACACAGAGTTCATAGAAGGTTGTATGGTTTACACTTTTACACAGAGTTAATTGAAGGTTGTATGATTTACGCTGTTACACAGAGTTAATTGAAGGTTGTATGATTTACGCTGTTACACAGAGTTAATTGAAGGTTGTATGATTTACGCTGTTACACAGAGTGCATAGAAGGTTGGATGATTTACACATCTGCACATTTGCATCCACTACCATGCCTACTTCCTGATCGTTTGACATTTCATTATTATCATATGGACCATTTCTTCTTACTTTTTGGTAGACGTCTTTTTTGGTCTACCAGGCTGATTTTTCTGGGTCGAGCTCACCAGTGATTTCTTTCTTTTTAGTGATGTTCCAAACTCTTGTTCTGGTAAGCCTCATCTTTTGTCTGTTTCTGATGGCTTTCTTGCCTGTCACTGACACCTCTTTGGTCCTCATGTTGACAAGCACCAGTGCTAGGCTGGAAGGCAAACACAATGCCTAGAATAATGACTAGACAGTGACAGCTCTCCTGACACAACGAAACACACTTGACTAACCACAAACACCTGCCAACCAAAATGTCCTTTTTATGCCTCTATGGCCAATAATACTTTGACGACTTGAAGAAACTTTTTTACATTTCCTTTCTGAGTTTGGGTTCAGACTGGGTGCACTAATGTTTGTGTGACACCCCGGCTAACATTATGAACGCCGTTGGGAGGTGTGAATGCAGATGTCAAAATTAAAGCTTACAGCTTCCTCTGTGACTGTCAACTGGGAGTCTAAGCTATTCAGATCAGGCATTCCATCAGACAGCCCTCTTAGTCCAAACATTTCTCTGTGCTCTGTCAACGGTTACTCCAAAACCATGTGTTAAGTCTTTGTAATGATGTCAGATACCCCTGCCAGTCTAACTCCCAACCTATATCCCCAAGCTCCCTCCCCACCCATCCCACATCCACCCTCAGTCCCACCCATCCCATATCCACCATCCCCTAACCATTGGAAAAACCTGGAGGACCATGACATCTACACCCCTTTCCACATCCGCCTATCATTAAATAAGAATGCCTTTGGGCCGCAGTTTGCAGTTTCATATGCTAACATACGCATCAGCTTCCTTACCATGGATGATTTAACAAATTGATTTAGACTGTCAGAACCTCAGTATTTGAAATTACATTGAAAGAAGGAAACTATTTAGGGGATAATTGAGTGTGCATTGGCTGCATCAATATGCCCTCTTTCTCTGTGTCTGGTTGGAACATGTTTGAGTGGATTGAGATGTTGTGTCTTGATGAAGTAATTGTTGATGAAGTAATGGAGTAATTGTTTACTTTCTTTCCTGAATACTCTATCACATTTTACATCTCTGTGATTAGTAAATGGGATTAGACAGCATTTTGTTCTGTTTCATCACAACTTTATTAACGTATATTCAAACAACCTTTACCGAAGTTGCTATGGTAACAGGTTTTGAAATTCCTGTCACGAGAATCAGTGGATACTAATGCAGTTTGGTGTGTGGACATAATGAGCTTAATGTCAGTGTGGTGGCATGTTGGAGGAATACTTGATCTGCCTCAGATTATGATGTGACATAGAGGCCAGGTCTCATGAGGCAGCAAATCATCCACATGTCAGAAGTGCACTTCGGGTCCCGTTTGGGACATAGGGTACCATAGGACTCGGAAACAGATCCTGGGAAGTAGCTGATGTCTTGTTGTGGCTTAAGTCTGTGTGCCAAATGAAACGCTATTTACCATGTAGTGCACTACTTTTGACGGGGGCCCATCAAAAGCAGTTTGCTACGTAGCGGAGAACACGAACAAAACCAACAGTGGTGGTACAATGCTTCAAGTTCCTGTGCGTCTCCCAGGACCTAAATTTGGCACAGCCTCGGTGGTGGCGAGGTTGGCCCAAACCGCCTAGTCAGGTGCGTGCCGGCCCATGCAGGATACTGACTACACACGGGGATGCCGGATAGACGGAGGATCAACAAGCCCAGAGGTGGCGGCCCGGGTTCCCTTTGGCAGGGGTCAGGACACAGACCGTCTCCCCTTGTTGGACTGCCGCGGTGGTCTCACCCACACCGTCACATACACGGTGGCGGTCAGACCGCTGGGCCGGTCCACTTTGACAATGGGGGTTGCCGAACAGGCTTGTCTACCCCCCCACACTCCCGAATTATAATCAACTGGTAATTATGTGGCCTTGATGAGTAATGTGAGGGAGACAAATCTAAACATGTTCTTCTCATTACACTAATAAGACCAGAGATGGGAACAGTGATGAGTCACTGAAAAACAAATACAACACGTGCGAACAAAAACTAAAAAACTCAATAATGTTAATATAGATAATAGGACTCTGTAAGTAGATCATTAAGCTAACCGCTGACAACTCTGTGTCACATTGCAAGAGCAGCAATTTGTCTCTTCAGATTGGCAAACTCTTGGGAGGGCTCACAAGGGAAAGTATCCCGACTTAAGAAATATTCTGGAATACTTTTATTAAATATTTCATTGTGTAAATTGGCCCATTGTAGACCGTATCTGTGTGGTATCAAACTGTAGTTGTACAAATATTAGAAGTGATTTCTTGTCCAGGGGGATGTCCAACTTAAGTCTTCAGAGTGTTCTGACAAAACAAATTATGTGCCACATTAGCAACTGCCAGCCTGGTTTCAGGACACCACAGAAACAATGTTACATATATTTTAGCCAGGGGATTTCGTAAAATATGTTGCGTTCAGTAAAATAACATTAGAGTTGGAGAACATTTTGGGAAAACTGTGTTTCGAACCAGTGACCTACCGCATTCCAGATGAAGCACTACCCACTGCTCCTGTGAGGAACATGTAAACAGTAAGGGCGAGTGCTGTTGTCATAACATAAATATGTTTGAAGTGATTTTCTTTGTACAGTGAAAAATGTATCTTTCATGGCGTTCGTAAATATCATACGTTTGTCTGGCGTTCGTATGTTATTTTAAGTTTTAATAGCGTTTGTAACATTTGATACGTTGTAATAGATATGTTACGTTTTAATAGTTTCATTATGTTTCATATGTTTTGGTGGCGCATTGTAACATAACGTAACGTCACATTTCATAATACGAAATCGGGTGGCATGGATTTACGTAACATAGTCTACGTAGTGTCCTGAGACCAGGTTGCAGCTGCATATGAGACACAGATCCTACATTTTTCGAGGCACTACTGGTGCACAGGTCAAATTAACAAACTCATGCTTGAACATCCTAAAGGCAGGAACTTTGTCTGCAATAACTTCAGCTATAATGTTAGTCAATATGACAAGCTATTATATCATCCACTGCATTCAGTTAGAGAGTAGTGTCATGGAAGTTCTAGAAATTGACTAAGGCATGGTGAACATGCTGACTAAACAGGCCAGTCAAAGATAGATATACACACACAGATGTTGTTTTAAAACTTTATTTCCAATTGTGTTTTCTATGGACTTATGATAATGATAAAAAAAAAACATAAGATGCTACTCTTAACACTTTCAGGACTTTGAGGGTCAGGATCACACTTGGATGACTTCCTACCTGGCAGGCTGCTTTTTTCCTTTTGCCCTTCTGAGACCCAGCTGGTGTTGAGCACATCCCCAGACAAAAGCATATCGAAACCCATCACACCCAGAAAAGCTAATCATTTCATGTCAGATATGCATTGCAAAAACAACTTAATCTAGATGTTTCTGAGCGTTAAACTGGCATAGCATGTTGGTAGACAGCCTCCAGATACAGAAAAGGAGAAGGGGAGGTATCCATAGATGGAGTATCTGATGCCCACTTCCTGGTGTTTGTGGATGGACCCTCTTGGCACAGCTGTTGCTCAGTCTTTACTTTGTCCTACTGTGCCCCCCAAGCCATTCCTTCCATGCAATTAAGATGTCAACGTAATCTACTTCAGGAGCTGCAAGAGAGACGTAGATCAGACTTATTTAGCTCAACCCTGATCCACACAAAGGCCCGCTTTCACAATATTGTTCCGGTGCTTTTCTGGCGTCTTGATCGTAGTTCAAATCTACTGATTAATCAACATCTGACTAACGCAGTATAGCACTCCTGATTTTGTTGGCAGGGAGACAGACAGTGTATTGCAGTGAGACTACAGTGTTTGTTGGTGGTGTAATGGTTTTCCACATCATAAAAAAAAAGAATCCATAACATAAAAATGATGTCCGTTGATATAGATAGAGAAGCTTGTGTGTGTGTGTTTTAAATCCAGGTGGAAAGGCCACACAACCCAGTAACAGGACATATGTCTTAGTTAAGTAGCTAACATAAAAGTCTATGCTAGAAGAAACAAACTAATAATAATACCCAGAAGTGCTCAATTCCAACAGTGTTTCCTGGCGCAGACAGACAGTGTATTGCAGTAAAACATCAGTGTTTGTTGGTGGAGACGGTGTATTACAGTGAAACTGCAGTGTTTGTTGGCGGACACAGACACTGCATTGCAGTGAGACCGCAGTGATACAGTGTGTCATACAAACAACCCTCAGAGTCGAACCCCTTGTCTGACCTCCACCCGGTAAAAGACAGGTGAGACTAGATTCATTATATAACCTGACACCTGGAAATGTTGAAACTAATTTCACTGGCTATTTCACCCAGAGTCTCTGTCTGTGGTCACTTAACCTACAGAATGCTTTCAGATCACTGTGCCAGCCGCCCTGCTTTCCAAGTGGCACCCTATTCCATAATTTGCACACTATGTCAGATCAGGAATCATAGGACACACTGTTCCATTTGGGAGGCAGTCACTCTCTGTAATTCGACTATTATAATAATAACCCCTAAGTTCGGCACCTGTCCTAGAGTACATATCCACTTTAATTTCCTTCAAATCAGCCTGATTGCTGAGAATGATTCTGGTAGGAAGAAATCCGCATAGTTCTCAACTTTTCTGAGATCCTCTTATATCTATCTCATTGAGTTCTAACTGGGTCTGATGCTTTCTTGGAGGAGACGTCGCACTTGGTTGAAATTTCACATTTCAGGCTAATGGCCACAGCTTTAGCTTCATATTTGATGAGGTTATAAACAGGTACACTACCATTCAAAAGTTTTGGGTCAGTTAGAAATTTCCTTGTTTTTGAAAGAAAAGCAAATGTGTTCTCCATTAAAATAACATCAAATTTATCAAAAATACAGTGTAGACATTGTTAATTTTGTAAATGACTATTGTAGCTAAAAAAATACGGCTGATTTCTAGGGGCCCATTATCAGCAACCATCACTCCTTTGTTCCAATTGCATGTTGTGTTTGCGAATCCAAGTTTATCATTTTTTAAGTCTAATTGATCATTACAAAACCCTTTTGCAATTATGTTAGCACAGCTGAAAACTGTTGTGATGATTAAAGAAGCAATAAAACTGACCTTCTTTAGGCTAGTTCAGTATCTTCAGCATCAGCGTTTTTGGGTTAGATTACAGGCTCCAAATGTCCAGAAACAAAGACCTTTCCTCTGAAACTCATCACTCTATTCTTGTTCTGTGAAATGCTAATTGCAGTTTCTCGCATGGAATAGAGAATGCTATTCCATGCGAGAAACTGCAGAGAAACTGAAGATGTCGTACAACGTTGTGTAGTACTCCCTACACAGAATAGAGGAAAATGGCTCTAACCAGAATATAAAGAGGAGTGGGAGGCCCTGGTGCATAACTGAGCAAATTTAGGTTACGTGAGTAAATGTAGGTAATGTGTAAATCTAGGTAACATGTAAGTAACAGGGGGACTCAGAACATAAAAGGCGGGCGTGTGATTGGTGATTCCAGCAAAGGCTGGTGTGTGATTGGTTATTCCATCTAAAGCTTGCATGTGATAGGGTTTTCCATCAAAGGATGACGTGTGATTGGTGATTCCAGCAAAGGCTGGTGTGTGATTGGTTATTCCATCTAAAGCTTGCATGTGATAGGGTTTTCTATCAAAGGATGACGTGTGATTGGTTTTTCCAGCAAGCAGGGGAGGCCTTTAAAGTATCCAGAGAACCATGACACAACCTTCCGGGGACGTCCTATTAAGTTAATAGGAATGTTACTTTTTAATTACTCGTTAAGACGTTCATCTGGTTAATTACAGTAGAATCCTGTTCATTTGTATATTTATAAAAGGATCATGTAAATCATGATTTACAATTGTTTACCTTATTAACAGTAGATTTATGTTAATAAGGTTAATGAGAAAATAATCATGTCATCTGGGTTGGACTAGAATGTTGTTAAACAGTTTAAAGTAGAATCATGATAAAAATGTATTCAATTTGATGAATTCAAGTAGATTACTGTTAATCAAGTTCATTACAGTAGAACCCATTTAATCATGTTAAAGATAAGATAAGAAATTCACAGATTATCTTCTCTTATTTATTTTGGTCCAGGTGTTGTGCCCATTTATCCCCTCATTCTTTGACATTGGCCACCTCCCTTTACCTCTGCAACCTCTGCAAGCTCTGTCCCAGTCTGTAATTAGCGTTATTAGCTTTGTCCAGATTCATGAATGTAAACGTTCCATACCGCTATCGTAAAGCATTGCAAGTAGGAAACTACTCCAAAACACTTCAAACTATATATACAGTGGGGAAAACAAGTATTTGATACACTGATGATTTTGTAGGTTTTCCCACTTACAAAGCATGTAGAAGTCTGTAATTTTTATCATAGGTACTCTTCCATTGTGAGTGACAGAATATAAAACAAAAATCCAGAAAATCACATTGTATGACTTTTAAGTAATTAATTTGCATTTTATTGCATGACATAAGTATTTGATACATCAGAAAGCAGAACTTAATATGTGGTACAGAAACCTTTGTTTGCACTTACAGAGATCATACGTTTCCTGTAGTTCTTGACCAGGTTTGCACAAACTGCAGCAGGGATTTTGGCCCACTCCTCCATACAGACCTCCAGATCCTTCAGGTTTCGGGGCTGTAGCTGGGCAATACGGACTTTCAGCTCCATTCAAAGATTTTCTATTGGGTTCAGGTCTGGAGGCTGGCTAGGCCACTCCAGGACCTTGAGATGCTTCTTACGGAGCCACTCCTTAGTTGCCCTGGCTGTGTGTTTCGGGTCGTTGTCATGCTGGAAGACCCAGCCACGACCCATCTTCAATGCTCTTACTGAGGGAAGGAGGTTGTTGGCCAAGATCTCGCGATACATGGCCCCATCCATCCTCCCCTCAATACGGTGCAATCGTCCTGTCCCCTTTGCAGAAAAGCATCCCCAAAGAATGATGTTTCCTCCTCCATGCTTCACGGTTGGGATGGTGTTCTTGGGGTTGTACGCATCCTTCTTCTTCCTCCAAACACGGCGAGTGGAGTTTAGACCAAAAAGCTCTATTTTTGTCTCATCAGACCATATGATCTTCTCCCATTCCTCCTCTGGATCATCCAGATGGTCATTGGCAAACTTCAGACGGGCCTGGACATGCGCTGGCTTGAGAAGGGGGACTTTGTGTGCGCTGCAGGATTTTAATCCATGACGGTGTAGTGTGTTACTCATGGTTTTCTTTGAGACTGTGGTCCCAGCTCTCTTCAGGTCATTGACCAGGTTCTGCCCTGAAGTTCTGGGCTGATCCCTCACCTTCCTCATGATCATTGATGCCCCACTAGGTGAGATCTTGCATGTAGCCCCAGACCGAGGGAGATTGACCGTCATATTGATCCATTTTCTAATAATTGCGCCAACAATTGCGCCAACAACCGGCGGAATTGGCTGAATTCAATCTGGCACTAGCAATCTCCTATAGCCACCATACATGGCTTCTGTTCTTCGGCAGTGATGTCACTGAGGTGAGCATATTACTTTATGTGAAGATTGCTGCTAGTCTACACTTATATATTATTGCTAAAATGTTTGCCATATTTTTGCTTTATATATTTCTTAATTCTGTCGTATTCCACGTCACAAGAATTTCATTGTGCAGGATGACGCCGTGTAATTTGGCGCATTTGATGAATAAACTTTGAACTTCTGGATTTCCTTTGTTTGTAAGGATCAATGTCGATTTCTGCCTGTTTGTAGATCTTGAGTTAATGAAATTCTGCCTGCTTTGAAATTGGAGCAATACCTCTGCCTCTCCCGAGTCTTATTGTGGGAGATTCAATGGAGCAAATACACAAAATACACATAGCCTCCGGATATTCTGGGCATGGTTTGGGGATAACGTGTTCACCATCAACCCCCTATAGCTGCTTTCCAAGCATGTGTATTGTTGTTAGAACATGTAAGGCTATATCTCCCGAAAATGTTTCTTACTGCTCGTATTCAGAGTCAAATATAATATATATGTATTTTCCTTTCTCTCTCAAGCAAATAAAGTTTGACAGTCCAAAGTGAATATCAAAGATGAAATAGATAACTTGCTTCCTAGCTAGCGAATACTAACTTTCATTTACTGTGTATACACTCTCTTCCCCAACAAACATATGGATTGATACAATTGTGAACAAAACAGTAAACACAGGAAGTACCCGTTTATTTGAAATAGGAATTATATCACGAACATTAAAACTTTATTTCAAGGAATACAACATTATGTTGTTTGAGGTAAACAACACCAATTGTCTCAGTTTGGAGTTTTTTAGAGTAGTTTTCCTGCTTGCAATGCAGTTTTGCAATAACGGTACGTACAGTGCAGTCTCCATTCATGAATTTCTATGATGCTAATAATGTTAATTACTGACTGAGACAGAGCTGAATAATGGATTGTTTTAAAAAATTACTCCATGTGCCTCAAGGACCAATTGGGGTTAAGAGGACTGTCACGAGATAGGGTTTTTGGACGAACTATCCCTTTAACTTACTCGCCTGGTTAAATAGTGGTTAAATAAATAGAAAAGTTCCTGCGGCAGCCAACACAAACAATAACTTATGATGGAAAAGAAGCATTCAGCAGCCCATTTTATAGCAGTACACAGAAGAAATTACTGTTGCCACTCTCAGAAATAGAAAGCTTGAAGAGGGCAAATCAGCTGATATCTACTAGAAAATCAATGCTGAGTTGGCCATATTTCTCGCCGAGATGTACAACATGTATATAAATAGCATTTGTTTACTCATAGTTGAACAGGATGGGCTATGAAAGTATTAGGACTTGGGCTATCAACAGAGTGTACTTGTGAATAGTCATGAGACAATTGGCATTCTAGTAACATTAAATTATTTTGGTGGTACAGTAAATGAAAAAGATTGGGTACCACTGATGGGTTGAAACTATAAATCTTATTTTATGTTTGACCAGAGCCCACAGGGGAAGACACCCAATTACCCATGATCTCTCTTTTGGATGGACATATTTCAAGACCAGTATTTCTCCATTTCCGTACCATCCCAAAAATGTTGAGCCTCAGCGCTGCCTGATGAGATGCGTAAATTCCCTTACTGCCTGCAATCTGGTCCGAACATTCGATATATCTGTTCAATACCATTGCACGCTCAATCTGATAACAACATATTCCTGTGGGCTATGCACTAAAGCCAATCCACACTTTTGGTAATTAAACATTGGAGTATTGCGATGCTCTCCTCTCAGGCTTACCAGATAAGTAACAAAATAGATTTCATGTTGTGTTAAAAACATTAATGAAAATCTAAATACAGCTCAGTAAAAAATTAAGAGACCACTGCACCTTGAGTGAGGAACAGAAGCGTTCAATTTGCAGTGATCTCTTAATTTTAACCCTTCTGTTCCTCACTCAAAATCTTCCTTTTCAACGTTTTTGGAAAGGAAAGAAAAAGGTGCAGTGGTCTCTTAAATTTTTCCGGAGCTGCATTCTATCATGTTTTTTCTAGTACTAGCCTCCCTACATCTGACCTGTCTTTGCTCCAAGGGCAGTCTAACATGTTATATAACCTATCTTCTGGTATCTTGTTGGATCTAAGGGATGCTCCTTTAATCTTAAGGGGACATAAGTCATCGGATCAGGCCTTACCTGGCCTGGCACCTCTTGTTGTTCATGTCTATGGCCCATCTAGTCTCTGTCTGATGACTCCTGCTGCACACCGGCCCATCCTGTCCAAGTTCACTTTGCTGTGTTGCTGGATTCTGCTTAATGACCACAACCCACCTGTTCTCACCTGTATCTATAGACTGCTGGTCATCTGAAAGTGTAAATATATTCATTAACCCCGAATAATATTTCATCCCCATCCAAGGAGACTGGAAAACTCTCAGTCAGGTTCCTCTCTATGTTTCTTTCTAGGTTCCAACTCTATTAAGGAGTTTTCCCACTTCTTGTTGTTTCATATTCTTGGGGCTTGAGCACTTATTGACAATTGTTAATATAAAACGTTTTTTTAAATGCATTTAATAATATTGGGTTCAGACTGGAACTGTGTTTTATTATATAGGGTCCAGAGTGTTGCTGTGTTTTATTATATAAAGTCCAGACTGTTAGTGAATTATTATATAGGGTCCAGAGTGTTGCTGTGAATTATAATATAGTGTCCAGTGTGTAATTACATATCATCATATACAGCTCCAGAAAATAATAAGAGACCACTGCACCTTTTTCTTTCCTTTCCAAAAAAGTCAAAAAGAAAGGTTTTGAGTGAGGAACAGAAGGGTTACTGTGTATTATCATATAGGGTCCAGAATGTTATTCTGTATAATTATACAGGGTCCAGAGTGTTACTGTGTATTATCACATAGGGTCCAGAGTGCTACTGTGTATTATCATATAGGGTCCAGAATGTTATTGAGCATTATTATATAGGGTCCAGAGTGTTATTGTGAATTATAATACAGGGTTCAGAGTGTTACTGTGTAGTATAATATAGGGTCCAGAGTGTTACTGTGTATTATCATATAGGGTCCAGCATGTTATTGAGTATTATTATATAGGGTCCAGAGTGTCATTTTGAATTATAATACAGGGTTCAGAGTGTTACTGTGTGGTATAATATAGGGTCCAGAGTGTTACTGTGTATTATAATACAGGGTTCAGAGTGTTACTGTGTATTATAATACAGGGTTCAGAGTGTTACTGTGTATTATCATATAGGGTCCAGAGTGTTACTGTGTATTATAATACAGGGTTCAGAGTGTTACTGTGTATTATAATACAGGGTTCAGAGTGTTACTGTGTATTATCATATAGGGTCCAGAGTGTTAATGCATATTATTATATAAGGTCTATAGAGCTAATGTTTATTTGGGACTGACAATCCAGCCCTGTGAAAGAAAGACAGTAGGGTGAGACAGGTTTTGTTCTCGGTCGCACACATCTTTATAACACAAGACAAACTGGGAAACAAGATGATCAGATTATTTAAAAGTGATTTTCTAATGAGATTTTCACATGAATACAAACATTACAGATTACCAGCCTTGGCCTCGTTTACATCTGCCACTAATATGCGTCCTGCGCCTTGACCCCGACACGCATCCTCACGTGGTATAACGCATCACACTATGACAAGATTTCTTGCCTAAATGCAAATTATTTGACAGATATTTTAAAAACATTTATTTTTAATTTTTACCCACATATGGATGCCACAGGTCAGTGTTGCAACAATTCGGATGTCCAGACATATCGTGTGCCCGACTAGGACTTCCTCCAGAGGTGGGCAGGAAGATCTGATCACGATCAGATCACAGTGGGTTTTTTGATTGTCTACACCTGTCAACAAATGTGGGAACAATTGGAAAGTCGACAAGACCAGGACGAAGGATGCATGTTGAATCCAGATGTAAACAGGGCTTTTGTGTACTGCATTTATATACCACATTATATACCATACGAAACATAATGTGTACATGAAAACATGACAAGTTTGTTTTCAAAAAAAGTGTTTGTTTGTTTGTTCGTTCATTTGTTTATCCAAGAAAATCAAGAGAAAAGAAAACCAACTGAAACGATAATCAACTAACCATGAAAGGACTACAATACCCTGCTAATGTGGACCGTGTTCGCGGCAACGACGAGGAATTTATGTTCATCACAAACCATCTGCTTTGGTAACTTAGTGAATGATCGTGATCATTAAAGCTTCTGCCATGCATTTTAATGTAAACAAAATGTAACAAACAACAAATATAAACAAAATGTATTCAAAGCATGGCAGTGCTGTAATTCCATTTGGTATGCATGATGGCTAATGTTACAGTAAACACACAGTAAATGCAATTGAGTAATATGCACCGGCCTGTTACATGTAAATACGGTATATGGTTATGATAGGAAGATGAATAACATACTAGGGAGTGTCTCAAATCAGTATCTGATTTGATAGATATTGTATGCTCATTTGGTTTGCATGAAATTTAGCATTCAGATGATTAATGCAGCATTAAGATAATAAATGTATCACTAACATGATAAATGTGGCATTGCAGTTACATGTTCGAAGAAAAAGAGTGCCTAATTTTGTAGGTTTGTCACAACGGTAATATGATAAATTACATATTTTGAGGAATCTCATGTATGGCGTTTATGGAAGTGTCTGGTTGGCTGACTTGTGCACCATGTATTTATTTTATTATTTCTATATAGTTTGATTGTTGTAGCCATAATTTGCCCCATTAACAAAACCTATATTGGCTAATTTATTAAAAGGGTCAATATGTATCGAAATATGTATTTGGAATTTTAACATCCCCAATTAAAAATTGTTGGGAGCGCATACAAAAGCACATCCTACAAAATAGAAATTGCTGTTGGTCAGGATGTTGTCAAATGGCTGCATGCTTCCACTCCTTCATCCTCTCCTACTCAAGCCCATCGACAAGCGATGACTGAGTGGGGCAAGCGAGATCCCTTGAGATAACAAGCATTGAAAAGTGTAGGGAATCATTACCCCATCTAAATGGCAATGAAACATTGATAAAAATAAATATAACAATTTAGTTTTTACAGATTTTGTAGGCTGGTCGACTAAAAGTAATACCTATTGGAGGTGAGAGCGCACGTTCATTTTGTGGTGGATATTCAGCTTGTCAATTTACAACCTGGTCTCAGTAGTGAACGGTACATAACATATGTATATCACAAACACTGTAGTATATGTTACATTTAGTTTGGTGACATTAAAATTATAATGTAGTATGCAAAAACAACCCCAAGAGTATGGCACATAGCACATAGTAGAACAAAAATGACCAATTTAAAGTTAGAATGTAATCTCAAACATTGGAGCCTGTAGCTTTACCCTCTCTCCCTGCCCACGGGGGCTGTACAAAACATAACACATATGCGTATATACTATGCTACCTCCAGTCTGTGACCAGGTTGCAATTTTCATATATTTAGTGAAACCAAATATCCACAAAATGTCCATTAGACTATCTTCATCAAGCTGGATTGTTGTTTCTGCAATTCAACAAGCTTCCGTGTAGAGAATGCATTCTACATGCAGCCCCTTTAATGTCCAAATGTTTCCTACAAAGGGTATCCATTGTAATAAACCCAATCAGCCAAGTGGGTATGGTCAGTGTCTATCATTGTCAGTTTACGGCCCCAGGTATACGGCTCTGTACCGCTCTCAGAGTGGCTGCTTTGGCTGCACTATTGATTTTTATCATCAACAGAATGTGGATAGAAACTCAACTGGCTAAGTAAATCCAGTTCAACTCATCACATTACTGATCTGTATCTTAAATAGCACCATATTCCCTATATAGTCCAGTACTTTAGACCACCCTATTCCCTATCTAGTACACTACTTTAGACCATCCTATTCCCTATATAGTACATTACGTTAGGCCACCCTATTCCCTATCTAGTACACTACTTTAGACCTCCCTATTCCCTATGTAGTACACTACTTTAGACCACACTACTCCCTATCTAGTACACTACATTAGACCCCCCTATTCCCTACATAGTACACTACTTTAGACCATCATATACCATATATAGTACATTACGTTAGACTACCCTATTACCTATATAGAACATTATTTTAGACCCCCCATAACCTATACAGTAAACTAGTTTTGACCACTCTATTTCCTTGAGAATAAGGATAGGAGAATAGGATGCTATTATGGACACATCCAGTAATAATATTAATCCATAACGGGTTCCAACAGAGGAAGAGCCCTCCTGACATCTATGATATTGTTTCCTGGGTTACCCACACCTGCAATTATGCGTAGTATGTGACTATGTTTACCTACAAATAAGTATTATTTGGAGAGCAATGGCACAGTTCCACATCATAAAGCCTGAACAAGACAGGACAGTTTGTCAAAACGTGTCTGTGCGTTGGGGGGGGGGGGGGGGGGGGTGGGGGGGGTTATGTAACTTATCAACACATTATTCTAACCGTAAAAAGCAAATGAACTGGAAAGTTAATATACGCTTTTATCACCTTCTAGAGAAACATCGTTTGGAGCTACTGCCCCCCTGGCGCTCTCCCAGCAGTAAAATGTCCATTTACCCAGAGTTCTGTGTCAACTGGTCTAACTGGACATTAACCCACCACGCCCTCAAGACAATCTCCCACATCAGATACAACTTTCCCAGATGGAAACAGAAGTCAAAGACTAACTAGTTAGTCCACTGTGTTTCAAAAGGAACAACTGTTCTCCAAGAAAAAAAATAAGTTAACATAACTGGACACGTATAACATTTACATTATGTACATTCACTTAACTTAAAATAAAGTTGTACGTTGTCGGCTGTCAATTGGGTAGTTCGTCTGTCTCCTGGATTGTTCATTGGACAGACAAATTCACTCAGGAGCGCAGATACAGCCAATACGAGACAGTAAGGCTTTCATCATTGAGTCTCTGCCAATTGTCTGACAGTATCAGAAAGTTTCTCCAGAAGTGGCATGTCCTTAGCAAACAAAACATGGCACACACTTCGACATCTTCAAAACAAAACAAAATAAAAGAAAAGAAAATATATGATACAGTATATAGCTGTATGTATATATATATATATATATATATATATATATATATATATATATATAAATATATATATATATATATCAACACCTCAGAAACGCCTATTCCATTGCCGTGCTGTCACTGTACCAAAAGAATCATATTATTTCCCTTTTCAGAATTTTTATGTTTTGTTGCCATTTTTTAAGAAAGAAAAAAATCCTCTTCATTGAATTACTATACATCATATATATCAGTAAACAAAATGTAAAAGCACATTTTTGTTTTTATAGATTGAATATTCAATGTATTCGAAAAAAAGTGTAGCAGGCACTTGAGTCCTTCCCATACTAGTAGGTGTTGTTGACAGTGAAACAGTAAGGTACAGGTAGCGTGGTTATTCCTGGCTAGTGGTTATCTGTCTCTCTGTCAGTCTCTCTCTCGGTCTCTGTCAATCCCACTGTCAGTCTCTCGGTCTGATCAACAAGCCATACATCGAACGGATGCTAGCAGAAGACATCCAGTCACTCTCCAGAGTGAGGTTCCCCTTAGATACATGATCAGCCTCCAGGGGAATCTCCCCCTACTCCATCAAGGTAGAAGCAGTGCTAGCCAGGTATATCCAGACATGTGAACTGGTGCTAGCCAGGTATATCCAGACATGTGAACTGGTGCTAGCCAGGTATATCCAGACATGTGAACCGGTGCTAGCCCAATATATCTAGATAGACAGGCGTGGCTTTCCCCATGGCGTAGAGGACCTTCTGAATGTCCTTGATATTCAACCTCTGCTGGGGTTCCCTCTGCCAGCACCCCAGCATCACGTCGTAAACCTCCTTAGGACAAACCCTTGGCCTGTCCAGAACTCTGCCTTGAGTTATACACTCAATAACCTGGAGAGGGAGAAAGAAAGACGAGGAGACAGAAGGGAAAAGAGACAGAGAGGGAGAGTAAGGGACAGTTGAAGAGAGACAGAGAGAAATGGAGAGGAGGATAGGAAGGGAGTGAGAGGAAGAAAGGCAGACAGAGAGAGGGAAAGGTTGAGAGAGATATAGTTGGAGCGGTATAGAAAGAGAGACAGAGATTGAGGGCAGGGAGCAAGAGAGAAAGAAAGAGAGTGAGAGAAGGACATGATTGTAGAACTTCACTAAAAGAAGGAAGCACAGTACCACAATCTCCCCACATAGAAAACTATTTGTCTAGGGTTTGTGGTATGCTGCCAATATACCATAGCTAAGCACTGAGTCCATACACTCCGTGATCTGGAGTTCATATGAACACCTCTTACTGTAGCTCTGTGGTAATGGCAATATTCCGCAAACATTGTGCCTTATTGCTAAGTGATATGTATGTCAAATAGTGTATCAGAGAGTGTCAGATAGTATGTAAGTGTGTCAGATAGCATTTCCAATAATGTGTTAGATAGTATATCAGATAGTATGTCAGATAGATAGTATGTCGGATAGATAGTATGTCAGATAGTATGTCGGATAGATAGTACGTCAGTCTATCAGGTAGTGTGTCAGACAGTATGTAAGATAGTATGTCAGATAGTATGTTCGATGGTACATCAGAGAGTATGTCAGATATTAGGTTAGATAGTATGTCAGATAGTAAGTCAGTCTACCGGGTAGTGTGTCAGACAGTATGTAAGATTATATGTCAGATAGTATGTCAGATAGTAGGTTAAATAATGTCAGACAATATGTCAGATAGTAAGTCAGTCTATCAGGTAGTGTGTCAGAGAGTATGTCAGATAGGGTGTCAGATAGTGTGTTAGATAATATATCAGATACTATTTCAGATAGTGTGTCAGAAAATATGTCAGTGTGTCAGATAGTATGTCAGTTTGTCAAACAGCATTAAGTGTGTAAGATTGTATGTCAGACAGTGTCAGATAATATTTCACATACTGTCTCAGTGGGTCAGATAGTGTGTCTGTTTGTCAGATAATGTCTGATAGAATGTCAGCTAATATGTCAGTTAGTATGTCAGTGTGTCAGATGGTGTGTCAAATGGTGTGTCAGTGTGTCAGATAGTGTGTTAGATGGGGTGTCAGATAGTAAGTCAGTGTGTCAGATAGTAAGTCAGTGTGTCAGATAGTGTGTCAGCATGTGTAAATATATATAGTGTGGCCACCTGTCAGGCTATTTTTAAAGTCAGCCAACCATGGGTTGACCCCTGTTTTAGAAGAGTAATATTGTTTGAATATCATTGATTACCCAACCCTTCCATATTAAAAAGGAAGCAAATCCTGAACATTATGTACTTCTGAATACATTTATCATAAGAGGAATGGGCTGAGCTAGTCCTCGGGAAGATGTGAAAACAAATAGCTGCCATTAGAGAAAGACTAATTGTGCCAGATTAAATCTAAAATACCGTAGCAATCATTAGGCAGGGTTGGTTCCCCCACATACAAAACCTACTCGTCTTGTTCCGACAACCAATCAGGAGAGTACCTTTGGTTCTCAAGGCATGAATCAAAGTAATTTAAACTTCACATACCAAACGTAGCCCACTTAACTATATATATATATATATTGGAAGCCCACAGCAATAAGCAGCAAAGTCAATACAGTTTTGCTGAACTTGACAGAGTTTGTGAAAGGACTGTGTAAGTCACTTTACAGCCAACAACGCAGCTTTTAGATAATTAATCCAATGCCCAGATGTGAAAGGACACTGTGAGGGCGGTAACTGAATTGAGCACTCTGTTTGAAGTCCAGAACCTTGCTGTTGCCCAGTTGGAACCATGGCTGTTTGCTATAAGACAGGTTAGTCAGGGTCTGCTGATCTAGGTGATATAGGCACGTGTTCTTAATGACTTGCCTGTAAAAATAAAGGTATAATAAGTTAGGCAATGACACCGCTGGTACCTCGTTGTTGCCCAGTTGAAACCATGGCTGTTTGCCGTAGGTGAAGATCTCCCACATGATGACTCCGAAGCTCCAGACGTCACTCTCCGTGGTGAACTTCCTGTACATGATGCTCTCGGGGGGCATCCAGCGGATGGGCAGCATGGTGTGACCTCCCACCTGGCACGGGTCAGAGGTCACCAGGACAATGTCAGTGCGACATTAGAATCATCTCCGTAGCACGTGTTTTCTTTCTTGGCCATGCGACACTCTCCTGAATAAATGTATCTCAGTGTGCCCCTCCTGATTTAAGGCTTGGTAATGAGAAGAGAACAACAGCAAGGACACGACATCGGTTGACTCTAACGATGTCATACGCAGTCAACCGACCAGAAGAAGAGACACACACAGACAGTGACCAATGGACTCGGGCCAATATAATGTACATGTATAGTATGACCACTATTTCAGCGAAACCTATGAAATCATATCATCCATTAGAAAGGCCAGGATTTTTTTTTTACCCCCCCGTTTGCTGTTAACAGGGTGACATTTTGACTTAAATAACCGTCTAATGAAATAAGTTACATGGAAAATTACTATTTGGTTGTGATTATGAAAGACTTCGGTATCAGAGTACAAAAAGGTATAATTCCAAGAGACACAATAGCATTTTCATGTCACTGTAGGCTCCTTTGCTGCATGCTCACTTTAGGTTATTTTTGGAAAAATATATTCGAAAATAAACGTCATTAAATAACATATAGGAGTAGTGTTTTTTGTAAAACTCTAAATAACTGACACAGTATATAAATAAAAACTAAATATACATTTCAAATATACTGAAGTTTGAAAATGTAAGGAAGGAAGCAAGGAATGATCCTCTTGGCCTTTGTTCCTACAGCTCTAATCATATTTATGAAAGACTTTGCAAGACTGATGATATTGTTACAGTCAGAAGCATATTACGTTTTTTTCTCAATCACTTTGGCTCAGTTCTCTCATGAGAATTATTGTTTTCAAAACAATAAGTTAAAATCTCTGAACAATTAGTTTCTGGCTCACACCAGATTAGAATTTCTTATTCAGTTAAGAAAATGCATATATTTTGGCATGTGTTCGAAAGACTAAGTACAATTGTCTACAATAGGCACAATACCTACATGCACATGGTTCGCTGTTCAAAACTGATGAGTTGATTCTCAGTGAAATTGGCATACTCTTCACAACTTCTAAACATTCTCTGATCGTGTGAGCCATCACAGGCAAAACGATCCATTCAATTATCAAAATCTACCAGACATACATGTACCTGTATATTCCATACTAATCTACGTCATGGAATGTTTGTGATGTCTGCTAAATTGGCAAAGTACCTGCCAGGTGACATAATGAAAGTAATGAAATAGGAATCGCAAAGAGATGTTTCCCCCCGGTGAATCTCAAGGGAAACCGTCAGATGTGATGTTGATGAACATCTCTGGCCAGACCAACCCGAAACTTGTACGCACCCCGAGGAGGTACAATTCATCGTTTTTTATGGAACTACCGCAGGTTTTTTCATTGTTGTTGCTGTCTTTTTGTTTTCATGGATGTCATTTTGTGGCAAATTTTCAGCTCACTATCTATGGAGTGAGCTATACAGCTCTGGGGAAAAAAAAGAGACTACTGCACCTTTTTTTTTCCTTTCCAAAGAAATTGGACAAGAAGGTTTTGAGTGACGAACAGAGGGGTTAACATTAAGAGACCACTGCAAACTGAACACGTCTGTTCCCCACTCAAAACCTTCCTTTTCAACTTTTTTGGAAAGAAAAGAAAAAGGTGCAGTGGTCTCTTAATTTTTTCCAGAGCTGTATAAGGAAGTTTTCAGTTGTCTACAGGTACGTGTCATTGCTGCTATTCCTGTACTTCATTTGCACATGCCGACTTGTGCCTTAAACGTTCCCTCATTGCACATTTAGAACTGCCACTGTACATACATTTTCAATTCTTACATACACGTCTACCTCAGGGACCTCATTGCTTCTATTCCTGCATTTCAGTTGGGCATGCTACCTTATTCCTTCAGTTTGCCTCAACTGCACTTGTACCCGCACAACTATTTATCCCACCTACACATTATACTTAAAGTTTTTGTCAGTCACTTTGGTGCACTTTTCAGATCTCAACTGAAATTCTCAAAACTACTTGTTCAAATTCCACTTCATCTAGCCCCTTGTGCACATCATAAATGTGGTTTCTCATTCTTTTGAAAGAAAATCCAACACTTTGGTGCATTCATGCAATTGTTTAGGTACAATTGTCTACTTTTTCCTACATTATCAATTGCTTATGTCATGTTGATCAAAATATATTATACTGGTTCTCGGTCTTCCCTCCCCAAACATCTAGGCATTAGTTCATTGCTGCCATGGATGCAACAGGTGAGGACATCATAGCAGAAACCTGGAGAGGCTGGATAAGACACTGCAAAACATTCTTATTTGCATATCTGGTTATACAAAAACTTCATTTTGATGTGCTGCACTTGTTCAATGACAATAAAGTTGAATTGAATGAATAAGACATATGTAAAAATCCAGATGCAAATGTGAATTTTCTGTTTACATGTAAGACATCACTACATTTACTGAATACATACAAATGTGCATATCCTTTTTCTGTGTACTACACTATTGTACATTACTTTTGTCAGTAAACATTTACCTATTGTTGAAATTGGTATATATAAACCTCAGTGTGATACACAATAGTATTCAACTAGACAAAACTGACATTCTTGTGTAGTACAGTAAGCAGTCAGTGTCAACAAATTAGAACAAAACTGAAATTTATATTTAACAAACATTTCCAGGGTTGACTGCCATGGTGAAAACATGTCTAAACATTTTGACCGGCACTGCTCAAACAGTGACAAAAATCTTTTTCATTTTGGTGGTACTAGCCAATTTACAGACACAGTAACTAGGTTTTAAAGCATTGATTAAATGTTTTGGGTGAGTTACTGCATTTTAAGACTGCTTTAAAAGAATAAGCCAAGGTGATTGAGAACAACGGTAATGACAGGGCTCATTGTGCAACATATGCCAGGGTCAGAGCTTGCTGAGCAGGATGAGCTGGGGTCAAACAACAGTAATACTAGTATTACTAGGAATGTGAATAACGAGACAGACAGACACACGTGTTTGATATGTTGGTGGTGACGACACTTGACTTCATCACTACCCTGTGACGACGCTGTTGACTTCACTACTACACAGAGTGTAACAATGCAGTTGACTTCATGACTACACTGTGACGATGCTGTTGACGTCACTATACTGACTTTGACAACACTACTGACTTGATCACTACGCTGACTGTGGCAACATTGTTAACCTCATCACTACACTGACTGTGAGAAAGCTGTTGACTTCACTACACTGACTGTGATGACACTGTTGACTTCATTACTACGCTGACTGTGGCAACACTGTTAACCTCATTACTACACTGACTGTGACAAAGCTGTTGACTTTGTCACTATACTGACCGTTATGACACTGTTGACTTTGTCACTATACTGACTGTGATGCCACTGTTGACTTCATTACTACGCTGACTGTGGCAACACTGTTAACCTCATTACTACACTGACTGTGACAAAGCTGTTGACTTTGTCACTATACTGACTGTTATGACACTGTTGACTTTATCACCATACTGACTGTGACGATGCCTGTGGACCTCATCATCATACTGATTGTGATGATGGCTGTGGACCTCATCACCATACTGACTGTGATGATGGCTGTGGACCTCATCACCATACTGACTGTGATGATGGCTGTGGACCTCATCACCATACTGACTGTGACGACAGCTGCGGACCTCTTCACCATACTGACTGTGATGATGGCTGTGGACCTCATCACCTTACTGACTGTGACAATGGCTGTGGACCTCATCACCATACTGACTGTGACGATGGCTGTAGACCTCATCACCATACTGACTGTGATAACGGCTGTTGATTAAGGACACCGAGGCTTGCTCCTATCACAATATCAGATTTCCTACTGACTATTTAATCGTCAGGTTACTCACTCAGTCTGAGGTGCACTGGGCTCAGCATGCAAACCCATCCACCACCCCTGCCTCCACCTGTTTGGTTGTATGATTCCTTTAATGGGGGGATGGGTACAGCTTACAATGTTCATTGCCTAAGGGCACTGTTACTAATGATATAAGGGTGTTGATATGGTTATTTGTAGTATCATATACCTACTCATGTGGAGCAGAACCTACTGGAAAGACATGTGTCTCAGATAAATGGTTAAACTAACGTTTCCTGTCTGAATTCTCCGGGTGGGTCTTGATCCCACATGTTGGGACGACACTGCTGTCCCGGGATAGGACCAGCTGTTCCGTTTTATTTGATCACCACGGAGCAATTCTTGATTGGAGAAAGCAGTCAGCGTTTCCAGTCTGTGAAATTGAGGTGCTTCCTGAATTGCATTGTGGAGATTGTTTTCTGGCAGGTGATTACAGGACGGAGCTGGCTACCCATAGAAAGCAATTATCGCCTCTGCGGGAGCTATTGGGAGAAAACAGACAGGAGTGCTCTCTTTTTCAACACCGGTGGCTGGACGATGTTCAGTTGTACTAAATGTTTCGTCATGTCATCTCACACTGGCCGACTGGCTGATGCTTCCTCTGGCTTTGTCGCCAAAAGGATCTCCATTGGGTACAGCGTCTCAAGGCGAGCTGGTTCTCCCTGTGGATGCTGCTGACCCACATGTGACCCATAACAGCCGAAAACAACGGCCTCCAGCATATAAAACCCAGACCACGAAGAAATAACCCTGACTATACAGACAAACCAACGGTCCCGGCATGACAGACAAACCTACGGTCCCGGCATGACAGACAAACCTACGGTCCCGGGATGACAGACAAACCTACGGTCCCGGGATGACAGACAAACCAACGGTCCCGGGATGACAGACAAACCAACGGTCCCGGGATGACAGACAAACCAACGGTCCCGGGATGACAGACAAACCTACGGTCCCGGGATGACAGACAAACCTACGGTCCCGGGATGACAGACAAACCTACGGTCCCGGGATGACAGACAAACCTACGGTCCCGGGATGACAGACAAACCTACGGTCCCGGGATGACAGACAAACCTACGGTCCCGGGATGACAGACAAACCTACGGTCCCGGGATGACAGACAAACCTACGGTCCCGGGATGACAGACAAACCTACGGTCCCGGGATGACAGACAAACCTACGGTCCCGGGATGACAGACAAACCTACGGTCCCGGGATGACAGACAAACCTACGGTCCCGGGATGACAGACAAACCTACGGTCCCGGGATGACAGACAAACCTACGGTCCCGGGATGACAGACAAACCTACGGTCCCGGAATCTGTCCTTCTTATCTGGTTTTATAGTACCGTTTTCTCTCTGTGATTGCAGTATTTACTTGCATGCATTTATTGCAAGAGCATGCTAACCATTACGCTGTACCTACAGTTGGCCAAGTAAAACTCAAAACAAAGTCCTAAAGAATAAGACCTATTGTCTCTGTGTTTTCTGCAGGTAAGGCCTATTCTGTTCTTGAGATATTATGAAGCCACGCCTTTAAAAACAATGCTATATTTGTACATATGGACTGAATTGCAAGAGAGACCACTGGACATAATCCCCAGCAGCATATTCGCTCCAGGTCTTTATGTTGGCTATATGTAGCACCTGTTGAGGTGACAGGAAGCCCTTTACGGCGTAGTAGCAAAATAAGAAGTGGGAACATCTAAATGGAATGTCAACATGACAGTGATCGGTTAGAGCATTGTTATTATAAATTCCTTCATGTCAGCTGCATAAATGTATATACATTTAGAAAGAAATTGGCAACATAACCACCACTTTGCATGTTTTGGCAAGGACAGCAAAATCGCAGATGGACAGGGAGCCAGACAGCCCGCAAAAATACGTAGCATCCGTTTAAACTACCCACTACCCATAAGGATCAATTAAACACCCTGATCTGCTTATTCTTTCTGTTTACAAATTTGTAAACTTGTAAACATAGTTGTACATTTGTAAACATTGTGTAAACTATGGTATAGTTTACACTATGCCAAAGTTTCAAAAACATCATGTTTGTGTGGAGTTCAGGGAGTTCAGCAAGAAGTTCAGGGAGAACATTGACCATTAGGATCACTCTTGCTAGTTCCAAGCCACACCCACCTCTTCTCCCAGGTTCTGTCCACTTGACTTCACTAGCATTCTATTAGATACAACAGCTTTTAAGCTAGCTTGGTTTGATGTTGCCAAGGCAGACACTACGTGCCAACTGCCAATTGTCTGAGACTAAGACGAGCTCTGTCAGCAGTGGACAGTTGTAGTGTGTAATGGCAATTGCCAAATGCCATTGAACTTTAAGTTTTTTAGTTTTTTAACAGATGTCCATTTCCCTTCATCATTTTCTGAATGCACAGTGAACTGTTTGGAGAGTACAGATTAATTTTTTGAGTGCATGCTGTAGCCTACACAAGGGTTCAGTAAAAATGGTTGTAGCCAAACTGACGCCCAAAAAATGGCTGACCAATGGAGAAGCAACATCCACACCTTCAACAAAAGCCCGCCCAGAGCTGTGGGGTCAAAAGTGCAGAACTAGTGAAGAACTAGTGTTTCTATAAAAAAAAAGTTTTTTAGGGTTGTCAAAAATATATTTTTTCGCAAAAGTATTTGTTTAGCAAAAGGTTTGCTGTCCATTACAAAATATTTGATTTTACTTTGACGCCTCGTTTTTGCTTTCAGAAAAATTATTTTTGATTGAAAAGAACAAAATGTTTTGCTCTCAAAAAAAAAATATAAAGGTACCTTCATACTACCCATGTAATATTTTGTGTTGTTGCTTTAAGTAAGCAAAATCAGTCAAAGATGAATATTTCCTTTAAGACTTCTCACTGTCAAACTGTGTACTTCGGTGCCAAATGACTTGGCCAGATACTAAGCAAGCAATTTATTGGATTTCCTTATGTCCAAAAAGGAGTGACCTTTAAGTACTGTCCATTAGATTCAATCAGCTTTTTGGGTGTTCCAGTGTTTTCTGTCTTGCCCAGTTTTCAAATTTCTTTCTGACATTTCTCTTGCCATCTCACAGGATATCAATTACCCTTGGATAACACAATGCGTTTGTGTTGTAATTTTATATAGTTATTTTACTTTATGCCCAAATAAATTGCTTTAAACTATTTTTTCAGTTGGCCAAATAGTATTTCCCATACTGTATGCAGTGCCTTGCAAATGTATTCAGATCCTGAACCAATTCTCTCAATATAATTAAATTACAAAAGACACATTGATAAAATGTCATGTAATTTGATATTTCTATATTGGTCAGGGGTCTGAGTATTTTAACAAGGCCTTGTGTATTCACGTTGCTCCTTAATGTATATTATGCTGCTCTTGGTATGCACTTATAACTGGAGTCTCACAGCTCTAATGGATTTAAAGAGTATACAAAGCGAAATCTGCAATTTTACTGAATTGAACCAACATTTGAACTAAGGAAGGTGTAATTAGTATCACCAAAGCATGAAGAATCTATATCATTGTATAGCCTCATTTTGCTCGGAAGACCTCGCGTCACCTCGTCTTTAATACATCCAATTTTATGCTTTTTATATTGTCTCTTCCCGCCCTAACTTGAATGTGTACAGCCCATTACCTGTGTAATTCCTCAGATAGTTAGCTTAACCACTGAACAAGATAATGAGTCGTTATGGTGTCTTTGGGTGTAAATGCAGTTTTTCAACTTCCCAAAAGATTGAAATACATTGATACATTATGGGTTATGCATGTTTCTAGGTCAATACAGATGATAATATTATTAAAAACTAGATTGCCAGATTGCCAATTGCCAGTTTTTGCTGTTCAATCCGATAGATCTGCACAACATCCATCATGATGTGTCTGTTAGGCCAGAGAAAATAAATACTGAAGCAGCACAAATTAGACAGAGGGAAAAAAATACTTGTGGTCTTTTCAAATGAAAAGTTTAGAAGGTAGGCTGAAACGGTATATTCCATACGGACTGATGTCTAAACTTCACGATTTTGCAACAGAACATTTTTCACTGGCTTTGCAGGGTTGCAAAAACAATGATTAATTACCTTCCATAGGCAGTTGCATTGCCTCTCACAATGTACCAACGCTTTGGCTGGTTTACAAAACTAATGAGCCATGGGCATTTTTGGCCAATTCAATCATTATTGGGTTACATACAGCATCACAACAAGGATCAGTAAGGCACCAATAACTGAGTGATACAGATATACACATTTTATACCCATTTTGTCTCCAGAGAAACATCTCGGTTCCTTCTATTTCCTGCTGTTACTCTATTCTAATATTTAGTATATGTATTTTTTTTTATACATATGCGCCAACCCAGGCCATTAAGCATTAGTCAATACTAAATCCAACTCATTGGGGTCTGAAATGGTAGGTAGTTCCCTCTGAAATGTGAAGTTGAGGGGCTGAGGGAGGTGAGTGGAGGAACTGAGGGAGGTGAGTGGAGGGGCTGAGGGAGGTGAGTGGAGGGGCTGAGGGAGGTGAGTGGAGGGGCTGAGGGAGGAGAGCGGAGGCAGAAAGGAATGTGCTGCCAAACGCCCTCTAGATCCTCCAGTGAAGGTTCAAAAACATTAAATAAACTAATGAAGTTGCTATTTGTCTAAAAGACTCATCAGAGCCCCCTGTGTCGCCTCATGACCACAGGGTAAAACTCTGCAGCATGCAGATGATACAGACCCTGCTCGGGATAGACATAATGGAATAGTGGATCGTTAGAGAGTAACTTTGGAGGGACATGCACGCAAGAACATAACAGTTGAAGTTCTGTAAAGAAGAGTGGGCTAAAATTCCTCCCAATAGATGACACTGATAGACACAAGAAATGGCTACGTCAAGTTATTTTAACCATTGGGCAACACCAGCTATTGAAACTAGGGACGTACTAATTTTGTCTGCACAGCAAAAGTGCATTCCTGTAGATTTTTAATGTCTCGGTGACATTTTTAAATTTGCTTACCTTTATCTGTCAGCAGAGTTGAAGTGAAGCTTATGTGTCCATGTAAAAATGCATCACTCAGGATGCACTTGCGTTTTCACATTATGGGACCTATGTCCTTTACATCAGCACAGCTGCCCAGGTGCAATAAAAACAAGGGCCTGTAGAGCCGGTCCTAATGACTGAGATGTCAAGAAAGCAGAGCACTGCAACACAACCGATAGTCAACCCATCAGTCAAAATTGATTTTACAAAGCCCTTTTTACATCAGCAGTATTCACGAAGCAGCTTTCAAACATACCTGGCTCAGAAACCTCTAAGAGCCAGCAACAACAGGATGTTGTTGCACAGTGGATAGGAACAAGTCCCAAGTAGGGTCGGAACCAAGGGAGAACCCTGGAAATGAGCCAACTCGGGCCAGTCCTCTTCTGGCTGTGCCAAGTCACCGCCCCACCTTAGCGACCACGGAGGATACATGTTTCAACCATGTTAGCCTGCTATCTAGCGTAATTCTCAACTGCGGGAATGATTTCCTTTTGGTATTTATGGATGGATAGAAGTCCTATTTTTACTTCTTCCACACAAATGTATACTTTTAAACTTCATTATTTAAAATAATGGCGTGAATACGAAGGCTCGGCATTGATTGTTGGCATGCGATGTCTGACTTTGCAAATATTGTTAACAAAAAAACTATTGTTGGCAAGGGTTTGGTTATGAATGAGACATCTGCCTCAATGAAGGAAAGAGCTAAGTTAAAATTGTTACACATCATTCCCTTGAGATACTATGCAGTTTTTTTATTATTTAGGAGATTTCTCAATTTACAGTACTTATGCCAATCATCTATGCAGCCAGACTTAATTGCCATTCTTTTTAAATTCATTTGCCATGCTTTTTTAAGTCCACATCTGGGGATTTGGTAGTTCTAACTGTCAGTTTTGTAATGCTTGCTTTCCCATAAATGGATAAAGCAATTTCATAAACGCAACATCAAGTCTCTCATTAAATACATAAAACAGTCCAGCAGATGTTTTTCACCTGCTGCTCAAAGGAAGCCTTGGAAAATCTCTTCCATGATTGCTCAGATATTTTTGCTGTTGCTACTGTAATATATTGTGATTGTTACATCCTATAAGTATGAACAGCAGCAATATCAGAAGGAGCTGATCAACACACATACTGACAATTGATCAATATAGTTGACTGATGGACCGGTTACAGTTGGAAGCTTTTTGAGTGGACAGTTTGATGACAACCAGCCGAGATTTAAATTCCCCCCGTAACAAACACCTTTCTTTTAGAACGTATACTGTCAAGCATTTCAAATACTCTTGGTCATCCAGATACTTTGACTGGCAGCACTTGAAGGTCTACTGCAACCTTCCATTCGAAAAGGCTTTAGGTTCCGGAGGTGCACCTCAAGCCATATTCCTTCATGAAGTCTTCGCTCAGCCCAAAAGGAATCTGGCTCCTTACATATGCTATATATTACCCTAGCATACGCTATATTTGTGGTACATGTTAATGCCATATATTGCTTATGCATTTCATAAATTATCCAGGTGCATTTCAGAAATAGCTGATATATGAATGCTACTAGATGATAAGAGGTTGTAAATTCAATGGACTTCTAATGCTACATACAATATCTTGATGCAGGCTATTTTTATCCCTTCTCTGGGCTGCTTGTTATTTCTTTGTGCCTTCTTGGGAGATTGAGCCGAGACAGACATGTCAGTGAGATTAACCTGTAGGCCAGCGGAATTGGCTGTTTGTGTGGATAGGTGGAACCCCAACATTTTCATGTCATTGTGGCCAATCAACCTCAGTTGTAGCTAAAATAACTTTCACGAGCTCCACTGATTTCTGTAAGGCAGCTATGCTACCAATTCATCCAAATGAAAGGTTTTAGTAGGAAATCACTTGATTTAAACAAATATCAATTTTGTTAGGTCTGAGTTTTTGTCTCTGTCTACTCCCTGGAGGTCTTCGCCCCGCTGACCTCTTTACCGCGTATATTAGCGGGAACAAAGACGATGTGACGGCAAAAAATACGAACAAATACATTACTACGAAACATGTCAGTTATTGCTGTTGTAAATTCTGCTGAGGTAATAATTATTGAGTTTCCCACTCAATGTCATGTTTGTATTCCGGGACATGGCTTAGAGAGATGAACAGGCTTGTGTGCTCCGTGTGCGTGTGCGTGCGTGTGTGTGTGTGTGTTCAGAGTTTAAATTGGATTAGTGCCCTGTCTGTGTCCCAGTGTAACAGGGGAGAGATGGGATTAGCTGTGTGGAGAGCAGAGCAGCATGGCAGGGGACGGATTACGGGCCCAGTAGGAGCACTCATGTTTGCCTTCCAAATCACACCCTTTTCCCCTATGCGGAGCACTTCATTTGCCCTGGTCAGTGGGTAGGGTTCCACTTGACGAGGGGTCCGAGACCCAAACAGAACCCTATTCCCTTCCAACCGCACTACATTTCACCAGGGCCCGTAAGGCAGCGAAGGGCACTCGACAGACGACGGGGTGTTGTTCGGCACGTCCCCCTCGGGGCCGCCCTCTTAAAGAAGCCTGATAAGCATCGACACGCCCTCCAAATCCACAGAATATCTCCACTAGCCTTCAGGCTCAGGCGGCGGCGAACACGGATCCCTTTAAACAGCGTCTGGCGGATATTAAGACACCCCCACGCTGGCCGGCTGCCAGCCTGAGATAGCAAGGAAACCTCCGGGAGGAGTTAGCCGGGTCCCTCCTCTGACGCAGGGCCTCACACTGGAAACAACACGCCTCGGGGGAAAGACGTGGATTCCTACAGGGGTTTACAGTTGGGAGTTCGTTGCCATAACACAACAGGGGCCCTCAGAAGTACTCACCCCCTTTGGACTCATCCACATGTTATTGCGCTACGACATTAACTCAAAATGGATGGATGATTAAATCTGTTTGAATTCATTCTGATTTCTTTCTGTCACACAGTAACATTTGGGGGGTTGAATACTATTTTGAAAGGCAATGTATCTGCTCCTCTCCAGGCTTCTCTGCTCCTCTCCACTCTCTCCTTCTGTCTCCACCTCTCATCTATCCCCTCTGCTCCTCTCCCCTCACTCCTTCTGTCTCCACCTCTCATCTATCCCCTCTGCTCCTCTCCCCTCTCTCCTTCTGTCTCCACCTCTCATCTATCCCCTCTGCTCCTCTCCCCTCACTCCTTCTGTCTCCACCTCTCATCTATCTCCTCTGCTCCTCTCCCCTCACTCCTTCTGTCTCCACCTCTCATCTATCCCCTCTGCTCCTCTCCCCTCTCTCCTTCTGTCTCCACCTCTCATCTATCCCCTCTGCTCCTCTCCCCTCACTCCTTCTGTCTCCACCTTTCATCTATCCCCTCTGCTCTTCTCCCCTCACTCCTTCTGTCCCCACCTCTCCTCTCTGCTCTTCTCCCCTCACTCCTTCTGTCCCCACCTCTCCTCTCTGCTCCTCTCCAGTCTTCTATCCTCAACCATCCCTTCTCCTCCTCTCTGCTCCTGTCTTGCCCTTGCCTCCTTCACTCTGCTGTGTTTCCATCTGAGATGTTATCAGGCAATGCAACACACTGGCACCCTTTAAGTCCCAGAGTCCCTGTTGTTATGGACATTTTGAACTAAGGTACATTTGAGAAATGTCTGTCTTTCTATTGGCTGGTATGTAAATCTTTACTTTGATTGTGACACACGTCTGTATAATATCAGAGGATTATTAGGTATTTGGGCCATGTCCAAAGAAGGGTGTCAGTCCTTTCTGTTCTTTAGGAACGTAGGAGAGAGGGATCTGGTATATGTCTTAGGGGTCATTCTTGATTGGTCACAATGGGTTGTGGGGTTAATCATCTGCCGACCTGGAGGTTGTCTAGATGCTTTAAGTTTCCCTTAAGGGTTGAGAAAGTTAACCACATGAGGGAAGACACCATGTCCCTTGTGTCAAGCCCAGGACATGTGATAGAACAAAGGGCATGTGTTGGATTGACTTGAGACCGATGGGCAACAACTTACCACATCCCTTTTTCTATGTAATAAATACGGATTGTTCATGTATGGAGTTAGAGACACCTCAGACGATTATGTGTGTGTAAGCGGTTGACGGGTCTCTCATAATAGTCTCTGTGCATAATAGTTAATAAAACGGTTATAATGTACAAAGATAATTTTGTCTCTGTGTCCCTTACTCCGAGTGTCGATACATTGGAATTTCCATCACACTGTCCACCAGTCTGCCTTTCTGCCTGTCTTAACCAGACAACATGCCAACAATGCAGATTAACCAGACAACAGGCCTGAAAGTTTAAATATTTAAAGGTATTGCGGTAGAGCAACTAAGCCATAATCAATACTATTTTATTTATTGTTAAATATCACCTCTACAACTAACCTATTATATTGTTTTTATTTATTTCTATTGAAGGGAAATTATTCAAGAGGTTTTAATACTATATCTGGGGTAATTCAATAGCAAGCAGCTACATCTTAACAAGCTCCTTAATGTATCCGTGCATGTACATAATTGGCCAGCGGAAAGTTTTCCCTTCTAGAAAAAGCAACGGCGTTTGCAATTTTTTGTTCACTTAACCGGGCATATGATTTGTTATCGTAAAGTCACATTATGCAGAACGGCATGTTAAGCGTCAAGTACATCACCGATTGGTACACATAACACTGATAGAATTACCAGGAAATCACACTCAATGTGATGTCATGGGATGAGGATGATGTCATGGGATGAGGATGATGTCATGGGATGAGGATGATGTCATGACATAATAATGAGAACAGTCAGCTAAAAACATAAACAAGTAAGTAAATCTTATTTGGAGGTACAATTTACATCACAAACACAATATTTCTTTAAATACACGAAAGGCATGTAGATCATATCAAAGTGTGAGTGTGATTCTCCTGGACATGGGTGTTTTGTGTTTACCTTTTCTTCGTCCTGTTGCGTTTAAAGGATGACATGAGGAAAGGTTTCAGGTGCCACGGTCATGACACCACACACACAGTGTACATTTCAAAAGACTCTCCTGACTCTCTCACCCAACTCATCCAAATCTCTCACCCAATCCAAAAAAAACTCACACAACTCTGTCTCCCCAACTCTCTCACAACTCAAATTCCACAAATCGGAGAAGGAATGCAAAATCAAATGAAGCAGTGGAAATGTACTAAAGTGCGTACGACATGTACAAAAAGCACCCTAGCGTGAACACAACCTTACAACAAGCACACAAAAACCACACTGAGGTTTCCCATGAACCCCAGTTGGAGTGATCTGTTTAAACATTCCAACGGGGATTTTTTTAAATAAACAACATCCATGAATAAGGAAGGATCAGGCAGGAAAAGCAGGACAATGTCATTCCACCGACGCCTCCTCACCCGGTAGTAGTCTGTGCTATAGATGTCTCTGGACATCCCAAAGTCTCCTATCTTGACCAGCAGGCCGTTGCCGACCAGGCAGTTCCTGGTGGCCAGGTCCCGGTGGACGAAGTGCTGTGAGGCCAGGTACACCATGCCAGCCGAGATCTGGGTCGCAATGTGGAGCATCTGGGACAGACCCAGCTCTCCCTCAGTCTGCAGGGGCTGGCCGTCCACCAGAATCATGGCGTCTGGACCATGGGCTCTGCACAGAGACGGGAAACCAGTCATGTACAGTAAAGGAAGACAGAAACATAACACTAGAAAGAACAGGAGGCATTAGAGGAGTAGTGAATGAGGAAGTTCACGTCAGTGGAGTAGTCGGGACAAGGAAGTGGAGGTCAGTAGAGGAGTCAGGACTAGATGTGGAGGTCAGTAGAGGAGTCGGGACTAAGAAGTGGAGGTTAATAGAGGAGTTGGGACTAAGAAGTGGAGGTCAGCAGAGGAGTCGGGTATACATGTGGAGGTCAATAGAGGAGTCGGGACAAGGAAGTGGAGGTCAATAGAGGAGTCGGGACTAGGAAGTGGAGGTCAATAGAGGAGTCGGGATTAGGAAGTGGAGGTCAGCAGAGGAGTCGGGACTAGGACGTGGAGATCAATAGAGGAGTCAATAGAGGAGTCGGAACTAGATATGGAGGTCAATAGAGGAGTCGGGATTAGGAAGTGGAGGTCAATAGAGGAGTCGGGATTAGGAAGTGGAAGTCAGCAGAGGAGTCGGGACTAGGACGTGGAGATCAATAGAGGAGTCAATAGAGGAGTCGGAACTAGATATGGAGGTCAATAGAGGAGTCGGGATTAGGAAGTGGAGGTCAGCAGAGGAGTCGGGACTAGGACGTGGAGATCAATAGAGGAGTCAATAGAGGAGTCGGGACTAGGACGTGGAGTGCAGCTCAGCAGAAGTGTGTGGCTGGAAGGGTATGACACTTTCAATAGCAGAGTTGTAGGTTCAATTCCTGAGCAAACAGTACTGAGGGAACAGTACTGAGCAAAAAATAATTCATATGAATCCACTCTACTGTGAGCCGCTCAAGAGAATGTCTGCTAAAGGACTTAAATATAAATGAGGTTGGTTTACAAAGGCTGGTGCTGCTGGTTGATTGACAGGCTGATGTAACTGCCTGATTGACAGGCTGGTGTTACTGGAACATTGACAGGCTGGTATTACTGGCTAATTGCCACACTGATGATATTGGCTGATTGACAGGCTGGCGTTAGTGGCTGATTGACAGGCTGGTGTTGTTTGCTGATTGACAGGCTGGTGTTGTTGGCTGATTGACAGGCTGGTGCTGTTGGCTGATTGACAGGCTGGTGTTGTTGGCTGAATGACAGGCTGGTGTTGTTGGCTGAATGACAGGCTGGTGTTAGTGGCTGATTGACAGGCTGGTGTTAGTGGCTGATTGACAGGCTGGTGTTGTTGGCTGAATGATAGGCTGGTGTTGTTGGCTGAACGACAGGCTGGTGTTGTTGGCTGAATGACAGGCTGGTGTTGTTGGCTGATTGACAGGCTGGTGTTGTTGGCTGATTGACAGGCTGGTGTTGTTGGCTGATTGACAGGCTGGTGTTGTTGGCTGAATGACAGGCTGGCGTTGTTGACTGATTGACAGGCTGGTGTTAGTGGCTGATTGCTTTGGCACCACAGGGGGAATCACTGTCATTATTCTCTCTGTTTATTCCATGCATCCTCTCTGTCTTTTCTTCCCGCTCTCTCCATTTTTCCTCCTGTTTAATTGTTCTTCTCATTTTCATTCTCAAACACACCCCACACTACCTCTCTAACTTGCAGCTTTTCTCATTTCCCAATTTCCTCTCTCTACGTCCTGTCAACTTGTCAACTACCCTCTATACAGACTCTCTCTACTCTCTCCAAGAGACCCTCTCCGAAGATACTCTCAGCAGACTGTCTTTTGAGACCTTCTCAATAGTGTCTCAATACAGCATCTCAATAGCTAAAAAGCTCCTCAATATATTATGAGTAAAGAGCCACCAGCTTTGTCAGCAGCGTTCCATTCAACACCAAAACCTAAAATATCATATGAAGCACTGCCCTTTACAACTGTCCCCATGACCAAAACCTAAAATATATGGAGCATTCCCCTTTACGAAAGTCCCCATGACCAAAACTTAAAATATAATATGGAGCACTCCACTTTACGAAAGTCCCCATGACCAAAACTTCAAATATAATATGGAGCACTCCACTTTACGAAAGTCCCCATGACCAAAACCTAAAACATATGAAGCACATTGCCAATATCATACTGATGACTTTTATAATGTATTTATGGCAGCCTTTATTTTGCACTGTCAGTCTTTCTCAGTAGAGTCCAGCACACATAACAAAAGTCATGGCTGAAGGGGACTGTGGTTTGGATCCCATGGTATTTGTGCCCTGGTGGGAGTTTTAGGCTGGGTGTTTCTAAAAGCACTTGGTGACAACTGCTGATGTAAAAATGTTATTGATTGATTGGTGTCGGGCCATGTTGTGTGCCGGCTATACCGACTGTCAGGTGGTTTGTCCTCTTTTACCTGAGGAACTTGTTGAGGTCTCCGTGCTTCATGTACTCAAACACCATAATGAGAGGGTCCCCATCCACACAGACCCCATAGAACTTCACTATGTGGTCATGCTGGAGGTTTGTGAGCAGCTCCGCCTCCCTCTGGAAGTCTTTCCTGGCAGACAAATTGGGGTCCTTCAGGGTCTGGGAACCAAAGAGACACACTGTTGGTTTCAGGGTCTGTGGATGAGAGAAGCTTTCTGTTGGTTTACAGTTGCATTATGTTGTTTGTAGTGGTCTGTAATATTGGTCTGTGTTTGTGGTCTGTAGTAATGGTCTGTGATGGTCAGTACTGATTACTACATGACTCAGTAGTAGCAGTAGTAGTAGTAGTATTTAGTTCTCTGTAGTAGTCTACAGTGGTAACCTGCAGTTGTCTATAGTAGTGGCGTTTAGTAGTCGTTTGTTTCCTGAAGCAAGCTGTAATAGTAGTATGTTGTAGTTTGCAGCAGTGGTATGAAATAGTCCTCTAAAGTAGGAACATGTAGTAGTCTATAAAAGTGTTCTGTAATAGTCTGTAGCTGTAGTCTGCATTTAGTAGTAGTAGTCTTCAGCTGTGCGTTGCAATCTTTGGTCAGTTACAGTACTTGTATGTAGCAGTAGTCCTTAGCAGTCCAGCAGTCGTTAGTGGTCTAAAGTTATAAATAGTGAAATCGTTTTTTTTTTTTAAAATAGTTGTCTGTTGTTGACTGTAGTAGTTTGTAATAGTCTGTAGTATACAGTGGTGATCTGTAGCAGTCTGTAGTAGGCAGTAGTCATCTGTCGTAATCTGTAATAGTCAGTAGTTGTCAGTAGTGATCTGTAGTAGTCAGTAGTGATCTGTAGTAGTCTGTAGTAGACAGCAGTGGTCTGTTGTAGACAGTATTGATCCATAGTAGTCTGTAGTAGACAGTTGTTATCTGTAGTAGTCAGTAGTTGTCTGTAGTGATCTGTAGTAGTCTGTAGTAAACAGCAGTAGTCCGTTGTAGACAGTATTGATCCGTCACCCGGTTCGAATGTTGGATTGAATGGGCGTTATCAGTGGTTATCAGCCTCATAGATATGGGTCAGAAGGGGCCTGCTAGCCTACTGGTAGGATCAGAAGGCTGTTATCATCCATTCGCATGGTTAATCACGGATAAATACACGAGGAGACTCCAGATCCAATCCCAGACGAATTCAGGTCGCTGCTACAAGTAAGACCATTAAAATGGGTTAAGGTTAGGGTTAGGGTAAGTCTACAGGTAAGACCATTAAAATGGGTTAGGGTAAGTCTACAGGTAAGACCATTAAAATGGGTTAAGGTTAGGGTAAGTCTACAGGTAAGACCATTAAAATGGGTTAAGGTTAGGGTAAGTCTACAGGTAAGACCATTAAAATGGGTTAAGGTTAGGGTTAGGGTAAGTCTACAGGTAAGACCATTAAAATGGGTTAGGGTTAGGGTAAGTCTACAGGTAAGACCATTAAAATGGGTTAACATGACATGACATGACATGACATGACAGGTTAGGGTTAGGGTAAGTCTACAGGTAAGACCATTAAAATGGGTTAAGGTTAGGGTTAGGGTAAGTCTACAGGTAAGACCATTAAAATGGGTTAAGGTTAGGGTAAGTCTACAGGTAAGACCATTAAAATGGGTTAAGGTTAGGGTTAGGGTAAGTCTACAGGTAAGACCATTAAAATGGGTTAGGGTAAGTCTACAGGTAAGACCATTAAAATTAGAGCCTTTAAACTGTGATGATTTCGTCAATACTTAATTATCTAAATACTAAATTAACCATGCGAATGGATGATAACAGCCTTCTGAGCCTACCAGTAGGCTAGCAGGCCCCTTCTGACCCATATCTATGAGGCTGATAACCACTGATAACGCCCATTCAATCCAATGATAACATTCGAACCGCCTGGATCCGTAGTAGTCTGTAGTAGACAGTTGTTATCTGTAGTAGTCTGTAGTAAACAGTTGTTATCTGTAGTAGTCTGTAGTAGACAGTTGTGATCTGTAGTGGTCTGTAGTAGAAAGTTGTGATCTGTAATACTCTGTAGTAGACAGTTGTGATCTGTAATAGTCTGTAGTCAACAGTAATGATCTCTTATCTGTAATAATTAGTAGTAGATAGTAGTGATTTGTAGTAGTCTGTAGTAGACAGTTGTGATCTGTAGTAGTCTGTAGTAGATAGTAGTGATTTGTAGTAGTCTGTAGTAGACAGTTGTGATCTGTAGTAGTCTGTAGTAGACAGTTGTGATCTGTAGTAGTCTGTAGTAGACAGTTGTGATCTGTAGTAGACTGTAGTAGACAGCTGTTATCTGTAATAGTCTGGAGTTGATAGTAGGGATCTGTCATAATCTTGTCAGTAGTAGTCAGTAGAGATCTGATATGGTCTGGAAGAATTCAGTTCTACAGACATCACTACCAAAAACACTGTGACATGAGTCAAACTGGTACTTCAAACAAAAATCAACCCAGGAGTTCCAAATGTATTTAAGGAAAATGTTTTCCATCTGTTCTTATTGGGTTAGGGTATTTAAGGTAACCGTTTGCCATCTATTCTGATTGGGTTAGGGTATTTAAGGTAACCATTTGCCATCTATTCTGATTGGGTTAGGGTATATAGGGTAACTGTTGGCCATCTGTTCTGACTGGCAAGGGCAGGACGGTCGCATCATTCCAGTGACTCCACAAAACAAATTGTCCCCATCAGTAATATCAGTAAAATCAGTAACATCGGTAATAACTGTAATATCAGTAATAGGATAAAGCAGAGAGCACATTCGGCTCTTTGACGTGAGTCTAAATGAAATATCAAATCCTGATAGGATGTCTGTGTGACCCAGCCCGGAGCGGGCAGGCGGTGTCACAAACCAACTCAAATCCCCTTCACATCGCACAACTAGTGACCAGCGCCTGTGGGGAATAGGGGGCCATTTAGAACACGGGCACAGCCGCGGGTTGTCATAATGGTGATGACAGGCTTTATTTCAGTCTCTGTGCAAACTGACACTTCATCCTGCTGCTGGAAATACAAGAAGTGTCTCGCTGAGGCTTGATCCCTCTGCCCCGGACAGAACCACGCTACATAATTCATGTGAGTGGTCTCTGGAAATGCATTTACTGATATGGGCTACATTCTGAATTACTCTTCCGTGATACTCTTCTCTGTGTAGCGCCCAAGTCTTGACAATGTGCTAAATAAGGAACGAGGCACCTTTTAGCAGGTATGCTCTTGATTTGCTGCATTTAGCTTTGGATGTCTGTTGAACTCCATGGCATTCAAAATAAAACTCTAATGAAATTCTGTTTGATTGTCGACTAAGAAAAGTGTGGGTTCCAAACGCTAACTGAGTTTCAACATAAGGTTAACTCAGCATTCCACTACTTTAAAAAGTTCAGAGAACCGTCTTGAATGAAAATGCCAGAATACAGTCAAAAAAAAATGCTGTTCTATGGTGCAGTTTAGAACAAAATAGTTTGAATGTTATCAAACACTAAATATACTTCTAAAATTAGAACAATGCCATTTGCCTCAGGTAAACTACAACTTAACTACAACTCCCTGGTTTATCAGAAACACCTTTGTGTCATTTAAACCAACAAGGCACAAGTGTGTTTGACATATGGTCAGGGGCTGTTCTTATGCACAACCACGCATCGTGGAGTCCCTGCAAACAGCACTTGGCCTTGGTACATTGGCAATAGACCACAAACCCTATATATGCCTTACTGCTATTATAAGCCTGTTACCTGCACAGTTTGAGCAGTAAAAGGCATTGTGATGTCACATACCGACCGCTATGTTCAGCCAATCACTGTACATAGTAACAACCAGGTTTATAATGACACGCCTTCATGTGAATGAACTGCAACTCCCTGGTTTATCAGCTGCACATTCATGTTAATGAACGACAACTCCTTAATGTTAATAAACAACTCCCTCGTTGCTGGTTTAGCACATTGGAAGAATATTGAGATGGATATATTGTGAGTACCTCAGTACCTTTCACAGATGGCAGAGAGAGAAAGGACGGGGGAGAAAAAGAGAGGTGAAAAATATGAGAGGCAGAGAGAGAAACAAACAGGGAGGCATTGAGTGAAGCAGAGTGAGATAGAAGCAGAGAGAGAGATAGAGAGACAAAGAGAAGCAGAGAGAGGCAGAAAGACAAAGAGAGAGTACGGCAGAAATAGTCATGCAGAGAGAGGGAGGCAGAGGGAGGAAGAGAGAGTCATGTCTGTCTACCTGTAGGAACCTTAATGCAACCAATCCCCTGCACTGTGACATGTATGTCTACCTGTAGGAACCTTAATATAACCAATCCCCTGCACTGTGACATGTATGTCTACCTGTAGGAACCTTAATATAACCAATCCCCTGCACTGTGACATGTATGTCTACCTGTAGGAACCTTAATATAACCAATCCCCTGGACTCAAATATGTCTGTCTACCTGTAGGAACCTTAATATAACCAATCCCCTGCACTGTGACATGTCTGTCTACCTGTAGGAACCTTAATATAACCAATCCCCTGCACTGTGATACGTCTGTCTACCTGTAGGAACCTTAATATAACCAATCCCCTGCACTGTGATATGTCTGTCTACCTGTAGGAACCTTAATATAACCAATCCCCTGGACTCAAATATGTCTGTCAAACTGTAGGAACCTTAATGTAACCAATCCCCTGCACTGTGATATGTCTGTCTACCTGTAGGAACCTTAATATAACCAATCCCCTGGACTCAAATATGTCTGTCTACCTGTAGGAACCTTAATATAACCAATCCCCTGCACTGTGATATGTCTGTCTACCTGTAGGAACCTTAATATAACCAATCCCCTGGACTCAAATATGTCTGTCAAACTGTAGGAACCTTAATGTAACCAATCCCCTGCACTGTGATATGTCTGTCTACCTGTAGGAACCTTAATATAACCAATCCCCTGGACTCAAATATGTCTGTCAAACTGTAGGAACCTTAATGTAACCAATCCCCTGCACTGTGATATGTCTGTCTACCTGTAGGAACCTTAATATAACCAATCCCCTAGACTCAAATATGTCTGTCTACCTGTAGGAACCTTAATATAACCAATCCCCTGCACTGTGATATGTCTGTCTACCTGTAGGAACCTTAATATAACCAATCCCCTGGACTCAAATATGTCTGTCAAACTGTAGGAACCTTAATGTAACCAATCCCCTGCACTGTGATATGTCTGTCTACCTGTAGGAACCTTAATATAACCAATCCCCTGGACTCAAATATGTCTGTCTACCTGTAGGAACCTTAATATAACCAATCCCCTGCACTGTGATATGTCTGTCTACCTGTAGGAACCTTAATATAACCAATCCCCTGGACTCAAATATGTCTGTCAAACTGTAGGAACCTTAATGTAACCAATCCCCTGCACTGTGATATGTCTGTCTACCTGTAGGAACCTTAATATAACCAATCCCCTGGACTCAAATATGTCTGTCAAACTGTAGGAACCTTAATGTAACCAATCCCCTGCACTGTGATATGTCTGTCTACCTGTAGGAACCTTAATATAACCAATCCCCTGGACTCAAATATGTCTGTCTACCTGTAGGAACCTTAATATAACCAATCCCCTGGACTCAAATATGTCTGTCTACCTGTAGGAACCTTAATATAACCAATCCCCTGCACTGTGATATATAATATACATAAAATAAATTAGAACCATTTCACAGCAAGACGTGACTTTTTGTCAGACCCTCCCTTAATTAACAACCACCGGCATCTTGTCCTCAGTCAAACCAGGACTTACCTTGACAGCCACCAGCATCTTGTCCTTTGTGGGGCACAGGTTATAGCATTCAGCCAGGAAGACCTTTCCAAAGGCACCCTCACCGAGCTCCCTCTTTAGAATGATGTCCCGGCGCTTTATATGCTGCACGTCTACAAAGGCAGGGAGAGGGAGTTGGCGAAAGAGGGAGAGGGAGGGAGAGAAAGATTGCAAGAGAGGGAGGGAGATTGGAGAGAGTGGGAGCAAGGGAGGGAGAGGGAAAGAGAGCGAGAGACATAAAATGAGACACCAGATACTGTTTCCTTGTGCTTGAGGCCTGGAGTTGGACCTGACGAGCAGAGTAGTGGAGAACAGAACAGGCAAACAGAACAGAGCTGAGCTGAACAAAGCAGAGAAGAACAGAGCATAACAGAATAGAGGAGAACTGAAACAAACTGAACAGAGCAGGAGAGTAAAAAAGAACAGAGGAGAACAGAGCAGAGCGGAAAAAGCAGAGTAAAACAGAGCATAACAGAAAGCAGGAGAACAGAAACAATCAGAATGGAGCAGAACAGAGTCAAACAGAATGGAGCAGAACCAAAACATCAGGGTATCCCAGTGGTCAACAGCGTTGGGACAATAATGGAAGGTCGCTGGTTTTAATCCCAGAGCCAACAAACCCTGTCGTTCTGTTCCGGAGCAAGACAGTTAACTCAAATAGATTTTAGGTCGTTCCTGGGAATAAGAATGTATTCTTAGCATACTTACCTGGTAAAATAATGTACAGAACATAGAGAAAGTCTACAGGGTGACTCAGCCATCCACAAAGACACCCACAGATATTCTGTTTACAGTTTAGAAAAGGTCAGTGCTGACATGTTGATGCACTTGAACATGTATTCATTTTTAATTGAGCTTGGTATGATTGAGATAACCGGCTTTGGTTTGGTGATTAATGGATCTTTTGACACAGGTGTTTATCCACACATGATTCAGTTACAGAAGGCATTTAAGGCCATGGAAACAATGGAAAACATGTTCTCCAGGGAGGTCGTGAAGCCCTCTGGGCAGTCAAAGAGAACCTTCTGATAGCTGGGTCATGTACAGTATGGGTCCCAAAGGAACCCTCTGATAACTGGGTCATGTACAGAATGGGTCCCAATGGAACCTTCTGATAGCTGGGTCATGTACAGTATGGTTCCCAGTGAAACCTTCTGATAACAGGGTCATGTACAGTATGGGTCCCAAAGGAACCCTCTGATAACTGGGTCATGTACAGAATGGGTCCCAATGGAACCTTCTGATAGCTGGGTCATGTACAGTATGGTTCCCAGTGAAACCTTCTGATAACAGGGTCATGTACAGAATGGGTCCCAATGGAACCTTCTGACAGCTGGGTCATGTAAAGTATGGGTCCCAATGGAACCTACTGATAGCTGGGTCATGTACAGTATGGGTTCCAATGGAAACTTCGGATAGCTGGGTCATGTACAGTATGGGTCCCAATTGAACCCTCTCTTAGCTGGGTCGTGTACAGTATGGGTCCCAATGGAACCTTCTGACAGCTGGGTCATGTACAGTATGGGTCGCAATGGAACCTACTGATAGCTGGGTCATGTACAGTATGGGTCCCAAAATGAAACCTATCCCCTCCTGTGGTGTGCCGGATCCATCAGCATCTCCCCTGCCAGGAGAGGTTGGAAATGTTCCGGAACATGGAGAAAAGTGTCCAGAGAAATTCAAAGGTTCAGGTGTTGATCAGGGATAGCTCTGCACCACTGCCAAGATGGCTTTCTGGTACGCAGCAGCTGGGGCATCCCCCAGGAATGGTGCTACATCCCTGAATGACCAGGATGAATGAACGTATGGCAATGAATGGCTGAGCATCAGAAAAGCAGGTGTTTGAAGAGCTCACGGCCTGTTGTTTCTCTATGGCTGTCCTATTATTGTCCTACATAAACCTGAAAATACACAAAACCTCTCACAGTAACTTTCACTGAACATCCACTAAATCTTTAATAAACCTCCACTGAACATCCATTAAACCTCCACTGAACTTCAACCTCCATTAAACCTTTCAAAACTTCCACTGAACATCCACTAAACCTTCAACAAGCCTCAACTAAATATGCATTCATCCACTCAACTGTCCATATCCATTTATCTATTAAGCTTCACTCTATTCATGGTCAAAGACCTGTGCTACACAGCCCCTCTCTACCCCATTTATGGTAAATTGAACAGTGTTACATTAAACCTCACTCTACCCTATTCATGGTCAATAGACCTGTGTTACATTAAACCCAACTCTACCCTATTCATGGTCAATAGACCTGTGTTACATTAAACCAACTCTACCCTATTCATGGTGAACTATGGAGAGATAACTCTTAAGTTTGCAACTGCTAATAGGGTTTAAACAGTGTAGTTCAGATTGAGAGTGAATAAATAAATACAGCAGCATCCAGGAACCACCTATTTTCTAAGAAATGCCATTGAAACACTTGTTTGCAATAAGAAATGTAAATTGACTGTAACATGTTTTCTTCCTTCACTATGGCACTATCAAATTGAATGCGCCTTAAGACAAGAGGAATCTTTATCTTGTGTAGAGCGCTCAACATTATGCCGAGTAGGTAAACAGATAAACTATTTGACAAAGGGATGTCTGGTCTCTTTATTCTTTACTGTTTTTGTTTGCAGTGACAAATGAAATGTGGACTTTTGTAGCATCTTCAAAAGTACAACTTGGAGGCAATGATTTTGCATTATTTTGCATTATTTTAGGTATAGTATATAGAATCTGAATAGTATAGTTTTATTTTAGGTATAGTATATAGTATTGGAATAGTATAGTTTTATTTTAGGTATAGTATATTGTATTGGAATAGTATAGTTTTATTTTAGGTATAGTATATAGTATTGGTATAGTACAGTTTTATTTTAGGTATAGTATTGGTATAGTTTTATTTTAGGTATAGTATATAGTATTGGAATAGTATAGATTTATTTTAGGTATAGCATATAGTATTGGAATAGTATAGATTAATTTTAGGTATAGCATATAGTATTGGTATAGTATAGTTTTATTTTAGGTATAGATGCAGGTGTAACTCTTGAATGTGCAGTATATGGTATAGCAAAGGTATAGTGTAGATGTATATATGCTGTAGGTACAAGTGTAACTGCCGTAGTCCTGGAGCAGTTCCTTGGTTCTAGTATAACGCTGCATACCACACTTCACATTCCCTTCGCGGCGCACCCCCTGAGCCCTTGATCCTTGTCAAAAGTAGTGCACTTGAAAGGGTTTAGGGTGCTGTTGCAGCTGAGTATATGTAAGAACACATCAGAAGGCAGTGTAAGTCCAGCTCCCAGCTGAATAAAACATGACAGGTGGTGCTGATCCGCTACAGTGTTAGAAAGCCGGGGAATGTCCGCAGGGAAATGCATTGTTTTAAAAGTCAAATTTGGGATCTGCATTTCATTATGACTGTGATGCCTTATAGCTTGAATATAATCAAACAGGGGGCTGTGGAGGCACACACATTGACTCTTAATGTGTATGACCCTGTAGGTAGGCAGATGAAGGGAATACATTGACCTTTCAGTTTCAGGCCAACGCCTGAATCTGGTGAAATGTAGGCCAACTGAAGCGTTTTTGACTCTGAACGGAGTCGAGTGCAGTCGTATGGGATATATGGAGAGAATACAGGCTAATGTATTGATACACAGCGCGTGAAGCTTCAATTGACTTTCTGAATTCACAGAAACGCAGATAGGGTTTACAATAACTCTTCGAAACGATCGACTATCTGCTGCACTAAGGATACCATAGTAAGAAACGCATTTATGTTCAAGTACACACATACATCCCCCACCAGCACAACACACATTCCCCAGATCTCTCTAAGCTTAGTTATTTTGGTGAAAATTAAAGGACTTTCCTTGCAGCAGGTTTCGGGAAGTTAGAGATTGAGACATCTGTCCTCAAAAGCACATGGTTTGCCAAGCCGTTCGACTTGTAATCACACTACTCACCCAACCAGCAACTATTTTCCAGGAACTACATGCTTGGAGGACAAAGCATTCATCGGAGAACTACAACATCTCTTTATTACAACAGAGGGTTTACTACAGCCTGTTTACCATAGTACATTACATAGAGCTTTTACTATAATCTGTTACCAGAAGTCTTTTCAACATTGTCTTTACACTATATTCTGTCCACAATACTCTGTTAACTCTAGTCTGTTTACTGTATTATGTTAATTTTACACTGCTTACATCATATGTTTACATACTATGTTCACTATAGTGTGTGTAATATACACTCACCTAAAGGATTATTAGGAACAAAATACTAATACTGTGTTTGACCCCCTTTCGTCCTTCAGAACTGCCTTAATTCTACATGGCATTGATTCAACAAGGTGCTGAAAGCATTCTTCAGAAATGTTGGCCCATATTGATAGGATAGCATCTTGCAGTTGATGGAGATTTGTGGGATGCACATCCAGGGCACGAAGCTCCCGTTCCACCACATCCCAAAGATGCTCTATTGGGTTGAGATCTGGTGACTGTGGGGGCCATTTCAGTACAGCGAACTCATTGTCATGTTCAAGAAACCAATTTGAAATGATTCGAGCTTTGTGACATGGTGCATTATCCTGCTGGAAGTAGCCATCAGAGGATGGGTACATGGTGGTCATAAAGGGATAGACATGGTCAGAAACAATGCTCAGGTAGGCCGTGGCATTTAAACGATGCCCAATTGGCACTAAGGGGCCTAAAGTGTGCCAAGAAAACATCCCCCACACCATTACACCACCACCAGCCTGCACAGTGGTAACAAGGCATGATGGATCCATGTTCTCATTCTGTTTACGCCAAATTCTGACTCTACCATCTGAATGTCGCAACAGAAATCGAGACTCATCAGACCAGGCAACATTCTTCCAGTCTTCAACTGTCCAATTTTGGTGAGGTCATGCAAATTGTAGCCTCTTTTTCCTATTTGTAGTGGAGATGAGTGGTACCCGGTGGGGTCTTCTGCTGTTGTAGCCCATCCGCCTCAAGGTTGTGCGTGTTGTAGCTTCACAAATGCTTTGCTGCATACCTCGGTTGTAACGAGTGGTTATTTCAGTCAAAGTTGCTCTTCTATCAGCTTGAATCAGTTGGCCCATTCTCCTCTGACCTCTAGCATCAACAAGGCATTTTCGCCCACAGGACTGCCGCATACTGGATGTTTTTCCCTTTTCACACCATTCTCTGTAAACCCTAGAAATGGTTGTGAGTGAAAATCCCAGTAACTGAGCAGATTGTGAAATACCGGCCCGTCTGGCACCAACAACCATGCCACGCTCAAAATTGCTTAAATCACCTTTCTTTCCCATTCTGACATTCAGTTTGGAGTTCAGGAGATTGTCTTGACCAGGGCCACACCCCTAAATGCATTGAAGCAACTGCCATGTGATTGGTTGATTAGATAATTGCATTAATGAGAAATTGAACAGGTGTTCCTAATAATCCTTTTGGTGAGTGTAGTCTGTTTACTATAGGGTGTTTTCCATACTCATTATATGGGGCTGGATGCATTAAACATGCCAAGAACGTATGAACATTACAACAGTGCATTCCAGATAGCCAGGATGCCAGTCAGTTGACCTGACATCAACAGTGACTACAAGGAATGGAATGTCAGTTGAAGGGGCCCATCCCTCCTACCTTAAAACCTGCCTCGAGATGGACAGCATCATTCAGGTGGCAGGGTTAGACGTGTCTCACAAGCCCCTTCAGTGACCTTCAATCAAATCAGGGGAATTGAGATCCTACCTTCCTTTTCCCAGCGTCTCTTTAAACATCTCATCTATATTCACTTATTCCTGCCCTAAGTAGTCCGCAGCTCTGTTCCACCCTATTGCACACACACTGTCTAATACAGCTGCCTCCTGCATGTCTCCAGCTCCCCTAGATACAGCACTAAGTTCTACCAGGGCCCTGTGGTGTACTAGATACAGCACTAAGCTCTACCAGGGCCCAGTGGTGTACTAGATACAGCACTGAGTTCTACCAGGGCCCTTTGGTGTACTAGATACAGCACTAAGTTCTACCAGGGCCCTGTGGCGTACTAGATACAGCACTGAGTTCTACCAGAGCCCTGTGGTGTACTAGATACAGCACTGAGTTCTACCAGAGCCCTTTAGTGTATTAGATACAGCACTGAGTTCTACCAGAGCCCTTTGGTGTACTAGATACAGCACTAAGCTCTACCAGGGCCCTGTGGTGTACTAGATACAGCACTAAATTCTACCAGAGCCCTTTGGTGTACTAGATACAGCACTAAGCTCTACCAGGGCCCTGTGGTGTACTAGATACATCACTGAGTTCTACCAGGGCCATGTGGTGTACTAGATACAGCACTAAGCTCTACCAGGGCCCAGTGGTGTACTAGATACAGCACTGAGTTCTCCCAGGGCCCTTTGGTGTACTAGATACAGCACTAAGTTCTACCAGGGCCCTGTGGTGTACTAGATACAGCACTGAGTTCTACCAGAGCCCTGTGGTGTACTAGATACAGCACTGAGTTCTACCAGAGCCCTTTAGTGTACTAGATACAGCACTGAGTTCTACCAGAGCCCTTTGGTGTACTAGATACAGCACTAAGCTCTACCAGGGCCCTGTGGTGTACTAGATACAGCACTAAATTCTACCAGAGCCCTTTGGTGTACTAGATACAGCACTGAGTTCTACCATGGCTCTGTGTTGTATTGTATGTATAGGGACTCCAGGCAGAGGGTGTTAGAGAAGTGTACTGCTGCCCTAACCATCTCCTCCGTGTCAGCAGTGAGCCAGAATGAAGAAGACAAAGGCAAGCAAACAGGATAGGCAGAAAGACAGACCGGGTTAGTCTTGGTTCAGATAAAACCTAAGATTAACGGTAATCTCCCTCAGCTCCCATCCTCCCTCACTCCTGACCCCTGCTGACCTCTGTCATGCTATATGTCAATATTGATAATGTACCCATGTCTCTATCCTGCAAAATGTGAATATTGACAACGTACCTCTGTCTTTGTGCTGTTATTTGTCGATATTGACAAAGGTGCCATAGCATCTTGTAGCTCTGCAGATACTAATGTTTTACGTTGGTGCTGCTAGCTAATTTGGCTCTCTAGTACTCTCACTTGGTTTGATCCAGCCTCTTCCAGTAAGATGGACAGAATAATAATAATTTAATTATAAGAGGATTGCTGAATACGAAATATCCCAAAGCGAACTCTGGTCAAAACCAGCAAACCATTTGAAAAAATATATGATTTGTGTAAGAACAAATAAACATGAGTCTGAAATAAGGGGAAACACTTAAACAGTATAGAGATACAGCAAGGTTATCACACTGCAGAGATACAATAAGGAGAAAACACTACAGAGCAGTGTTAATTTTGCACCCTTTTTAATATAATATTATAACACTAGACTAAAATACTATAAAACATCAGGAGGTTTTAGTCACATTTTATCATTTAAATAAACAGTTATTGTCAAAAGGATGAAAACAGACATTTTAGTCAACAAAATGTCCTTATGTCACATTTTAGTCCAATGAAAGTATTGTCTCATTAAACTATACTAAACATATCACTGACCTCCATGTACACAAACTTGCAGTTAGCTCCGCGAATAATTGGACACTAACACAAGTTTTGTTGTTTTGGCTGTTGACCGAAGTTTCACATCCACACTTGTGGAAGGGTATAGGAATTATAGCTCTTTAATATGTCACCCTTTCTTTTTCAAGGGACCAAAAGTAATTTGATAACTGACTCAAAAGCTGTTTCATGGCTATTCCTTCATAATTTCTAGAGTTGATTCCACGTTTGGCATTCGCATTTGGAAGCTATTGCTGAGATCCCACAACATGCGATCAAAGGAGCTCTCAAGGTACAGTGGGGAGAACAAGTATTTGATACACAGACGATTATGCAGGTTTTCCCACTTACAAAGCATGTAGAGGTCTGTCATTTTTACCATAGGTACACTTCAACTGTGAGAGACGGAATCTAAAACAATAATTAATTAGCATTTTATTGCATGACATAAGTATTTGATCACCTACCAACCAGTAAGAATTCCGGCTCTCAGAGACCTGTTAGTTTTTCTGTTGGTGCAATTATTAGAAAATGGAAGAAGTTCAAGATGACGGTCAATCTCCCTCGGTCTGGGGCTCCATGCAAGATCTCATGAGGAAGGTGAGGGATCAGCCCAGAACTACACGGCAGGACCTGGTCAATTACCTGAAGAGAGCTGGGACCACATCCTCAAAGAAAACCATTAGTAACCCACTACGCCGTCATGGATTAAAATCCTGCAGCGCACTCAAGACCAAAACATTTAGCTTTTTGGTCTAAAATCCACTCGCCGTGTTTGGAGGAAGAAGAAGGTTGAGTACAACCCCATGAACACCATCCCAACCGTGAAGCATGGACATGGAAACATCATTCTTTGGGGATGCTTTTCTGCAAAGGGGACAGGACGACTGCACCGTATTGAGGGGAGGATGTATGGGGCCATTTATCGCGAGATCTTAGCCAACAACCTTCTTCCCTCAGTAAGAGCATTGACGATGGGTCGTGGCTGGGTCTTCCAGCATGACAACGACCCGAAACACACAGCCAGGGCATCTAAGGAGTGGCTCCGTAAGAAGCATCTCAAGGTACTGGAGTGGCCTAGCCAATCTCCAGACCTGAACCCAATAGAAAATCTTTGGAGGGAGCTGAAAGTCTGTATTGCCCAGCAACAGCTGTGTGCAAACCCGGTCAAGAACGAAATCCCTGCTGCAGTGTGTGCAAACCTAGTCAAGAACTACAGGAAACGTATGACTCTGTAATTGCAAACAAAGGTTTCTGTACCAAATAGTAAGTTCTGCTTTTCTGATGTATCAAATACTTATGTCATGCAATAAAATGCAAATTAATTACTTAAAAGTGATACAATGTGATTTTTTGGATTTTTGTTTTAGATTCTGTCACTCACAGTTGAAGAGTACCTATGATAAAAATTACAGACTTCTACATGCTTTGTAAGTGGGAAAACCTGCAAAATCGGCAGTGTATTAAATACATGTTCACCCCACTGTATCTTTGGAATGACCTGGCCATGACAATTCTTTTCCACCAATAAGAGCATTGGAACATTGGAATTAGAAAGAAAAAATCTGATAATGCCCATTCAGGTTTTTGATTGAACAAAAAAAACAATGAGATGCTCTCTTTCCCAAATCCTCCTATCCAATAATTGGTAGTTATGGTAGTTATACCAAACTTTCATCACAAAGATAATTTTGTGTTGGGTCTTTGTCAACTAAAAGGAGTAATAGTTTTTGTTTAGTTGTTGTCTTTTCTGAATCTTTTTAGTAATTTATTGCCTCATCAAAAAATAGGTATTTAACAAATATTTTTGAATATTTCACAATTTTTGTTCAACACTGCTACAAAGATACACAAACGATAAAACACTACAGAGGTACACAAAAGATAAAATACTACAGAGATACACTAAGGATAAACCACTAAAGAGATACACTAAGGATAAAACACTATAGAGATATTCTAAAGAAAAAACACTACAGAGATATGCTAGGATATATCACTAAAGAGATATGCTACACCAAGGAAAAATAAACATGTCAGGAAACTGCTCAGTGTGACTTAAACATTTATTAATCAAATCACTTCTGGGCTCATTTGAAAACGCTTAACAAATGAAACATTGAACTAGTCAGGAACTGGTATAAACATGCTGTTGGAAAGTATCAGTCACTCCAGGTTTATTTTGGCTGTGTGCTTTGAGGTGTTAAATCTTAGAGCCAGTCTGAGGTCCGTGATCTGGATTCTTCAAGGACCTCTGTATTTTTCCCACCCCAGTCTTTGAGTCGCTCTCCAGCATCACCATGGCGTGATGCTACCACCACCATGCTTCACAGTAGAGATTGTGTTTGCCGGATGATAAGTACTTTGTTTTGCTAGATATAATGCTTGGTGTTTATGCCTAATGCTTTTAGAGTTCATTAAGTGCTGTTTGGAAAACTCCAAGTGGCATTTCATACACCTTTGACTGTGGACGCCCATCAGGTCTGATGGAGTGCTGCAGAAATGGTGGTCTTTCTGGCTGGTTCTTTAAACTCTGCAGTGAAACTCTGGAGCTCTGTTAGAGTTGCAATTAGGTTCTTGGTCATCTCCCTGATCAACGCCCATCTTCTCCAGTTACTAATTAGGTGGTGTTGTTCGTTATAAACTCTTTCCAATTTACAATCTCTACTGTGAAGCATGTATGTGCCCTGGGAAACCTTTCAATGCTTTAGCATTTTTTTTTATAATCTTCCTAAGATCAAGATCATTTTTAATTGGCATGATTATTTTGTTGTCTCACAAACATAACTTGATCAAATTGGTACCAGGAAAAGTCTGCAGCACCCAGAATCCCCTACTGAACTCTGAAGAAATATGTCTAGTAGATGCCTGCCAGCCCTCCCGTGGGCTCACCACCCACAGGAGGGACCATAAGGGGCCGGTGCGAAGAGGATCGGGCGGCAGTCGAAGGCAGGGGCCTAGACAACCCGATCTCTGGACACGGAAACTAGCTCTAGGGACGTGGAATGTCACCTCGCTGGCGGGGAAGGAGCCTGAGTTAGTGCGTGAGGTTGAGAGGTTCCGATTAGAGGTAGTCGGGATCACCTCTACGCACGGCTTGGGCTCTGGAACCACACTCCTTGAGAGAGGATGGACTCTTCACCACTCTGGAGTTGCCCATGGTGAGAGGCGGCGGGCTGGTGTGGGTTTGCTTATAGCTCCCCAGCTCTGCCGCCATGTGTTGGAGTTTACCCCGGTGAACGAGAGGGTCGTTTCCCTGCGCCTACGGTCGGGGATAGGTCTCTCACTGTTGTTTGTGCCTACGGGCCGAACGGCAGTGCAGAGTACCCGACCTTCTTGGAGTCTCTGGGAGGGGTGCTGGAAAGTGCTCCGACTGGGGACTCTATTGTTCTACTGGGGGACTTCAACGCCCACGTGGGCAACGACAGTGACACCTGGAGGGGCGTGATTGGGAGGAACGGCCCCCCTGATCTGAACCCGAGTGGTGTTCAGTTATTGGACTTCTGTGCTAGTCACAGTTTGTCCATAACGAACACCATGTTCAAGCATAAGGGTGTCCATCAGTGCACTTGGCACCAGGACACCCTAGGCCGCAGGTCGATGATCGACTTTGTTGTCGTCTCATCTGACCTGCGGTCGTATGTCTTGGACACTCGGGTGAAGAGAGGGGCGGAGCTGTCAACTGATCACCACCTGGTGGTGAGTTGGATCCGATGGCGGGGGAAGAAGCTGGACAGACTCGGCAGGCCCAAGCGTACTGTAAGGGTCTGCTGGGAATGTCTGGCCGAGTCTCCTGTCAGAGAGATCTTCAACTCCCACCTCCGGCAGAGCTTCGACTGGATCCCGAGGGAGGCTGGAGATATTGAGTCCGAGTGGACCATGTTCTCCACCGCCATTGTCGAAGCGGCCGCTCGGAGCTGTGGCCGTAAGGTCTCCGGTGCCTGTCGAGGCGGCAATCCCCGAACCCGGTGGTGGACACCGGAAGTAAGGGATGCCGTCAAGCTGAAGAAGGAATCCTATCAGGCCTGGTTGGCTTGTGGGACTCCTGACGCAGCTGACGGGTACCGACAGGCCAAGCGGGCTGCAGCCCGGGTGGTTGTGGAGGCAAAAACTCGGGCCTGGGAGGAGTTCGGTGAGGCCATGGAGAAGGACTATCGGCTGGCCTCGAAGAGATTCTGGCAAACCATCCGGCGCCTCAGGAGAGGGAAACAGTGCCCTACCAACGCTGTTTACAGTAGAGGTGGGCAGCTGTTGACCTCAACTGAGGATGTCGTCGGGCGGTGGAAGGAGTACTTCGAGGATCTCCTCAATCCCGCTGTCACTTCTTCCATTGAGGAAGCAGAGGATGAGGTATCAGAGGTGGACTCGTCCATCACCCGGGCTGAAGTCACTGAGGTGGTCAAGAAACTCCTCGGTGGCAAGGCACCGGGGGTGGATGAGATCCGCCCTGAGTACCTCAAGTCTCTGGATGTTGTGGGGCTGTCTTGGTTGACACGCCTGTGCAACATCGCGTGGCGGTCGGGGACAGTGCCTCTGGGATGGCAGACCGGGGTGGTGGTCCCTCTTTTTAAAAAGGGGGACCGGAGGGTGTGTTCCAACTATAGGGGGATCACACTTCTCAGCCTCCCCGGGAAAGTCTATGCCAGGGTTCTGGAGAGGAGAATACGGCCGATAGTAGAACCTCGGATTCAGGAGGAACAGTGTGGTTTTCGTCCGGGCCGTGGAAACACTGGACCAGCTCTATACCCTCTACAGGGTGTTGGAGGGTTCATGGGAGTTTGCCCAACCAATCCACATGTGTTTTGTGGATTTGGAGAAGGCATTCGACTGTGTCCCTCGCGGCATCTTGTGGAGGGTGCTTGGGGAATATGGGGTCCTGGGTCCTTTGCTAAGGGCTGTCAGGTCCCTGTACAACCGAAGCAGGAGCTTGGTCCGCATTGCCTGGCAGTAAGTCAGACTTGTTCCCAGTGCATGTTGGACTCCGGCAGGGCTGCCCTTTGTCAACCGGTTTCTGTTCGTAATTTTTATGGACAGAATTTCTAGGCGCAGCCAGGGGCCGGAGGGTGTCAGGTTTGGGGACCACACAATTTCGTCTCTGCTCTTTGCAGATGATGTTGTCGTGTTGGCCCTTTCTAACCAGGACCTTCAGCATGCGCTGGGACGGTTTGCAGCCGAGTGTGAAGCGGTGGGGATGAAAATCAGTACCTCCAAATCCGAGGCCATGGTCCTCAGTCGGAAAAGGGTGGCTTGCCCACTTCAGGTTGGTGGAGAGTGCCTGCCTCAAGTGGAGGAGTTTAAGTATCTAGGGGTCTTGTTCACGAGTGAGGGAAGGATGGAACGGGAGATTGACAGACGGATCGGTGCAGCTTCTGCAGTAATGCAGTCGATGTATCGGTCTGTCGTGGTGAAGAAAAAGCTGAGCCGCAAGGCGAAGCTCTCGATTTACCAGTCAATCTACGTTCCTACTCTCACCTATGGTCATGAGCTTTGGGTCATGACCGAAAGGACAAGATCCCGGATACAGGCGGCCGAAATGAGCTTTCTCCGCAGGGTGGCCGGGCGATCCCTTAGAGATAGGGTGAGAAGCTCGGTCACCCGGGAGGAGCTCAGAGTAGAGCCGCTGCTCCTCCACATCGAGAGGGGTCAGCTGAGGTGGCTTGGGCATCTTTTTCGGATGCCTCCGGAACGCCTTCCTGGGAAGGTGTTCCGGTCCCGTCCCACCGGGAGGAGACCCCGGGGAAGACCTAGGACACGCTGGAGGGACTATGTCTCCCGGCTGGCCTGGGAACGCCTCGGTGTCCCCCCGGAAGAGCTGGAGGAAGTGTCTGGGGAGAGGGAAGTCTGGGCATCCCTGCTTAGACTGCTGCCCCCGCGACCCGGCCCACGGATAAGCGGAAGAAGATGACTGACATGACAGATGCCTGCCATGCCAGGACATACTGTAACAGTTCGATTATCTGGTGCTTCTGTCTATATATAAAACATTTCCAAAAAAGGTGCAAACAGCAGGACCTCAAACACAAATTATATTTGGACACTTTTGCCAACCAGAAAAGGGGCATCAAAATGGCAAAGACAAATCATGTCAGAACTTTTTAAACAATTCAATTGAAAAACCAACTGAAAAACCAACTGAAAACTCACAATAACCTGGTTGCATAACTGTGCACATCCTTAAACTAATACTTTGTTGAAGCAACTTTTGATTTTATTACAGCACTCAGTCTTTTTGGGAAGGAGTCTATTAGCATGGCACATCTTGACGTGGCAATATTTGCCCACTCTTCTTGGCAAAAGCGCTCCAAATCTGTCAGATGCGAGGACATCTCCTGTGCACAGCTGTCTTCAGATAACCCCACAGATGTTCGATTGGTTTCAGGTCTGGGCTCTGGCTGTGCCAATAAGTTAATCTTCTTCAGGTGAAGCCATGCTTTTGTGCATTTGGATGTGTGCTTTGGGTTGTTGTCGTGCTGAAATGTGTACTCCCTCTTCAATTTTTAACGGACACCTGAAGGTTTTGTGCCAAAATTGCCTGGTATTTGGAACTGTTCATATTTCCCTCCATCATGACCAAAGCCCCGGTTACAGCTGAAGAAAAACAGCCCCAAAGCATGAGGCTGCCACTACCATGCTTCACTGTGGGTATGGTGTTCTTTGGGTGATGTGCAGTGTTGTTTTTGCACCAAACATACCTTTTGGAATTATGGCCAAAAGGTTCAACCTTGGTTCCATCAGACCATAACACATTTTCCCACGTGTTTTTGGGAGGCTTCAGCCAGACTTGGATGTATTTCTTTGTACAAAAAAGCTTCCGCCTTGCCACCCTACCCCATAGCCCATTCATATGAAGAATACAGGAGATTGTTGTCACATGTAGAACACAGCCAGTACTTGCCAGAAATTCCTGCAGTTCCTTTAATGTTGCTGTAAGCCTCTTGGAAGCCTCTCTGACCAATTTTCTTCTCGTCTTTTCATCAATTTTGGAGGGGCGTTCAGTTCTTGGTCAATCAATCAATCAAATGTATTTATAAAGCCCTTTTTTACAACAGCAGTTGTCACAAAGTGCTTTACAGAGACACCCGGCCGTAAACCCCAAGGAGCAAACAATAGTAGTGTTGGATTTCAGTGGCTAGGAAAAACTCCCTAAGACTGATATCTTTCCACAATGAGATCCCTCTGATGCTTTGGAAGCTCTCTGCAGACCATGTCTTTTGCTCTGAGATGCAACTGAGAAAATGTCAGGAAAATCCTACTAGAACAGCTGAACTTCATTTGTGATTAATCGGAGTCTCTTCAAATGATGGCAGGTGTGTAATGACTTCTATTTAACATGAGTTTGAATGTGATTGGTTAATTATGAACACAGCCACATTCCCAGTTATAAGAGGGTGTGCACACTTAGGCAACCAGGTTATTGCAAGGTTTATATTTTTCATTTTTCCCACTCAAAGATTTCAGTATGTTTTTCATTTGAATTGTTCACATTATAGGTCACATTAAAAGTGGAAAATGTCTGAGATGATTTATCTTTGTTTTAAATGGGGTGTGTAGACTTTTTATATCCACTGTACGTTATACTTATACTACGTTTAAAATTGCATTTGCATTGCATCACCATACATTCCACTTGTACATACATATACACAAACCTGTGCATTTGCACTTCTGGCTAGATTCAAGCTGCATTTTGTGGTACTGTACTTGTACTTGTTCAATGACAATAAAGTTGAATCTAATCAAAAAACAACATGCGACTTTCTAATTACAATCTATCTTAAAATCCTCCAATCAGTCAAAGAGCCCACTGCCCTTTATGGCTGTGAGGTCTGATGTCCTCTCACCCAACAATTACATAATTAAATGGGATGAACACCCTGTTGAGACCTTTGCAGCTGTATTCTCAAAGTTCTACATCAAAAAAACAAAACAAATGCCTGCAGAGCTGAAATGGGACTACACCCGCTAATCTTCAAAATCTAGATTCACAATCTAGATCATTTCACACCCATACCTGTGTGCTTTGGCAATGTAGATTTTTTTTTTACCTTGCTAATAAAGCCCTTTAAATTTAAAATGAACATTGATAAGGGAGATAGAAATTACGGGAAAGATAGAGGGAGGTAGATGGAGAGATAAAGAAAAATAAATAGATATGAGGATAGAGAGACCGCTATACAGAGAGATTAAATCACATAACATTTTAAATATGGGTTTTTCACATTTAGCCTGTTTCACACAAAAGTGTTGAATTAGTGCTGTATTTTTGCACGCTGGTGGAGTGAAAGGACAGACAGAACATTGTAAACAGCAGGCGGTAAATTATTAGGATGTTTTGTTAAATCAGCTCTGTTCCAGTGGCAGCAAAAAGCCCCAATCTGAGATAAATGGAGCAGCATTTGCCAGATAAAGAAGAAAAACAAAGGACAATACATTGGCCCTAATGACAGATCCTTATCTACGCTACCATTCAAAAGTTTGGGGTCACTTAGAAATGTCCCTGTTTTTGAAAGAAAAGCATTTTTTGTGTGTTTAAATATGGTGTATACATTGTTAATGCTGGAAATGACTGCTGTAGTTAGAAATGGAATACAGATTTTTTTTAATGGAATATCTACATAGACGTACAGAGGCCCAATATCAGCAACCATCAGTCCTGTGTTCCAATAGCATGTTGTGTTTGCTAATTCAAGTTTATCATTTTAAAAGGCTAATTGATCATTACAGAACTCTTTTGTAATTATGTTAGCACATCTGAAAACTGTTGTGCTGATGAAAGAACCAATAAAACTGGTCTTCTTTAAGCTTGTTAAGTATCTGGAGCATCAGCAGTTGGGGGTTTGAATACAGGCTTCAAAAGGCCAAACATTTTTGAGAAATTAAGGCTATTGCATTCAAGAAATTGCCAAGAAACTGAAGGTCTCATACAAAGCTATGTACTACTCATTTCACAGAACAGTGCAAACAGGTTCTAACCAGAACAGGAAGAGAAGCGGGAGGCCCCTGTGCACAACTAAGCAAGAGGACAAATAGATTGGAGTTTCTAGTTTGAGAAATACACAGGTCCTCAAATGGCAGATTAAATAGTACCCACAACACCAGTCTCAACATCAACAGTGAAGAGGCAACTCTGGGATGCTGGCTTTCTAGGCTGAGTCGCAAAGAAAAAGCATTATCTCAGACTGGCCAATAAAAAAAAAAAGGATTAAGATGTACAAATGAAAACAGACACTGGACAGATGACGATTGGAAAAAGGTTTTATGGACAGACAAATCAAATCAGCCAATCAGCATTCTGATCACAAAGAAGAACATTAATGAGACACAGACCAAATGAAAAGATGCTTGGAGGAGTGCTTGACACCATCTGTCAAACATGGTATGATGGTCTGGGGGTGTTTTGGGGATGGTCAGGGTGGAGATTTGTACAGCGTAAAAGGGATCTTGACGAAGGATGCCATACCCTGTGGACAATGCTTGATTGGAGCCAATTTCCTCCTACAACAGGACAATGACCCAAAGCACAGCACTATTTAGGGAAGAAGCAGTCAGCTGGTATTCTGTCTGTAATGGAGTGGTCAGCACAGTGACCGGATTTCAACCCTGTTGAGCTGTTGTGGGAGCAGCTTCACTGCAAAAAAAGATAGGTCTTATGTTTTGTTGTCTTGTTTTCAGGTAAAAATCTAACCATCCTTAAAATAAGGTAATATTTTATTAACAAGCTAGAGTTGTATTAGATAATACCACTTGGTTTTTAGAAAATCTGCCTTGAATATCAAGTAATTTATCTGGTTCCATTAGCAGATTATTTCACTAGTCAAGCAAATATCTCCTCAAATATAGTATGTACGTAATAAGTGCCCATCAAGCTAATCCAACTTGTGGGAGGTGCTTTAGGAATCATGGTGTGAAATCTCTTCAGATTACCACAACAAATTGACAACTAGAATTCCAAATATTCTGCAAGGCTGTAATTGCTGCAAATGGAGGATTCTTCAATGAAAGCAAAGTTTGAAGGACACAATTATTTAAATAAAAAAATCATTATTTCTAACTATCAGATCTTGGCTGGGGGCCTCTAGGCATCTCTATGTGCCTGGGGGACACAGCCAGGGCCTGCCCACAGAGGTGCCACTATTCATTTCTTCGCTGCTATTTTCAATTAGAAAAATCTGAAAAATATTTCTGATTTAGATGGGTCAAATACTTAATTCACTCATTAAAATGCAAATCAATTCATAAAATGTTTGACATATATTTTTCTGGATTTTTGTTATTCTGTTTCTCCAAATAAACATACCATTAAAATTATAGACTGATCATTCCTTTGTCAGTGGGCAAATGTACAAAATCAGCACGGATCAAATAATTTTTTCCCTCACTGTATTTTTCCTATTCACTTTATATTTTCTATTCAAATTAATTTCATATATGCATTCATGGAAAACAAGAAAAAAAAATAAACATGACCCCATACTTTTGAACGATAGTGTACCTAATGCCTCTGTCTCTCTAACTACTTTTTTTTATCACCACCATTTTAATTACACATTTGTCACATCCCGTCCACCAGCAATAATTACTCACTGCCTTCTGATATCCGAGACTGGAGCACAGCCTTCGCATTATTTGCAAATTAATTCCCGAGGTTAACAAACGAAGGCACGGCCACCTTTCTATTGTCCACGCCGCTTTGTGAATTAAGCGCATAGCGGACTTCAAGGTGAGTCCCCTGGGGGCTTCTGAGTTCCGGTCAATATCATCCATGTCATTGCTGACACATGCGGCGGTCTGCCCGCTTACGGCACCACTCAGGCGGTTCTGTATGCAGCGGACGGCACCGGGCAGTGGAATGAAGCGGGCTGCGTGGAGACAGGCCGGAGACCTTGGCCAGGGGATTTGAATTCTAGATAGCACAGCCAAAGGGACATTCAGCTGGCCTGGGGCTTTGGAAATGGCCTGTCACACACACACACACACACACTCCCTGAGGAAGTGGTGTCATGTGTGACATGAACACCAGTGACATGTTACATGCAGTTAGGCCGACGTGTGTGAGAGGCAAAACTGGCCAAACAGGGCTGCATCCAAAATGGCTCCCTATTCCCAGTGTAGTGCACCAGCTTTGTCCCCGGCCCCGTAGGGTTTCCCAGCCGGGTTTGGTCAAAAGTAGGGCACTAGGAAGTGCCAGGAGAAGGGGGAGCTGCACGGTCCCCAGGCCTTCAGCGGAACCCCCCGGCAGCACACTGTTCTCGGATAAGAAGCTTTCAAGTAAACGAATGAATAAATTATAGATTGAAACATCAATAATTAAACCGTATGTTGTGACCCGGCGGTGCAGCAGAATGACAGGATGGATAATTATGGTCTGTAGTGTGGAAACGCCGGATAGCAAACAACTTCTATATTTATAAGGTTTAATGGACAGAGACTGTAGGAGACAGTAATTACTGTGTTGGAAGTCAGAAAGATCTGGCCTTCTCAGAACAGTGAAACATCAAGGATCCTCCCAGTCAGAAAGATCCGACCTTCTCAGCACAGTGAGACACAAAAGATCACTTTACTCCTACCTGTCAGTCAGTCTGGAGTTTGCGGCCTTCGGCGGTTATTCAGGTTGTTTACTAAGAAACCTTCGAGGTCAGGCTGCATTGTAAACTACCCGATACACTAAAGACCGCTGCGCAGGACCAAGTTCTAGTGAACGGAGGATGAACACTTGTAATATATCGATTTCCCTGTGAACCCTGGTGTTAGGCAGATTAACCTGCCGGCAGTGTGACACAGGCTTTCTCTGGCGGCGTACAGGCAGTATCTCTGTTGTGCCAAACCCAACAGAACACACACAGCCTGCCCCCGGATTACACCCAACTGACAGGTAAACGGGGCGCCAAAAGAAAAACAAGGCAGCTCATAACCGGGGAAAGCTGGAAGACTGGATGGATGGAACAGGGGTGGAACACAGGTAGACATCCTGTCCAACTATCAGAATCAGGTGGGCTAAATTAAGGTTTGGAGTGAAAACCACGAGGACCGTGGCGCTCCAGGAGCAGGGTTGGGTTGGAGGCTGTATAAAGGGGTAGAGGGACGAAAGGATGGAGAGATAAAAGGGTGGAGGACGGAGGGATGTAGGGAGGGGTGGACGGTTGGAGGAAGACTGGGGTTATAAAGGGATAGAGAAATGGATGGATAGAGGGATGAACTGGCAGGGGGAGCCAGGGACCAGGGCAGGCAGAAGGACAGAGCCCATGGCTGGGAGTGGAGCCCAAGGCGTCCCCCAGGGCAAAGGAGTGAAGTGATTTGTCAAACAGGAACAAAGCCAATGAGAGGACGCCTGCAAGCCTGGCCCATGTCTTCATTTAGTCCACAACCTCCTAAAGCACACACGAAGCATGAGCTGATACGGTACAGTATTGGCGGAAATGATCAGCAGCCATTTTGATTACTTAATGTTAAAAATTACACTTGATTTAATTATGTAAAAATTGCATTGGATTTCATAATGTCCTGTTTCATTACTTAAACATACAATTATATTTTTCCTAATGCTAGGATAAAAATAAAATCAGATTTCACGAAGAACAAAGATAACATTTGATATTGACAGTCCTACAGGACAAATTTATACACAAATCTTCTACCGATCCATTCAAACTAATTTCTCTGAAAATGAATGGCGGTCGACAATTACAAAAGGTAGAGGATTATGGTAAAATAAACTCTTAACTCCCTTGGTAAACTGCTAGTTACTCCACTACTTAACCTACAATTTATATTTTGTCCGCTATATTGTCTCTCCGTGCTAAACCTGGTCAAATGAGTGCACTTTGTATACCATATAGGGCATAGGGGACCATTTAGGATGTATGCTTCTTCTACCTCCATACCGATCTCCTTTCCAGGGCATAACATAATGGAAGGGACATCAGTCACTGACTGGATGAACTATTCATTGGATCTATTATACATAAAGAACACTTAATTATTTATGAACGCTAAATGGGTTCCCCTCTATACTCAGGGAGTAATAATGTTGAGCGATGGATAGGTAGCCATATTGAAAAACATCACGAGGAAGGACTAGGTTGTCTGGACATCACTACGATTATTAAGAATGTCACGTTTGTTTGGGAACGTCAGGTGTATACATGGGTGTGAGTTTTAATCATTTCAATTGTATCTTTTTGTTAGCAAATGTCCAATATATCTGAGCTGTTAGCAGGCAAAAAAAGAAATAATTGTGGTTCCCAATTTTATGTAAAAATTTACGTTTTTGGAAGGAATTAATAAACGATGGAAAAGTCATTGATCGTCAACGCAAAAAGGTTGGTGACCTTAATGTGCAATGAACAAACAAATCGGAACAAATGAGGACTATTTTAAACTAGGCTACATCTTGTTCTTTAAAATAGCAGACATAATAAAATATCAAACAAGATCAAAACGCTATTAACATTACATTACACAACATACTGTAGGCTGGAATCAAGTCATATAAGGCTATAACCAAGTCCAACTTAATAATCTCACATAAACTTTTGGTACATTAGCTTTGAGATGCCATCTAAAAAAAGAGTTTTACTGTGAATACTTTTTCCAGTAAGTCTACATATGATAACAGACGTGTCCCTGTTTAATTAATATGTAATTATTGTTCATTATGAAACCTTTAAGGAATGGCAAAAACTAATATTAGTGGAAAAAACACGAACCGTCACTGTGCACATTATCAAAAATAAGAAATTAAGCATATTATATATATACACATATATTTATATAACAATTTCAATATGTCTAATAGTGTTAATGAACGCTGCTTCTTCTAGAATTTGCCTTCTGACAATTCATCAGATTCGTGGAAGCATTTTTTAAATCTCCAAGAATGGGATTAGGTATTTTACCCCAACTACACTCCAAGACACGTGCTTGCTCTCATAACACCGGAAGGGAAAATAAAAACCCATTGGATGCTGGCTTGTTGCTGCCGCTGTTGGGCAAGCCGTTAATGCTGCTCCTCCTGAACATTCCAAGTAATTGTGAGTGATTAAGTCTTAGTGTTTTTCACCAACCTTCAGGATTCCCAGGGGTATCTGCATGTCTGTCCGTTTCTTTCTCAAATGGCTGGTGTTGTCTGAAGAGATATATTTTGGCGTGGCTGTGCTATACTCACTGGACAGTAACTCTTGCATCCCAAATTAAACCCTGTTCTCAATTCAGTGCACTAATTTTGGCCAGGACCCAGATATCTATACCCGGGGGGCTGACACATTAGCAGCTAAGATATAGCAATATCGCAATGAAGACACGGTGAAGGTAAAATCCTACCGCCACCACCGCCCCGACACATTCATTATCAGGCTAATACCTCAAATAGAAATTTGCTGTATAAAGAATTCCAATCTGAGAGCTAAGCCAGCCTCTTTTATATGTTCTCTGTGATAAAGGGCACCGTACTCCCTAAATAGCGCATAGCTGAATGTCCTGTGTTTCAAAAGGCTTTAAAATTTGAGATACAATGATAGAAGTGCATTTAAATTTTTGACATTTAGCAGAAGCTCCTGTGCAGAGCAAGTGGAATCATACCAGCGAGAGTTCAGTTTTTCTGGAAGTGGGGTAGCAGGCCCTGCGTTAAGAGCATGAATGCACAGTAGTCGTGGTGAGTTTCTTACTGCACTGTATAAGAGGGACTAAAATATCCCCAAACTGTGGATGAAGCAGAACATTGTGAAAAATGGCAAAAGTTTTTCAATCCCCATTTTGAAAGAGGCAATATTTTGGCCTTAAGTGTTGGATTCAGATTTCGGTTTAAAGCTAAGGAAACATTAATTTCTGGCTCATGGTTAGATCTCAGTGTTGGGGTTAGCGGTTAGGTTCCCGACATTCATAGGAAAACAAACGTGTGAGTGTGTATGTATGATTGAGAGACAGACCGACCAATAGATATAGAGATAGTCAGACAAACAGATAGGTGACAATGCATGACCTAACTCTGATTAACAGCGTCTGTTAAGTTGTGTGAGGTATAAGGTTGCAGTTGTTATAGTGTAGTAATTCTAGTTGTAGAATCAACAGTAGTAGCAATAATATTAGTAGTAATAAGAGTGCAGTAATAAGAATAGTAGTAATCATAGTAGTAGTAGTAATAATAGTGTAGTAATATCAGTAGGTTGTAGCGTGGGAGAGTGTGGTGTTGACTCTCACAGGTGGTGGGCTTGTACAGAGTCGTAACAATAGTAGTAGTAATAACAGTGGTAGTAATAACAGTGGTAGTAATAACAGTGGTAGTAATAACAGTGGTAGTAATAATAGTGTAGTAATAACAGGGGTAGTAATAACAGTGGTAGTAATAACAGTGGTAGTAATAACAGTGGTAGTAATAACAGTGTAGTAATAACAGTGTAGTAATAACAGGGGTAGTAATAATAGTGTAGTAATAATAGTGTAGTAATAACAGGGGTAGTAATAATAGTGTAGTAATAACAGGGGTAGTAATAATAGTGTAGTAATAACGGGGGTAGTAATAATAGTGTAGTAATAACAGTGGTAGTAATTATAGTGTAGTAATAACAGCAGAATGGCCGGTTGTAGCGTGGTGTGGTCTCTTACAGGTGGTGGGCTTGTTGCAGGTGTGTCCATGTCTGAAGTACTGCGGGTTCTCCATCACTGGTATCCGGGTCATTCCTATGACCACCGCGTCGGCCCCAGTGTCCAGGTTGCACGGTGTGTTGATTCCATGGTTGACGTGGTGAAGAGGACTGGCGGAGTCTTCCTCGCCACTGATTACTGCCACTGGTCCTGTGGAGAAGAGGAGACGGAGAACTAATCACACGTGAGTCCCGTCTGGCATCAGTTGTCATAAAGAGCTACACGATTATCCAGAGGCCAAAACGGTTACGTCTCGGTAACTACCCTAATCAGGACTAACTGAAACATTGAATTTCTTATTTCTATCTTAACAGCATAATCAAAGGTTTTTCTCAGGTCAACTTGAACAAAGATTTAATAATTATATTTAAAATAAAATGTCATTTTAAACTATTGGTGTGGGACAAATTAGTTTAAATTGCCAAAGCAAGTGTAAAATTTGAAAAACAAAGCGAACAAACAGAAATTCAACAATGAACTAAACCTAAAGACACACAAACTTTTCAAAAGGATAAGTGCAATTCAAATGCTATAATATTGGCTTTGTACAGTGTTATAATGATGTGCAAAAGGTCACAAGGCAACATGAAGAAATGAATATTGATTCACCATGTGGTTTTTGTAATCTGTAATTGCACCAAACAGATATGGAAGTTTATCAATGTTTGATCTTTGTGGGTCAGTGTGATCTGTGGGAAACAGTATGAGTTCCTGATCTGGTTATACATTCGGCAGGGGATTGGGAAGAGTAGTTTTGTTTTCAACTCTCTCATCCAAACAGATGCTTGTTAATTTCCTGACAGGAATTACCGGTGCCAGAAACCACATTGTCAATGACTCAGAGACAACCTCAGTCTTACAGACACATGTGCACACACGAGCAACACACGCGCGACACACAAACCAGATATCAAGTGAACAACTGTGTGTCAACAACGTCTAATTCAGGGGAGTTGACAGGATGATGATGGAGGATATTTACCCACAAAATATATAGTGGATATAAAACGTCTACACACCCCTGTTAAAATGCCAGGTTCCTGTGATGTAAAACAATGAGAAAAAGATAAATCATGTCCACTTTTAATGTGACCTATAATGTGAACAATTCAATTGAAAAACAAACTGAAATCTTTGGAAAAATGTATACAAATAAACCATACAATCACCTGGTTGCATAAGTGTGCACACCCTTAAACTAATACTTTGTTGAAGCACCTTTTGAATTTAATAGTGTATTCAGTCTTTTTGGGTAGGAGTCTATTAGCATGGCACATCTTGACATTGTAATATTTGACCATTCTTCTTTGCAAAAGCGCTCCAAATATGTCAGATTGCATGGACATCACCTGTGCACAGCCCTCTTCAGATAACCACACAGATGTTCAATTGGATTCAGGTCTGGGCTCTGGCTGGGCCATTCCAAAACGTTAATCTTCTTCTGGTGAAGCCATGCTTTTGTGGATTTGGCTGTGTGCTTTGGGTCGTTGTCGTGCTGAAAGGTGAACTTCCACTTCATCTTCAGCTTTCTAAAGGCAAAATTGCCTGGAATTTGGAACTGTTCATATTTCCCTCCACCCTGACTAAGGCCCCAGTTCCAGCTGAAGCAAAACAACCCCAAAGCATGATGCCGCCACCACCATGTTTCACTGTGGGTATGGTGTTCTTTGGGTGATGTGCAGTGTTGTTTTTGCAGCAATTCTTTTTTAAATTATGGCCAAAAAGTTCAACCTTGGTTTCATGAGACCATAACACATTTTCATAACACATGTGCTTTTGGGGGACTTATTGTTTTGCAAACTTCAGCCGGGCTTGGATGTTTTTTCTTCGTTAGAAAAGGCTTCCGTCTTGCCACCCTACCCAATAGCCCATTCAAATGAAGAATACATGAGATTGTGGTCACATGTAGCACACAGCCAGTACTTGCCAGAAATTCCTGCAGTTCCTTTAATGTTGCTGTAGGCCTTTTGGAAGCCTCCCTGACCAGTTTTCTTCTTGTCTTTTAATCAATTTTGGAGGGACGTCCAGTTCTTGGTCTCTGTTGTGCCATATTTTCCTCCACTTGATGATGACTGTCTTCACTGTGTTTTATGGTATATCTAATGCTTTGGAAATTATTTTGTACCCTTCTCCTGACTGATATCTTTCACCAATGAGATCCCTCTGATGCTTTGGAAACATCTCTGCGGACCATGGCTTTTGCTCTGAGATGCAACTGAGAAAATGTCAGGAACATCCTACAAGAACAGCTGAACTTTATTTGTGATTAATCGGAGTCACTTCAAATGATGGCAGGTGTGTAATGACTTCTATTTAACATGCATTTGAATGTGATTGGTTTATTCTGAAAACAGCCACATCCCCAGTTATAAGAATGTGTGCACACTTATGCAACCAGGTTATTGTAAGGTTTATATTTTTCATTTTTCCCCCTTGAAGATTTCAGTTTGTTTTTCAATTGAATTGTTCACATTATAGGTCACATTAAAAGTGGAAAAAGTTCTGACATGATTTATCTTTGTCTCATTCTTTTACATCACAAAAACCTGGCATATTCCCAGGTGTGTGTAGACTTTTTATATCCACTGTATTCTTCTGGTACCATTCTGGTACCAAGTGAATAATCATCAAGATCAGTCCGGTCAAATTGTAGTCATGTATTTCCTATATAGCACACTGCTTTTGACCAGAGACCGATCATATCAGGTGCCCTTCATAGGGAAAATGGTTTGATTTGAAATACAAATGTATCGATAAGGGTGTATCTTTAAGGGTGTATCATTAAGGGTGTATCTTTAAGGGTGTATCGTTAAGGGCGGCACCCACACGTCCAAGCGGGTAAACATACAACCCCATTTCCAAAAGAGTTGTGACACCGCGATAACATTCTAATACTGTAAAAACATCATGCAATGATGTTCAAATCATTTAAACCCTATATTTAATTGAAAATAGTACAAAGACAACATATCAAATGTTGAAGCAGAGACATTTTCGGTTTCAGAAATGTCTGGGACCTGGGCTGCATCTCCTCTTTTTTTAACAACACTTTGAAAGCATTTGGGAACTGAGGAGACCTTAAAGTGAAATGTTTTCCCATTCTTTCTTGATATAGTATATCAGCAGCCCAACAGTTCGAGGTCTCCTTTGTTGTATTTTTTGTTTCACAATGTGCCAAATGTTTTCAATGGGTGACAGGTCTGGACAGCAGGCAGGCCAGTTTAGCACCCAGACTCTTTGAATACAAAGCCATCCTGCTGTAATATGTGCAGAATGTGGTCTGGCATTGTCCTGCTGAAATAAGAAAGGCCTTCTCTGAAAAAGGCCTCTCTTATTTATGGCAGCATATGTTGCTCCAAAATCTGTATATATTATTTAACATTAACATTAACATGCCATTGTGCACTAATGCACCCCCATACCATCAAGGATGTTGGCTTTTGAACTGTGCACTGATAACAAACTGGATGGTCCCTTGATTTCTCCATGATTCCCAAAATACATTTCACATTTTGATTAATCAGACCACAGGATAGTTTTCCACTTCGCCTCAGTCCATTTAAAATGAGAGAACACGACAGAATTTCTGGATGTTGTTTATATCTGTTTTCTTGGTAGAGCATGGTCGAGTTTTAACTTGCAATTATGGATGCAACAATATAATGCGTTCACAGAAATTGAATTTTGGAAGAGTTCCTGAGCCCGAAGATCACGGCCATCCAATATTGGTTTTCGGCCATGTCCCTTACAGAGATTTCTCTAGATTCCCTGAATCTTTTAATTATATTATGTACCAATAATGATGAAATCATTATTGACCTGTTGCCAATTGACATAATTATTTGTGAGATGTTCCACTAGTTTCTTTTTTTGTATTACACAACTTTTCCAGTCTTTTGTTGCCCCGTGCCAGCATTTTTTAAATGTGCTGCTGGCATCAAATTCAAAGCAGGCATATATTTTTCAAGGAACAATAAACATTTTCAGTTTCAAAATGTGATATGTTGTCTTCGTACTATTTTCTATTGAATATAGGGTTAAAATTATTAGCAAATTTTTGCATTCTGTTTTTCTGTAAATTTTATGTCCCAACTTTTTTGGAAACGTGCTTTTTAAGAGTTACGGCTCATTCAGAGTGATTATTACAGCAGTTCAGATTCCGTTTGATAGCTCAGCCCGGCTATCTGTTCACTAAACATGCCATCGAAAACAACGTTTTGAAGATTGGTAAAAGGAAATCTGAAATATTGGAGAAGTATAACAGCGCAAAAAATCTCCAAAGGTGCTGCTGTTGTCTCCATTTGACATTAACATAAATTAGAATATAAGACGATCTGATCGTCTGCCAGAAACTATGTAAGTGAATGAGACCCCCGGGAGGTAGATGTCTCCAGGACTCACACTGAATCAAAGGCCTCACACAGTGCCCTGTTCCCCATACAGTTCATTACTTTTAACCAGAGGCTGCAGGGGGAACAGGGACAGAGACTCTCAGAATTAGCAGCAAAAACAAGGCGCATGAATCCATCTCATAACTACAGAACACAATCAGAAATACTAAAACAACCACCCACATTGACACTGTGTGTTTGTCACATTAATTCAGGCAAACTCAAAGTGACACTAGTAGAGACAAACATATAGTGACTCTAACAGAGAAAAACCCAGATAAACACTAATAGAGACAAACCCACAGTGACCTTAATAGAGACAAACCTACAGTGACCTTAATAGAGACAAACCCACAGCGACTCTGACGGAGACAAACCCACAGCGACTCTGACGGAGACAAACCCACAGCGACTCTGACGGAGACAAACCCACAACGACTCTGACGGAGACAAACCCACAGCGACCCTGACGGAGACAAACCCACAGCGACTCTGACGGAGACAAACCCACAGCGACTCTGACGGAGACAAACCCACAGCGACTCTGACGGAGACAAACCCACAGCGACTCTGACGGAGACAAACCCACAGCGACTCTGACGGAGACAAACCCACAGCGACTCTAACGGAGACAAACCCACAGTGACTCTAATGGAGACAAACCCACAGTGACTCTAATATCGACAAACAAACAGTGACTCTTGTAGAGACAAACCCAGTGTCTCTAATCAGTGCCGGCCCTAGCCTACTGGGGGTCCTAAGCAACATTTTATTTGGGTTCCCCTCTCCCCAAGTGGTCCAGGACTCATTAGCAGTCTGGGGCCTCTTGGGAGTCGGGGGCCCTAAGTGGCTCATTGTGTTGCTTATGACTCTAATAGAGACAAACCCACAGTGACTCTAACAGGGACAAACCCACAGTGACTCTAACAGGGACAAACCCACCGTGACTCTAACAGGGACAAACCCACCGTGACTCTAACAGGGACAAACCCACCGTGACTCTAACAGGGACAAACCCACCGTGACTCTAACAGGGACAAACACACCGTGACTCTAACAGGGACAAACCCACCGTGACTCTAATAGAGAAAAATAAACATTGACACTAATATAGACAAATATCGATAGTTCGAGTGTTACCATCTAAGGTAGCAAGCGCCATATTTTAGTAGCAGTATGGCTCAGATACACTCTCAGATTACCCAAATGTCTGATGAAAACATCCTTATAATCTCTGAAAGCAATCTTCAACATTTCAGAAGGTGCTTTTGTTGGGATATGAAACTGCATATCAACATCATAATATCTCTTGGTTTGCATCCCAAACTGCAGCCTTTTCAGTGCACTACTTCAGACTTAAAAGGTGTTGGGTCAGGTACCCTACATCCTGCTTGCTGGGTCAGGTACCCTATATCCTGGGTGCAGGGGCAGGTACCCTATTTCCTGGTTGCTGGGTCAGGTACCCTATATCCTGGGTGCTGGGTCAGGTACCCTATATCCTGGGTGCTGGGTCAGGTACCCTATATCCTGGGTGCTGGGTCAGGTACCCTATATCCTGGGTGCTGGGTCAGGTACCCTATATCCTGGGTGCTGGGTCAGGTACCCTATATCCTGGGTGCTGGGTCAGGTACCCTATATCCTGGGTGCTGGGTCAGGTACCGTATGTCCTGGGTGCTGGGTCAGATACCCTATATCCTGGGTACTGGTTCTGGTACCCTATATCCTGGGTACTGGGCCAGGTAGCCACACATAAAAAGAAACACACATACACCTTCTAGTCCTTTGTTCATTGCTTCACTAATGACATTAAGAATGTGAGTCAGCAGTAATGTGCTGTAGATTTCCCCTCTGGTCAGGAATAAATAGTGAGAAGCTTGATTGCTTCTATTACAACCTCACATGCTAATTATCCCACTGATTCTGTTCAAAAGCTGTTAATTAGGAATTACATTAACTGGAGGATATGCACAATAAACACTAAGAAACAGACATGCAACTTACTCAGAATGATCCTTTAGAATGAACAGAGATACGACAGAATGAACAGAGATACCACAGAAAGAACAAAAAGAAAATAGATACCACAGAAGGAACAGAGATACCACAGAAGGAACAGAGATACCCCAGAAAGAACAGAGATACCCCAGAAAGAACAGAGATACCCCAGAAAGAACAGAGATACCCCAGAAAGAACAGAGATACCCCAGAAAGAACAGAGACACCCCAGAAAGAACAGAGACACCACAGAAAGAACAGAGACACCACAGAAAGAACAGAGACACCACAGAAAGAACAGAGACACCTCAGAAAGAACAGAGACACCTCAGAAAGAACAGAGACACCTCAGAAGGAACAGAGTTACCTCAGAATGAAAAGAGATACCACAGAAAGCACAGAGATTCCAAGGATAACAAGGAAGGACTCTAGAAGTAAGAGATGAATGTTTAAGATGCCCCCTTCTATGTCCAATGAAGCCAGGTAACGGTTTTGTTCTGCTTCAGATCCTGAATCTGAGGCACATCTTCTATGTCCCAAATGGCTTCCTATCGCCCATACATGGACACAGAGGGAAATGGTCTAAAGTAGTGCACTAAGAAATGAGGTGTTTGGGATGCCTTCCCAGAATCAGCATCAACCGTTCTGCATTCCTCTCCATCCATCCATGATTACCAGCCAGTTAGCGTTCCACTTCAGATGGGTTGCCACTTATATCTCCAAACCCCTGTGATCAGAGAATATTGCAGAGGGGAGGGAGGGATTGTATGCTGTTCAGCCAACGTCACAGGCCATCTTCAAACTCAGACTGCACACTGCTCAGCCAACATCACAGGCAATCTTCAAATTCAGACTGTACGCCGTTCAGCCAATATCACATGACCTCTTCAAACTCAGACTGTACGCCGTTCAGCCAATGTCACATGACCTCTTCAAACTCAGACTGTACGCTGTTCAGCCAATGTCCTCGTCCAACTATCCAAAACATCAGCCGTTTTGAAGCCTATGAGAGACAACTAGCAAGGAACTCCCAATCAGTCAACTCAACTTTCCAGTTTGATTCCAGAAGCAAAGCTCATACTGGCGTCTGTCTCTATTTCTTCATGTCTGCCTGAGTGTGTGTCAGTGTTTTGGTTTTGTTATACATGAGGGTACCATAAGTCCCCACAAAGGTGTTTTAGCCAGTTTCCACAAGAGTATTTCCAGTTTATGGTTGAGGTTTAGGGTTTAACTTAGGGTTTGGTGTTGAAATGGGGTTAGTTTTAGGTTTTGTTATTCGGGGTAAGGTTTGTGTTTGGCGTTAAGGCTATGTTAAAGTTAAAGCCTAAAGCTTAGGTTATTTAGATTAAGTGTAGGTAAGGGTTAAGATAAAGTTTAAAGTTAGGGGATTACAAACATGGGAATTGCTTTTCTTGTGTGTGTGAGACAGTGTAGAACATAGGAATGGTAATTTTCCGTGAACATTGGGGCAGAGCTTATCATAATCATAGGTTTGGTAGAACGTCTGCTAGAAAGTAATAGTCATTCTCAGTCACCACTTTATATTCAGGACTTGCCTTGGAAAACTATGAATAGATAAACAAAAAGGCATGCACAATAGCTTCAGTTATCTCCAAAAACTCAGGCAACTGTGTCTATGATTGTGAGTCTCTGAAAATTGTGAATTGTGCAGTTTTAACTCATCAAATATCTGAATGAAGTGTCAGCTCCTATGATATCAGAATGCAGTGTTAACTACGGTGGTGTCTGAATGAAGGGTTAACTCCCACGGTATCTGAATGCAGTGTAAACTCCCACGGTATCTGAATGCAGTGTAAACTCCCACGGTATCTGAATGCAGTGTAAACTCCCACGGTATCTGAATGCAGTGTAAACTCCCACGGTATCTGAATGCAGTGTAAACTCCCACGGTATCTGAATGCAGTGTAAACTCCCACGGTATCTGAATGCAGTGTAAACTCCCACGGTATCTGAATGCAGTGTAAACTCCCACGGTATCTGAATGCAGTGTAAACTCCCACGGTATCTGAATGCAGTGTAATCTCTTACGGTATCTGAATGCAGTGTTCTCTCTTACGGTATCTGAATGCAGTGTTCTCTCTTACGGTATCTGAATGCAGTATTACATATTTTGTTATCTGAATGTACTACGTTGTCCACTATGTAGTCTACTGTTTTGTCCACTATGTAGTCTACTGTTTTGTCCACTATGTAGTCTACTGTTTTGTCCACTATGTAGTCTACTGTTTTGTCCACTATGTAGTCTACTGTTTTGTCCACTATGTAGTCTACTGTTTTGTCCACTATGTAGTCTACTGTTTTGTCCACTATGTTGTTTACTGTTTTATCCACTATGCTGTTTACTGTTTTGTCCACTATGTTGTTTACTGTTTTGTCCACTATGTTGTCTAATGTGCATCTCGATAGAGATGAAGCCCAGAGAGACTGGGAGACAGAGCAGAAAACAATGCCGGACTGGAACCACATAGTGTATGTACCAAATGGAACTGTCTATAATCAATACATAAATGAATCATGAAATTAATTAATCAACTAGTCAAGCACAGAAATTATCAATTGAACAAACAATCAAGCGTTCGGGTAATCAATCCAAAGCCCCAAAAACCAGCAATAAGAAGCATAGGCACAGTGACACTGCATCACCTACTTCATCCCCTACATTTTGAACAGAGGAGTGCATACCACACTGGATGTGAAGTAAAAGTAGTGAACTAAATAGAGGACATGAGGCAATTTAGGATGCAAGCACACACAGAAAACACAAGGAGATCATTTCTGAAATAAACTATAACAGCTAGTTGATTTATTTGGCCACCCAATGTCCAACCATGTTGACCGCTACACCCAGGCTGATATGGGATCACGTTCCCTCGAGCTCCCAGTAGAAGCTGCAGGCCATTTTATACCCACGTTTCAGGGCGATGGAAATGACAGCCAGTGATTTTATTCCATCTCTATCTGTTCCTTTGTTAAGGCTCATGTTCCTGAGGTCCAGCTGGGATCCCAAATCGAACATTGTTCCCCTTTATACCATACTTGTACCTTCAACATGGGCAGGGGATGTCCCTTTCATCACTTTGAAGTCCCTTTTGTGAGGGCATAGATGGCCATTTGGGAGGCAGGCTACGCACAGACCCAGCTAGCTGTACCACATCATACCTCCTGTTAGGAAACACTGCACCATATTGAAAACAAATTCACAGGAGAGCTCACAAAATACCCCCAGACAAAAAAACTAAACAAAACATATTTGATTTGATTCATTCTCACGGCTGTATTACTGGGGTAAGGAAACCGTCCCCTTGAGAGAGGGAGAACTATACACTGAGTGTCTCATTGATATGTTCACGTCAGTGCTTACCATACAGGGCTGAGTGAAGAAAGCGTGATAATCAGCCTACATCCCAAACCACACTCTACCCCCTACATTTGGTCAAACGTAGAGCACTACATTGGCGCTAGTGTGGCATTTGAGTCTTAGAATGAGACGCCACGCGTCATATTTCAGGTCTCGTCACTAATCAACACAGACTCAGAATGAACGAAACCCAGAGCGCCGCTGAGACAAAGGAAGTAAATCAAGCTGCAAGAGACGTGTCACATTCAGCCCAGGCACAAAATGACCTACTGATTGTGTGCATCCTTGCTGCAGTTACTCAGTGGCTGCAGGGTGGGTGGATTCACGCTGATGCCACTGGTCCTCCATGAGGGAGCAATTTGAGCCGTGGGGGAATGGGGGGATTGAGAGAAAAGCTCAGACATGATGCATTGTGCATTGAAGAATGTGTAATTTGAGACCCCTACGTAAGCTAGTTAGCTAGCACTCTGTGATAGTATTGTTTACAGTATTATAAAGGACATAATATAATCTGGGATGTTTTCAATATTGTTAAGAATATAATATAATGTTGGACCATGTTTACAGTATTATGGATATAATATAATGTTGGACCATGTTTACAGAATTATTAAGGATGCAATATAATGTTGGACTATGTTTACAGTATTATTAAGAACACAATATAATGATGGACCATGTTTACAGTATTATTAAATACATTATATAATTCTGGAACATGTTTACATTATTATTAAATACACAATATAATTCTTGAGCATGTTTACAGTATTATTAAGGACATACAGTAAGATAATGTTGGATCACATTTACTACAGTATTATTAAATACATAATATAATTCTGGAACTTTTTTATGGTATTATTAAATACATGATATAATTCCAGAGCATGTTTACAGTATATTATTATGGACGTAAGATAATGTTGAACCATGTTTACAGTATTATTAAATAAATGATATAATTCTGGAACATGTTTATGGTATTATTAAATACATGATATAATTCCGGAGCATGTTTACAGTATATTATTATGGACGTAAGGTAATGTTGAACCATGTTTACAGTATTATTAAATAAATGATATAATTCTGGAACATGTTTATGGTATTATTAAAACACATGATATAATTCTGCACTCTTTGCTTTGCCAAAGTGGATGAAATCAAGGGCAGGTGCAGATCCCTGAATCAGGAATCCAAGAAGAAGCCTACATTAGTAATCCTGGTCAGCCAAACATACATTTAAAAACAGGCTGGAGAAGTAGCTCTCCATCCATGACGTGTCGTCCGTTTGGAAGAGCATCAGGCAGATTACCAATTTTATCCAACGACTCCCTGGCTGAACACAACCACTCGCTGACAAATAAGTGTAACAAGGGAAAGAACAACAAAAAAGAAATGTACAGTGCAGCGAGACACAAACACAACGATTTGCTGGAATAAGTAGGTTCATTCATCAGATAGCAGAATCTTATCTTATTTTGAAAGAAGTGATGTGTGGTGAGTGACAACCTGAAGGGTCTATTGCAATTTGTTCCAGTCATCAACCAGAGCATAGTGATTAAAGTGACAATCCAGAGCTTCAGTCTATTTTCCAACAACATCCGAAACCTTACCTTTAAAAAGAATAAAAACAACACCTCTCCCAATGTACTGTAACTACTACTGTAGCTGCATGTATCTAGAGAACCTCTCATTATATATTGCAACTAGTACTGTAGCTACATGTATCTAGAGACCTTCTCCTTATATACTGTATCTAGTACTGTAGCTACATGTATCTTAATACTTTCTCCTTATATACTGTAACTAGTACATTAGCTACATGTATCTAAAGACTTTCTCCTTATATACTGAAAACTAGTACTGTAGCTACATGTATCTAAATACTTTCTCCTTATATACTGTAACTAGTACTGTAGCTACATGTATCCAGAGGCCTTCTCATTATATATTGTAACTAGTACTTTAGCTAAATGTATCTAGAGACCTTCTTATATACTGTAACTAGTATTGGAGCTACATGTATCTAGAGACCCTCTCATTATATACTGTAACTAGTACTGGAGCTACATGTATTTAGAGAGCCTCTCCTTATATAATGTAACAATGACTGTACAGTAGCTACATGTATTCAAATTAAAGACTTAATGATTATGTCAATCAAGTGTGTAAGAGGTAGGACAACATTTGAAACAGGTGTGTGAGTGTTAGGGCAAAAACAAAAATGTGCACCCCTTTGGGTCCCGAGGACAAGGATTGGGAAACACTGATCTAGAGACCCTCTCCTTATTTAACTAGTACTGTAGCTACAACTATCTAGAGACATTCTCCTTATTTAACTACTAATGCAGCTACATGTATCTAGAGACCTTCTTATATATTGTAACAAGAACTATAGATACATGTATCTAGAGACCCTCCTGTATGTACTGTAGTTATGTAGCTATATGCATCAGTAGTCCCTCTCCTTATGTAACTAGTAGTGTAGTTACATGCATCTAGAGAGTTACTCCTGATGTGGCAATTCAGGGAGGTAACATAGACCAGGAATTAAATAATTCAGAGATTTGAGTTGAGTCAAATCACAACACAACTGATAACTAAATCTAACACAACTGATCACTAAGTGATAATTGCATTATCACTACAATATATGTTCAGTGAAAAGCTTTCTTAAACAACCATTCTTAAAAGACCTTTATCAAAGTAAACTCGACTGCATTCCTGTTATGCCAGAAGCCGAGCTAGCGTTAGGACATTTCTATAGTGTTTTTACATAAGCATGCCCCACATAAAAGAATACAGTTCAAGGAACATATTGAACTCTTGGTTCACTACTGACATTTCTGAGACTATTTATGAAAGAAATCTGTCATGGACTAAGGCTATAAAAACAGACAGACGGTCAGACTTTAAATCAATTAAAAGCATTTGAATAAGACTTTTTGGAAGGGCTAAATCTGACTACAATGTAAAGACATAAATACATAAAAACCCTGAAAAACAATGCATCCACTTCCCTACTACTACAGATAATGTTACATTCTGGAACAATTAAAATGCGTTTAATAGCAATTATTTTGCAGCACACAATCTCTGATAAATCTCAGATGCCAACCAGAGACTGTAAGAGCAATGACTGATAAAGAAATAAATGATTATAAAGTATTCATGATGGGACACACTGATGTAAATGGCCAAGGTTTTTCGCTACGTCAGTTCATAGAAAAAAAAGATCCTTGATGCTTTATTGGCTGTTAACACTAATAAATGCACTACGGCTGACAAAGTTGACCCTGGTCTACTGGTTATTGCAGCACCATATGGAAAACCACCAAACCGTTGCCACTCAATAAGGTTGGATATACAAATTACCTTGACAATTATTGTCCAATATCAAAACTTTCATTCCTTGCTAAAATCATCAGAAAATATAAAGTTTTTATTGCATTATGAACAGAGATCAGTCTGGTTTTAGACCAAGGCATATAACTACTATAGCAGCTACATTGATTGTAAGAGATATGGCCAAGTCCTGGATGACAAATCAAGTTTTGTAGCTCTGTTCATTGACCTGTCCACTACATAAATTGCATCTACAACTGTGAGAAACTGCAATTTTCACTTCTAGGACTGTCTGCGGCTACTCCATCTCTTGCACAAGCATTTATGCACCTGCAGTCTGCTTTTCCTACGTATACAGAATTCCCTTAAAGATCCTTGGTTGGTGATAAATGCAAAACAAACAAACAAAACAAAGAATATGGTCCCAAAATCTAGGTTAGTATAATTTTAAAATTACCCCTCTGAATAATTCTGTCATAGAACATGTTAATTCTTACAAATACCTTGGCATTTAGTTGGATAATAACCTGTCTTTTTAAACCCACCTTTCTGAATTAATTAAAAAAGTGAAAAATCTAATTAATCTACTTTATTGAAATATATCATGTCTGTCATCTTAGCAAGACATTTAATAATGCAAGACACTTATGTCAGTGCTAGGCTGGTGGTTTACTATATGTTCATGCTTCAGCGTCTCTTTTGAAAACTCTGGACTCAGTCTATTAAGAAGCATTGTATTTTATTATTGGTGCAAGCTCTCTTATACATCCTAGTCTTTTATACACTTGTTGGCTGAGACTCCCTGACTTCCAGGCTGTCATGCTATATTATTTAACTAGTACTGTAGCTAGATGTAAATACAGTGAGCCTCTGCTCATTTATCTAGTACTGTAGCTACACATATCTCTAGAGACCCTCTCCTTATTTAACTAGTACAGTAGCTACATCTATCTAGAGACCCTCCCCTCATTTAACTAGTACAGTAGCTACATCTATCTAGCGCCCTGTCCTCATTTAACTAGTACAGTAGCTACATCTATCTAGCGCCCTGTCCTTATTTAACTAGTACAGTAGCTACATCTATCTAGCGCCCTGTCCTTATTTAACTAGTACAGTAGCTACATCTATCTAGCGCCCTGTCCTTATTTAACTAGTACAGTAGCTACATCTATCTAGCGCCCTGTCCTTATTTAACTAGTACAGTAGCTACATCTATCTAGCGCCCTGTCCTTATTTAACTAGTACAGTAGCTACATCTATCTAGCGCCCTGTCCTTATTTAACTAGTACAGTAGCTACATCTATCTAGCGCCCTGTCCTTATTTAACTAGTACAGTAGCTACATCTATCTAGCGCCCTGTCCTTATTTAACTAGTACAGTAGCTACATCTATCTAGCGCCCTGTCTTTATTTAACTAGTACAGTAGCTACATCTATCTAGCGCCCTGTCCTTATTTAACTAGTACAGTAGCTACATCCATCTAGCGCCCTGTCCTTATTTAACTAGTACAGTAGCTACATCTATCTAGCGCCCTCTCCTCTAGTCAAATGTCAAAACAATACTTTTTTTTTACATTTTTTATAGACCACCGTCTGGCTCATCACCAATGTAAAACAGACCATTTCTTCAGCCCTCATGTCAGGCATAAAAAGAACTGGCAGAGAGCTGCCTTAGCAACATTCTCTCTGGGGACTACAGCCAAGGTTAGCTGTTCCCAAGCTTCCAGAGCAGACATCAATGGCCCTTCATTACAATCCATACTATGGCCCATCAGTCAACATACAGGTGGGCTGGCTGAACAGTCCTCATAAATTACCTATCCAATGCACTATTTTTAAAACAGGACTCTTGTATTGCACCAGACAGGGAATACGGCTTAAAAAGGAGCAAGACTGTGCAGCGAGACTGCTGGTAATCAGCGCCCCTTTTCAATGAAATGTTCAAAAAGTTCTCTCTTTAAAGTGCCTTTTTGAGTATCAATCAATCAATCAAATGTATTTATAAAGCCCTTTTTACATCAGCAGTTGTCACAAAGTGCTTTTACAAAACACCCGGCCTGTCACGTCCTGGCTATGCCCCAAGCCATCTCTGCGCTGGGCTGGGGCCATAGTTAGGACCGGACAGAAGGTGATGCCTCTAGCCACCTCTACCCAGTTTGGTCTCCCCAACTGGAGGCAGGTGTAGATCGTTGCCTCCAATTGGGGAACCTATTTATGTTCTATGTGTGGCCACACCCATTGCTGTTCATTTTGGCTTTGTTTGTACATGCTGCCCAATGGCACTGGTTGCTGCTTGGTTTTTGTTTATTTTTGATTAAACCCATGGATTATTACCACACTCACGTCTCTGCGCCTGTGTCCTACCACCAACACAATTGTGACACGGCCTTAAACCCCAAGGAGCAAACAACAGTAGTGTTGAATTTCAGTAGCTAGGAAAAACTCCCTAAGAAAGGCGAAATTTAGGAAGAAACTTAGAGAGGACCCAGGCTCAGAGGGGTGACCAGTCCTCTTCTGGCTTTGCCGGGTGAACATATTAAGAGTACAAATTGTAATAAATAATAAATGCATGTGGGCTGAGTCCAGAGTCTATTTAAACCAGGTCGGAAGCATGACCAGATGGACAAGGACAGAGACAACACGGGGGAGGGGGGAGGTGTCAGCACAGTGGCAGCTGAAATCGTCAGGTATCGTCTTGATCTGCAACACAACCAGGGAGGACTTTGGACAGGGACAGCAACAGGTCTTTCAAGCCAGGTACTCCTCAGGTGTGGGCCAGGACCTCATGTCCTCCTAAGTTTAAAATGGCAGGAGACTGGGAACATTTTGAAAATGCATTCCTTATATCTACAAGAATTTATAATGGAGAAGGAGAACTGACCCTACTCCCCCAGCACAATAATATAGCAGCGTAAGACCTTGGGTCTGAGACAGGGGAGTACCTTTCCCTGCTTTGAAAACGTGCTCTAGGAACAGTCTGTGACTATTCTGTGTTATGAAACCCTCACACGACGTGCAAAAGGAAATGTTTCTTCGAACTTGCCATATTATAGTTCTAGATAAGACATGCAGGAGACGTATATATCTAAAAATAATCACAGAGAAAGCCACGGCTCTGAATGGAGATAAAAGACAGTCGAATGTAGGTCGTATAATCCTGTTCCTCATGATGACTGGGGGCCAAGCAGGAGACAGGAGGAGAGAGGAGAATAGAGGGGGTGGAAGATAGGAGAGAGAGGAGAGAGGGGAGAACGGGTAGAGAAGAAAGAGAAAAAGAGCGAGTGAGCAAAGAAAGAGAGGGCCAACTAGTGCCGCCAATTAAGCTTCCCACAAACCCCCACCCTCGACCGCCCACACCCATGCCCCAGCAGATCATCCAACCCACCACTCCAGGTCCTGCCACAAGCAGGTGGCTTTAAAAGGAACTGTGATAGCAGCTGCAGCCATCTGGTGACTGGCAGCAGAGGCAGGCTGTGGAGAATGACTGGCAGTAGAGGCAGGCTGTGGAGAATGACTGGCAGCAGAGGCAAGCTGTGGAAAATGACTGGCAGCAGAGGCAGGCTGTGGAAAATGACTGGCAGTAGAGGCAGGCTGTGGAGAATGACTGGCAGCAGAGGCAGGCTGTGGAGAATGACTGGCAGCAGAGGCAGGCTGTGGAGAATGACTGGCAGCAGAGGCAGGCTGTGGAGAATGACTGTCAGCAGAGGCAGGCTATAGGGAATGACTGTCAGCAGAGGCAGGCTATAGGGAATGACTGTCAGCAGAGGCAGGCTGTAGGGAATGACTGTCAGCAGAGGCAGGCTGTAGGGAATGACTGTCAGCAGAGGCAGGCTGTAGGAAATGACTGTCAGCAGAGGCAGGCTGTAGAGAATGACTGTCAGCAGAGGCAGGCTGTAGAGAATGACTGTCAGCAGAGGCAGGCAGCCGAGAATGACTGGCAGCAGAGGCAGGCAGTAGAGAATGACTGTCAACTGATGTTTGATTTGATTATTTGTATAAGAACAGGCAGTGGTAGTGTCTCAAGGCTGAGCCTTAGAAAGACATGGGGAGTAGGAATTACCCTGTACTGTACTATAGAACAACCCTGTACTGTACTATAGAATATCCCTATACCATACTATAGAATAACCCTGTACTCTCTTATAGAATAACCCTGTACTATACTATAGAACAACCCTGTACTGTACTATAGAATATCCCTATACTATACTATAGAATTAACCTGTACTGTCATATGGAATAACCCTGTAATGTCCTATAAAATTACACTGAACTGTACTATAGAATTACCCTCTACTGTACTATAAAATTACGCTCTACTGTGCTACAGAATTACCCTCTACTGTAAAATAAAATTACGCTCTACTGTGATATAAAATTACACAGTACTGTACAGTAGAAGTACCCATTACTTGTGGTGTCAGTATGATGTTCACTTTACCACAGACAGTACGATGTCCACTTTACCACAGACAGTATGATGTCCACTTTACCACAGACAGTATGATGTTCACTTTACCACAGACAGTATGATGTTCACTTTACCACAGACAGTATGATGTTCACTTTACCACAGACAGTATGATGTTCACTTTACCATAGACAGTATGATGTTCACTTTACCACAGACAGTATAGTGTCCACTTCACCACAGACAGTATAGTGTCCACTTTACCACAGACAGTATGGCGTCCACTTTACCACAGACAGTATGGCGTCCACTTTACCACAGACAGTATGGCGTCCACTTTACCACAGACAGTATAGTGTCCACTTTACCACAGACAGTATGGCGTCCACTTTACCACAGACAGTATGGCGTCCACTTTACCACAGACAGTATGGCGTCCACTTTACCACAGACAGTATGGCGTCCACTTTACTAAAGACAGTATGGCGTCGACATTACTAAAGACAGTATGGCGTCCACTTTACTAAAGACAGTATGGCGTCGACATTACTAAAGACAGTATGGCGTCCACATTGCTACAAAAGACGAGAAATGTAGGACGTGACCAACGTGACACCAGGTAACAGTTTTAGAAATCCAAACTGGGGCATCTCCTTTCTCACAGAGATCTCTAGTTTTCAACGAACCCTCTTCCGTTCTACATAGTATCATTTCAAAAATCCTCCCTTGCACTCTCTCTCCTCCAACGTATTTCCATTCCAGTGCTCTGCTGATGTGCGTCCCGCAGTGCTCACGCTATGGAACCGTTTCCACACACATCGAAGACACATTTAAATAAACACAAAATGTCACAGGGGAAGGGATGGATGGGAAGAGCCGAGAGGAGGGAGGAACATCTCGCCTAGGGCTTATCTGCTTTTTTTGGAGAGGCGGGGGGGGGGCAAAAAATGCAAACAGACTGTTTTTTTTTCCATGTACATGGCGTGTTTACCATGGTTACATATATACTATCTGTTAAATACCTATCAATGTTTAGCATGGTGAATACCAGCTAGCATAGTGAATACCTGTTATATACTGAATAACTGCTACATACTACAGTAGTATTAGCTAGTGTAACAAACTTTTAATTTAGAGAAAATACTGCAACATTTCCCTCTAAGTTCCAGTAACTATTTTGTACTGGAAACCCTGCTGTCTGTCTGCATAGGTTATGTTCTTCACTGGAACCGTGCCGTCTGTTTCTCTCGCTAAGGGAGCACCACTGTATGCACTGGAAACATTGGGATGTTAATATGAGCCTGGTTCCCTGAGGGAGGGAATGAGGTGCTACGCTAGGAGAGTCACGCGTATGCACATTACCCAGAACAGAAGCTAAACCGATAAACCTATAAGGCTATAAGAACTTGGCTCAATCCTCGCCACACTAACTCAGGCCCACACTTCACGGTGACACGAACTGTATGGGGGCCTCAAGGTGTAACACCTTGTTCCGTTCCTCAGGTGAGCCAAGGATACAGACCTGACCTGGAGTGCCTTTTCGGCTGCTTACTCAGTGCTACGCTAGAGGTAAGCACAGGGCTAGGCAGTCATTTTTACGGGGGGGGGCGCGCATTTGGATTTTTGTATGCAGTCCACACCATGTGCTGAATGCTGAATTCTTTTTTTGGTTTGCTTTTTGATCACACAATATGGCCAACTTAGATTACATTTGAATGGTAAATGCAAGTTTTTTGTAGCAACATGCTTATTATAAATTAACAGGTTGGCTACCCTACTGCATACATATTTTATGTAATTAACCTTTATATAATGTATTGCAGCTTATACTCTGTCAATACAGGTGCTGGTCATATAATTAGAATATCATCAAAAAGTTTATTTATTTCAGTAATTCCATTCAAAAAGTGAAACTTTTTACATTTTGTATAATGTATACATTCATTCCACACAGACTGATATATTTCAAATGTTTTTTCTTTTAATTGTGATGATTATAACTGACAACTAATGAAAATCCCAAATTCAGTATCTCCAAAAATCTGAATATTACTTAAGACCAATACAAATATTTATTTTTTAGAAATGTTGGCCAACTGAAAAGTATGAACATGAAAATTATGAGCATGTACAGCACTCAATACTTAGTTGGAGCTCCTTTTGCCTTAATTACTGCAGCAATGTGGCGTGGCATGGAGTCGATCAGTCTGTGGCACTGCTCAGGTGTTATGAGAGCCCAGGTTGCTCTGATAGTGGCCTTCAGCTATTCTGCATTGTTGGGTCTGGCGTATTGCATCTTCCTCTTCACAATACCCCATAGATTTTCTATAGGGTTATGGTCAGGCGAGTTTGCTGGCCAATTAAGAACAGGGATACCATGGTCCTTAAACCAGGTACTTGTAGCTTTGGCACTGTGTGCTGGTGCCAAGTCCTGTTGGAAAATGAAATCTGCATCTCCATAAAGTTGGTCAGCAGCAGGAAGCATAAAGTGCTCTAAAACTTCCTGGTAGACGGCTGCGTTGACCTTGGACCTCAGAAAACACAGTGGACCAATACCAGCAGATGACATGGCCCCCTTAAACCATCACTGACTGTGGAAACTTTACACTGGACTTCAAGCAACGTGGATCCTGTGCCTCTCCTCTCTTCCTCCAGACTCTGGCACCTTGATTTCCAAAGGAAATGCAAAATGTACTTTCATCAGAGAAAATAACTTTGGACCACTCAGCAGCAGTCCAGTCCTTTTAGTCTTTAGCCCATGGGAGACACTTCTGTCTTGTTCAAGAGTGGCTTGATACAAGGAATGAGACAGCTGAAACCCATGTCTTGCATACGTCTGTGCGTGATGATTCTTGAAGCACTGACTCCAGCTGCAGTCCACTCTTTGTGAATCTCCCCCACATTTTTTAATGGGTTTTGTTTCACAATCCTCTCCAGGGTGCCATTATCCCTATTGCTTGTACACTTTTTTCTACCACATCTTTTCCTTCTCTTCGCCTCTCTATTAATGTGCTTGGACACAGCTCTGTGAACAGCCAGCCTCTTTAGCAATGACCTTTTGTGTCTTGCCCTCCTTGTGCAAGGTGTCAATGGTCGTCTTTTGGACAGCTGTCAAGTCAGCAGTCTTCCCCATGATTGTGTAGCCTACAGAACTAGACTGAGAGACCATTTAAAGGCCTTTGCAGGTGTTTTGAGTTAATTAGCTGATTAGAGTGTGGCACCAGGTGTCTTCAATATTGAACCTTTTCACAATATTCTAATTTTCTGAGATACTGAATTTGGGGTTTTCATTAGTTGTCAGTTATAATCATCAAAATGTAAAGAAAAAACACTTGAAATATATTAGTCTGTGTGGAATGAATGTATACATTATACAAGTTTCCCTTTTTGAATGGAATTACTGAAATAAATCAACGTTTTGATGATATTCTAATTATATGACCAGCACCTTTATATGCAGAGACTTTTCAATATTTTGTCTTTATAAAGGTATTATTGTAGGATACTGTCAACAGTTATTAGCGCAGGCCATATATCCAATCGCTTGTGGCTACTCATTAAATGTGAACAGGAGTGTCAACTATCAGGAGTTGACAGGTGAAGTGAAGTCAGGTGTCATTTGTTGATGCAGTCTGCAGTATTGCTCATAAATGAGGCTGGCTCTGTACTTACATTTGTTAAATGTCATCAATGAAAATGTCTGTTCATGTATCGTGTGTAACCTTATCTGAAGAGCACAAGAGGGCTTGGAGTCCTATCCTTTGGAAAGGAAAATAAACCCAAGTGATTTTCCGACATCACAAATCAGCAAATAGCAGCAAATACATTTTTGTCCTTTACCTTTTCAACATCATGTATTTAGTGCCTATTTTCTTTGACAGAAAATGTTTTGTCCAGGTATACTCGCAAATGTCAGCTAATTGGTCCATTGCAACACACCATAAAACCGCTGTGATTTGGAAGTCTTCTGAATGGAGGCCTGGGAAAGTAAATCAGTGCTGCTAGGCAGGTGAGGCGGGACTGAACACCGCAGCCTATGGTAGACTGACCAAAGAATTGCCAGAGGATTGCCAGTAAACAGAATGCCCGTGAACTTCTACAGCCATGCAGAATGCTGTTGAACTCCTAGAGCCGAGCAGAATACATGGACTGTCTACAGGTTTTACCAAATATCTGATAGACGGCAAACTTCGCCATGACCAATAACAGTGCCAGATTTTACCTCATATCTGCCACAGGGCAAACTTAGTCACCGTTAGTGGTCATGGCAATGTCCAAAGCAGCGTAACGTACCCAAACATGTAAATAGCCAGGGAGGTGGACACTGGGTTCACTAACTACTGAATCCTGGCTTTGTTTGATCAGCTAGCAGAATAGAACGGAATATGAAGGGAACCAGGGATAAAACAGTTTGTCGAAAGGCTGTAAGAACCACTATTTGGTAAATAGCATTCCAATCTCCACCGCTGTCAATATGTGATGTCCATTTTTGCATGAGGAGATTCCCATTGATGAAGTATACCATATTTATCTTCTTAAGTTACATCACTGAGACAACACTAGAAAAACATTGAGCAAGGCTATTGCCTTTTGGTTAGCAACCAGCTGCACACGAGTTACTGGTAACTGTATTGCATCAGCAACACGGTCCACATTCTTCTTCCCGATCCAGGGCTGTTTTTCAGACCCCACCAGTTTACCAGAGGTAGCACACAAGCTATCCTCTTGATCAAAGTCTCTAGACAGAATAGAGTTCGACAATTCTGTCATGTCACCCATTCGTCGTGCCTGAGCACGTGTGATGGCACAAGCGGGGAACACATGAGGATAACTCAGTGCCAACTCCTCCGAAATAGACTCAGAAAAAAACTTTTATCCAACTTCTCTAATATGGGTCGAAGCGGCGCAGTGTGGTTGGAGCCTTGGCCTCGCCCTCTTCCTCAGACATGGACGGGCTTACAGGAGCAGCAGCCATATCACCAACAGGAGCAGCAGCCACATCACCAACAGGAGCCGCATGCTCTGGCAGCGGCAGCACAAGCACCTGCTCCTCCAAAAAAAACATCTAACACAATCTTTCTGACCTCCACTTTAACTAAACTCCTCAGTATGAAAATGGAAAAATGGTCAGCCAGAGCCTGTAGATCCACTCTATGGCATCTATCAAAATCCTCCCACGGGAGCTTAGTCAAAAAGGCATCAAAAGTTGCCATCGTAAGCCAGCAACACGAGCCAACAAATACTGAACACTACACCAGCCGATCACACAATCACAGCTTCACAGTTCAACACTCAACTAGACGCTTAAACCAAGGTGCATGAGTGGCATGGGTATCAATGAGATATCCCGGACGAGCCCCCAGGTTATGTTATGAACCCTGTGGCTCTAGCAGTCTAGCGTGGATGGTACAGTATTATTATGTACTATATACCATTACAAAGCTCGGAATCTGGACCTTTATACAGTGTAAAAAAAGCCAAACTCTAATTTTGCAATAGGACCCCGTTTCTGAATTCTGTCACTTAGAAATGTCCCGGTCTTCGAAAGAAAAGCACATTTATGTCCGTTAAAATAACATCAAATTGATCAAAAACAGTGTAGACATTGTTAATTGATGACTCGAATGCCAAACGTCTGCAAGGCTGTAATTGCTGCAAATGAAGGATTCTTTGACAAAAGCAAAGTTTGAAGGACACAATTATTATATAAATAAAAAATTATTATTTCTAACCTTGTCAATGATTACATTTCCTATTCAAACTAATTTCATGTATGTGTTCACAGAAAACAAGGCCATTTTTAAGTGACCCCAAACTTTTGAACGGTAGTGTACATCCTGGGTAAGATAGATTAAGAGTTCTTCTGGCAGGATGGGAGCTTTTCTACCATGAGAACAATTAGCAGAATTTCTATAAAAAAAACAGTGGGGCCTTGAGAAAAATGAACAGATACTCCTTCAAATACGCCTTCACTGCACGGGCTCACATGGTAGGAAAAACAAAAATAGCTTGTACAGTTAATCCTTGAAGATGTTGCATTTCTATGGAATAGGGGGACCACGGAATGCTGGATTTCTGCAATAAAGTGGCTGATTTATTATAGCATGAAATTATTTAAAAATGTATCAGACCAACATATTGCAGACAGTAAAATAGTACATTGTAATGGCAACTGAGTGGAATGTAATAAATGAGAACACATAGCCTGCTATTTTTATGATCAAATGAGTGAAGACAGATTTATATTGCGGTGAAGATCCAGAGCCTTGTCCAGGAAGATGCCCCGTGTAGTAGCTCAGTTTGGTAGACCACAGCGCTTGCAAAACCATGGTTTTGGGACTCCCTCATGTGGGCCAGGACAAACATTTTTGCACTTATTAATGTCAGACAGCCTGGACAGGAGCGTCTGTTAATGAAGGGTGCCGGTCAGCAGTCTCTACCCAGAGCCGGCAGGAAATTTTTTTCCAAAGGGGTAACTCATTTTGATCAACATGTTAATATACAACATAGGGAAACCAATAAACACAGCTCAACTTCTGCATGCATGTGATTACCGATATCACTCTTTCAACATTCAGTTTAAATATCAATCTCATACCAACAGCAAATACAGCTCTCCCATCAACACAACCATACAAATACACGGATTTAGGAAACTTTAAAAAATGGAAAGACACTACATAGCTTGATAGAGAATATACACCATTACAGTATAGTCTGGGAGAGAATATACATATCCTGGGAGAATTAACCAACACACCACAGCACCTATCACATAATCACACAATGTATCTCAAACACACGAGGGGTGACTGCTGAAATCCTAGTCGGTCGATGAATGAATTGGAACAGAAAGTTTGTCAAGAAGAGAGAGGCTGCTACAAGGCTATAGCCTTTTACTATTCAATAATACAATTCTATAATGGAACAAATCTGCCTCTCTCCTCATCACTTTCCATATAATTTCATTTAATAGGCTACAACCATAGCCAATGGGAAGGAGGTATACACAGAAGAGGGAATATATACAGTACCAGTCAAAAGTTTGGACACACTTGCGTGAATGGCTGTGTCCAAACTTATGAATGATAATGTACACTCGCCTAAAGGATTATTAGGAACACCATACTAATACTGTGTTTGACCCCCTTTCGCCTTCAGAACTGCCTTAATTCTACGTGGCATTGATTCAACAAGGTGCTGAAAGCATTCTTTAGAAATGTTGGCCCATGTTGATAGGATAGCATCTTGCAGTTGATGGAGATTTGTGGGATGCACATCCAGGGCACGAAGCTCCCGTTCCACCACATCCCAAAGATGCTCTATTGAGTTGGGATCTGGTGACTGTGGGGGCCATTTCAGTACAGTGAACTCATTTTCATGTTCAAGAAACCAATTTGAAATGATTCGAGCTTTGTGACATGGTGCATTATCCTGCTGGAAGTAGCCATCAGAGGATGGGTACATGGTGGTCATAAAGGGATGGACATGGTCAGAAACAATGCTCAGGTAGACCGTGGCATTTAAACGATGCCCAATTGGCACTAAGGGGCCTAAAGTGTGCCAAGAAAACACCCCCCACACCATTACACCACCACCACCAGCCTGCACAGTGGAAACAAAGCATGATGGATCCATGTTCTCATTCTGTTTACGCCAAATTCTGACTCTACCATCTGAATGTCTCAACAGAAATCGTGACTCATCAGACCAGGCAACATTCTTCCAGTCTTCAACTGTCCAATTTTGGTGAGCTCATGCAAATTGTAGCCTCTTTTTCCCCAGACCTTGACACGTGCCCTTGTTAGGTGATCAAGGTTATTCGCTTCACCTGTGAGTGGTCATAATGTTTCGCTTCATCAGTGTAAATATGTTGCTGTAAAGTGGTTACCTAAATTAAATGCCCACCCACCATCTCCAATCAGAACACTGCAGCAAGTCGAGGACCCACTACATGATGATGGAAGTGATCCATGGAGGAGGTCAAAGCTTCTGGCATATCAAACAATAGCCTGGAACCTGATGAATAAGCATCTCCTCGTGTGTTCCTTAAGAGAACATGCAGCCTCACTGCTATCCTCCTGTACCTCTCTTCCTCCTCAGCTCCTCCTCCTGAACTCTTCCTCCTCAGCTCTTCCTCCTCTCCCACGCCCTCCTGCCCTCACCGTAAAAAAAGTTGACAGCTGGAATGGATTGGTGGTCGGACGTTGCTTTTACACGTTTCTGAGCACATTAGCATCCACAGTTAATTGGCACCATTTGCTCAATGAGCTTCCTTGAGATTGTAAATTGCTTTAACAATTGTCACTAATTATCAAGCGCACCGAGTGGAATGGGCCTCCGGTCCCCAGCGGAGCAGAACAACAACATGACGGGGATGTGGAGGGGATGTGTGGGGTTGGCGAAAGGGCAGGGAGGCACTCAGCGAGTTGAAGAAACGTTACAAATCAATTCGTGGTAGAAGAGGCACACGCCTGTATGCTGGAAGTGACACACATTTACCACAAATCACGTTGGGGTTCATCCGTACAGCCAACGTTTTGTCTGAGTCAATGCTGTTCCAATTACCAACCATTTGGACAAACAAATAATTTTGTGAAACCATGATGTGATGCAGTCTGTGACAGGATTGGACGTTGTGGGCAATTTGACTTATGTTCCAATGGCTTTGTGTATCATCAAACTTGCTTAAGGATACGTCACTTGCATCTGCAAACAAAATTACATCCCAAATTGCTTTGTGAGACACAAGCATTAGTCTTCAAACATGGGTGTTTTGGAAAACCACAAAATACAGTAAAGAACTGAAGCTACAATAAAATGTTGTTGAAATGATGGTCCAGGTCCCTATGAGAGAAAACTACTTCTGGAGGAGACAGGACAGACTCGACAGGAGGAGACAGGACAGACTTGACAGGAGGAGAGAGAGAAGGAGACATGACAGAGGAAACAGGAGGAGTCAGGGGGAGACCAGATGGAGACCAGATGGAGACAGAGGAGACAGGGAGAGGACAGGGGGTGGACAGGAAGAGAAAGGAGGAGATCGAAGGGTGACAGAAGGAGGCAGGAGGAGACAGGGAGGGGACAGCGGTAGATGGGATGAGGCAGGAGGGACAGGGAGAGGACAGGGGGTACACAGGAAGAGACAGGAGGACATAAAAAGGGGACAGGAGGAGGCAGGAAGGACAGGGAGGGGACAGGGGGTAGACAGGAGGAGGCAGCAGGAAAAAGGGAGGGGGACAGGAAGAGGCAGGAGGGATGTGGAGGGGACAAGGGGGTACACAGGAAGAGACAGGAGAAGGCAAGAGAAGACAGGGAGGGGATGGGGGAGACAGGGGTAGACAGGAGGAGGCAGGAGCAGACAGGGAGGGGACAGGGGGTAGACAGGAGGAGGCAGGAGGAGATAGAAGGGTGACAGGAGGAGGCAGGAGGAGACAGCGAGGGGACAGGGGGTAGACAGGAGGAGGCAGGAGGATACAGGAGATATAGACTAAAAACGAAATCTTTATCATACAATTATTTTGTCAGCTAAACACACTGAAAATAAAACAACAGAATGGCCTACATACTTTTACTGCAGGAATATGCAAAAGATAAACAGTACCCTCCCAATAAACGTGAATCACCGATTAAAACAAGAAGCTTCCGTGTTGTTGTTTTCGGTGGCCAAAAGCAAAATTGGATTTTGCCCTCTTGAACAATGGCTGTGCGATCTGATTGTGGCTGCACTTGCATAAGCATCTTATCAGGGCCCCGCAATATTTCTCCAGAACATATTGCTGAACCGCCGCCCCTTCTCCTCCCCTCCAGCAGCTTCCTGGTGATGGGTCTCAGGCTCTGCTGGCAACCGGAGAGGCTCACATATAAATCTACCAGATGTAAGCCTGCCATGTGACATGAAAACTGACGGTAACAAAAGAGGTTGGTGTGGAGGAGGAGATGTGGAGGAGGAGATGTGGAGGAAAGGATGGGGAGGAGGAAGGGATGGGGAGGACGAGATCTGGAGGAAATGTGGAGGAAGGGATGTGGAGGAGGTGATGTGGAGGAGGTGATGTGGAGGAAGGGATGTGGAGGAAGGGATGGGGAGGAGGTGATGTGGAGGAAGGGATGGGGAGGAGATGATGTGAAGGAAGGGATGGGGAGGAAGTGATGTGGAGGAAGGGATGGGGAGGAAGTGATGTGGAGGAAGGGATGGGGAGGAGGTGATGTGGAGGAAGGGATGGGGACCCCTGAATGGCAAAGAAATGGTAAAGTCACATTCCAGGGTTTGAATCCTGCTATCAGATTTATTTTTGCGGACCCACAGAGAGTCATGCAATTGGCCAGCACAGTCTGGGGTTTGGGGGTTAGTGATCAAATTCGAGTGGAAGACATATCTTGTCTAGCTGTGTGCCGATCCATGGTGAACAGGGAAGATGGTGAACATCCGGTCTGACAGGGAAGATGGTGAACATCCGGTCTGACAGGGACGATGGTAAACATCCGGTCTGACAGGGACGATGGTGAACATCCGGTCTGACAGGGACGATGGTGAACATCCGGTCTGACAGGGACGATGGTGAACATCCGGTCTGACAGGGACGATGGTGAACATCCGGTCTGACAGGGACGATGGTGAACATCCGGTCTGACAGGGACGATGGTGAACATCAGGTCTAACAGGGACGATGGTGAACATCAGGTCTAACAGGGACGATGGTGAACATCAGGTCTAACAGGGACGATGGTGAACAACAGGTCTAACAGGGACGATGGTGAACATCCGGTCTAACAGGGACGATGGTGAACATCCGGTCTAACAGGGACGATGGTGAACATCAGGTCTTACAGGGAAGATGGTGAACATCAGGTCTAACAGGGAATATGGTGAACATCAGGTCTAACAGGGATGATGGTGAACATCAGGTCTAACAGGGATGATGGTGAACAACAGGTCTAACAGGGACGATGGTGAACAACAGTTCTAACAGGGATGATCATCAGGAATTGACAGACACAGACTAAATACACATGGCCAAATATATTTTCAATAAACATGATTACCTTCACTGCTAGACACCAACACCGGCTTCATGGCTAGACACCAACACCACCTCCACAAAGAGATGCCAATATCACCCTTACCACAACTGGAACAGCTTAACCATGACCATTTCAGAAATGACCTATTACAGCTACCGGTTCCACTAAAGCTGGCTTACCAAATGACCTGATCCCACCACGCAACGCAACAAACCGATGATACACTGAGAGAGATGACATGAGACACACACACCTGACAAACACAGAGACCACTGACGAAGATGAGATGAGACACACACACCTGACAAACACAGAGACCACTGACGAAGATGAGATGAGACACACACACCTGACAAACACAGAGACCACTGACGAAGATGACATGAGACACACACCTGACAAACACAGAGACCAATGACGAAGATGACATGAGACACACACACACCTGACAAACACAGAGACCACTGACGAAGATGACATGAGACACACACACACCTGACAAACACAGAGACCACTGACGAAGATGAGATGAGACAAACACACCTGACAAACACAGAGACCACTGACGAAGATGACATGAGACACACACACACCTGACAAACACAGAGACCACTGACGAAGATGACATGAGACACACACACACCTGACAAACACAGAGACCACTGACGAAGATGAGATGAGCCAAACACACCTGACAAACACAGAGACCACTGACGAAGATGAGATAAGACAAACAGCATACAAAAAAGGAAACACACACAGTCCCTGGCCGTACGGTAACTAGATTAGGCTATTTCTTGCGTTTCCATTTGTCGATCTATGCAATTTATTATTATCTACTCCTATCTTACGGTTTAACTCCACATTTTTGAAAAAGCTTGTGACAAATAACACTGAATTTCATTTGAAATCCAAGTACTGCAATAAGCACTAGAATATACAATCCAGCATGCTATCCTGTTTGTTTAGCTCTCTTTAGAAAACACACGCACACAGAGACAGATAACCACACCAAACCCTGGCTCAATGCGTCAGCAGAGAACTGGGGAGACTTTGACTGTGTGTTTCCAAATGCTCAAATAGATAATAACGAGTGTGGTTGGCACCTGTCATTTTTCAAGATTGAATTCGAAACCCACAAACAGGTAACAACAAATATTTTAGAAGGCTCACAGAGGATCTGTAGGGAACCTGGATGTCCAGGAAAACAAAGTACATTGGATTTCTTTTTTATTTGTTTGTTTATTTTCATTATTAAACCTTTATTTAACCAGGATAGGCACAGTGAGAATAAAAATCTATTTTCCAAGAGCGTCCTGGCCAAGAATAGGCAGCAGTAAGTCGTTACTTATCTCAATACTCCATGATAAAGGGTGTCAATAGATCTCAAACCCTCCAGCATATAAAGTGCAGTGGAGAAAACATACTTTTACAGAAGGATTTGCAGGTTGGTCACTGGTCCAATTAGGCAGAGCACACACCACCATAGCCCAAACCAAAAACACACAATATATCACCATAACATCACCACACCTTCACCACACCAAAGTAGCTAGCACACGCTGGCCACACCCAGCTGAGCGTTTCACATTTAACGGGCTCCAGATCTCTAGGTCCTCCGGTACCAAACAGTAGGCTCCCCTGTGTGCACCTGGAAATTGAATCCTAGCCCTGTACAAAACTCAGACCATGTCCACACGGGGAGTTGATGGGATATCACACTGCCGCTTAGCGGAGCCCTTGGAAACAGGGAGGAGATATTATCTTAAGGATCTTTCCCAGTAACACCATCAACAATTTAGAGTTAAGTATGTTAGTGACGTGTTACTGACTTTTTAGTGTTGAGTATGATCATCTAGTGTTTGTGTAAGTGTTTTTTGATTTATGATGAGTGTGTGAGAAAAAGTATAGCCTGAAATCTCTGATTTGATCTTAGATTTTTTCAACGTATCAGATCCTTACGAACAGTGCAAACCAACAAAGCCATTCTATACAGCAAGCAAACATGTAGTTAACTGCATCTGAAAATGTTAGCACAGTTCAAAAAGTCAGTACAGATAAAGTTGCCTGTGGCAATGTCCTGTCGGTAACGTTTCATGTGTTTGAACCCCTAGCTCACTGCTCTCCCCAACAGAGGTGTTGTGGTTTCAAAAGCCAGACTGGAGATAGTGACCCGTGAAATTGACATAACCTGCTGTCTCTCGGGAAGCTATAATGACCATCATCACCATCAATGTGACACAGACACACAAACACACACACCTCAAAGTGACACACGTTTACGCAATACACACACACACACACACACACACATCTCTGCAATGATACACACATTCCTGCATGACAATCTCCATTTTCTTTTTCCCTGAATCTTCTAGGGTGATGGACTTGACATTTTTCTCAAAGCCCCAGACAGACTATCAAAGTAATGACATAGTAATTATGCCTTCTGGGGCTGTTCACTTTGCATAGTTACCACATTCTAGACCTGTTGTTTGTTCATAGTTACCACATTCTAGACCTGTTGTTTGTTCATAGTCACCACATTCTAGACCTGTTGTTTGTTCATAGTTACCACATTCTAGACCTGTTGTTTGTTCATAGTTACCACATTCTAGACCTGTTGTTTGTCCATAGTTACCACATTCCAGAGCTGTTTGTCGCTCACAGTCACCACATTCCAGAGCTGTTTGTCGCTCACAGTCACCACATTCTAGAGCTGTTGTTCGCTCACAGTCACCACATTCTAGAGCTGTTGTTCGCTCACAGTCACCACATTCTAGAGCTGTTGTTCGCTCACAGTCACCACATTCGAGAGCTGTTGTTCGCTCACTGTTACCACATTCTAGAGCTGTTGTTCGCTCACAGTCACCATATTCTAGTGCTGTTTTTCGCTCACAGTCACCACATTCTAGCACTGTTGTTTGCTCACAGTCACCACATTCTAGCACTGTTGTTTGCTCACAGTTACCACATTCTAGACCTGTTGTTTGTTCATAGTTACCACATTCTAGACCTGTTGTTTGTCCATAGTTACCACATTCCAGAGCTGTTTGTCGCTCACAGTCACCACATTCTAGCACTGTTGTTTGCTCACAGTTACCACATTCTAGACCTGTTGTTTGTTCATAGTTACCACATTCTAGACCTGTTGTTTGTCCATAGTTACCACATTCCAGAGCTGTTTGTCGCTCACAGTCACCACATTCCAGAGCTGTTTGTCGCTCACAGTCACCACATTCTAGAGCTGTTGTTCGCTCACAGTCACCACATTCTAGAGCTGTTGTTCGCTCACAGTCACCACATTCTAGAGCTGTTGTTCGCTCACAGTCACCACATTCTAGAGCTGTTGTTCGCTCACAGTCACCACATTCGAGAGCTGTTGTTCGCTCACTGTTACCACATTCTAGAGCTGTTGTTCGCTCACTGTTACCACATTCTAGAGCTGTTGTTCGCTCACAGTCACCATATTCTAGTGCTGTTTTTCGCTCACAGTCACCACATTCTAGCACTGTTGTTTGCTCACAGTCACCACATTCTAGCACTGTTGTTTGCTCACAGTCACCACATTCTAGAGCTGTTGTTCGCTCAGTCACCACATTCTAGAGCTGTTTTTCGTTCAGTCACCACATTCTAGTGCTGTTGTTCGCTCACAGTTACCACATTCTAGAGCTGTTCTCTATTCATAATTATCAAATTGTAGGGTTGTTGCAGTCCAGAGGCACACCAAATAACAGGAAGTTGAGCTGAGACGGTTAGTGTTTCACAGTGGGCCCTTTCAGGTGGTTTGGTAGACAAACATTTTCCTGTTGTAAAAGCAGAATATTTTCTAGAAAGGACCAAAAACTGTTTTGTCATTTGGCTTTTCCCTCTGTTGACTGAGCCTGTAATAAATGATAACATGGAAATGCATTCCATCCGCCCTACCCGATTTTACTGCATTACTTCATGGAACGAGGTGACATTTGAGACTAAGGTATGGTGTTATTTGACGCTGACCTGGATAAAAGGTGCCATAAAGGATCTCGATGGTTATGGTTAATTCATTAAAATAACTGTAGTTGTTGGTACATGGAGGAGGCTGTGTCAGAGAGAGTGCGAGACAGAGAGACACAGAAGGTGTGAGGGAGGGAAAGAGAAGGAGATAAAGAAAGCAAGACAGGGAGAGGAAGGGATGGCAATAGATAGATAGGGACAGAGCCACAGTGAGAGGGAGAAAGAGAAACTGGTAGAGAGGAAGAGAAAGACAGAGAATTAGACAGGGAAGCAGAAAGTGAGGGGGTGGAGACTGACTGAGACATCCCATACTTTCCTTCTGCAGACGTTATTAATAATTAAGTTGTAGATGTGATTACACAACAATTACTTTCTAGCCCTTCGACTTTAACAGCAGCTCATAAAACATATAGAGTTCTCTATATTTAATGTAGCTGCCCGGTCCTTCAATCCCACACAACTGTAATGTAGCTGTCCAAACTGGACAGGATTAAAACTTAGTTGGACACAGGGACAGAGATTAAACCCAGACAGGACACAAACATCTACTCGTTCATCCAATAGATAATGGACGTCTTCAGAATCAGTGACACTGGTGGTTTTGAGGGGAGACTGGAGGACAGATTCAATCAGTACTTATAATCAATATCTGGTGGGAAAAAAACTGCGTAGCATTGTCGCTGACAATATTCAGGTTTGCGGTATACCTGGTGGGAGCTGTCAGATAGAGCAAGAGGCTCACAGTTGACAGTAGATTGAGGTGGGCGTGACAACAGCAAGAAAGACGTGGTCAAAAGTATAGAACCCTCTCCTTTTCCAGGTGCCAGCAGGCCTTTATGTCCTGTTAACTGCCGGTCTGGCCATGAGGAAAACCTCTTGAGTAAAATCCATACTGGAGACTTTAATTCACCTGCAGGTAACTTTTTTCTTTATCTCTTTGCGTGCAGTATGAAGACAGCTAGCTGTGTCTCTGGAAAACAATCTAAAATATTGATGTGGCCCAAAAAGCGATCTTCACCCGGCACAGCCAGAAGAGACAATCTACTCTCTAGGTTTCGAACCAACCAGGGAGTTTTGCCCAGCCACTGTGCAGGAATGTCATGTTGCTACGTACTTGTGTTTGGGTTTTAGGCTGTATAAGCACTTTGTGACAACAACAGATGAAAAAAGGGATTTACAAAAGTAAATCTGGATGAACTTGGACTAAAGAAATCTGACCTCTACAACACAGCCTTTACTCAGAATCAAAACTCCTGTTCTACAAACAGTTTTTTGGAAATAATTACCCAGAAAGGTTTTCACAGAAGATCCATATTTACAAAGATTATCCACCCAAAAACCCTCCAACAGACAAAGCAGGAGAGAGACCTGAACAAACTGAAATACCTCAAACGAGTCCAAGTGGAAGAGGACGGACATTCTCTTTCGCCATTCACTAAATGGGCTCAAGCTGCCTGCAACAAGTTGTGACAGAAGTCACCTGGTTTCAAACACATTTTTAGAAATAACCCATGGTGTGTTTTGCAGGGAAGTGCTCAGCAATGAGTCTCTCAAAATGAACACATTACCATGATATCCTTTGCAGACCTTCACTGCAAGACGTTAAACCCGGGGAGTTTCTTCAGAACAAAACAGGACGTGTTTTGACAGTGGATGGATGAGGTAGCAATGTTGTCATTTATTCATTAATGTGATGATGAGTAGCGGTACGCCAGAAGCGGATCGGTACAAACATGTTGCCACTCACTACTTAAAGGTTTCTCAGGATAAGGAGTGTCTGATTAAGATTTGTACGTTTTTTTGTAAATGTGGAATATTCTGCAATGGCCGAGTAAATCACCTGCTCTCGACCCAATCGAGCATGCATTTCACTTGCTGAAGACCAAGCATAAGGCAGAAAGACCCATGAACAAACAACAACTGACAGCTGCAGGAAAGGCAAAGCATCACAAAGGAGGAAAACCAGCGTTGTCCATACGTTCCAGACTTCAAGCAGCCACTGCCTGCAAAGGATTCTCGACAAAGTAATACAAATGAACATTTTATTTATGATTGTGTTCATTTGTCCAATTAGATTTGAGTCCCTGAAATAAGAGGTATGTGTATGAAATATGTTGCAATTCCTAAAATTCAGATATTTTTTCTCAACCCCTTGAAATAAAGCTGGAAATTTGCACTTCAATTGCATCTCGGTTGTTTCATTTCAAATCCATTGTGTTGGTGTACAGAGCCAAAACTATGAAAATTGCATCAGTGTCCAAAAATGTCTGGACCTAACTGTATCTCATAATATTACATTGGAAATGAAATTACTTTATCCTTTTGAAACTTTTGTAATTATTTTCTTGAATGTTTTTATTTATTTATTTTTGTTAATAATTATAAAATGTATTTCTCCTGATTTTCCACATTGTTTCCCAGTCCAGTGAACTGCTAATGAGAGAGAGGGAGACAGAGAAAGAGAGAGGAGGAGAGAGAGAGAAAGAGGGAGACAGAAAGAGAGGTGGAGGGAGAGAAAAGAGAGAGGGATAGAAAGAGAGAGGAGAGAAAGAAAGTATAGAAAAAGAGAGAGCATTGAGAAAGAAAGATGAGATTGGAAAGAGATACAAGAAAGAGAGACAAAGGAGAGATAGGTCCTTTATCTACTTTAGTCTTCACCAGGGCCATCTGTTTTTGGGCATGTTCTCAGACTCCACCGGGGCTCTATTTCCAGTCTTTCAGTTGTCCTCTGTGGACAAGAACAAGGGCTTTCCCTCAACAATTGATATTTCTGGGCAGCTTTCCTTCAGTTGCTCAGGGATTGAAATATGAACAGACCAGATAGCATGAGTGCTGTCCCATTTCTCACTCAACCACCTCAGCATGGCACTCGGAGACCGTTCCTCTGCACAACATCCCTGATATCCATTCATTTAAAACAGAAATATGTATAATCACCCAACGTTCATCCCAAATGGAATTATATTCCCTTTATGCAGCACTTTTTCCCCCGACCAGAAGCAGTCCTTTATAGTTCCTAATATAGGGAATAGGGTATTATTGAAGGCAGAGCCCAATACTGGGATTCACTACAATATTTTGCATATCCTAAATGTAGTGGAGGGGACAGTTCAAAATAATATTACAGTGTATCAGAGCCCTCCAGGATACACAAGGAATACGTCAGAGGTTGAACTACAGTTCAGGACGTTGAATTACACCTCCTCATAACCTACCACACTCTCTCATACAGTAACGCAGTGGTTCCCAAACCTCACCTGGGCCACCCACCAGCCATCTCACAGCCATCTGCCCTGAACTAGCTCACCTGATTCAACAGGTAAGGGTTTGTTAATTAGTTAATAAGTTGATTCAGGTTAGCTCTGGGATACATTTATTAGATGGAATGGCTGGGGGGGCCCCAGGAGAGATTTGGGAACCACTGCCCAACTGAACCTCCTTATACCATGCAACATCTCCTCATATCCTGCAACACCTCCTCATACCCTACTACACCTCCTTATACCCGGCTACACCTCCTCATACCCCTACTACACCTCCTCATACATTGCTACATCTTCTCGTACCCTGCTACACCTTCTCGTACACTGCTACACCTCCTCGTACCCTGCTACACCTTCTCGTACCCTGCTACACCTCCCAAACCTCCTTATTCCATGCTACACTGCTACCTAATACCATGCTAGATCTCCGAACACATTGCCTAACCCACTCATACCCTGATCTAACGCTGCTACACCTCCTACTGTACTATCCCTCCTCATATCCTGTTCCCTCATGCCTTCACCTCCTCATACCTGATACAAATCCTCATATCCTAATACACCTTCTTATACCCTACTACCCCATATCATTACACCTCCTAACACGTCACCTAACCTCCATACACACTGTCCTAATCATGTCACACTTCCTTTAACCATTCTATACTGCACCTCCTCATACTAACTCCTCATACCCCAACACACCTACTCATACCTTACCTCACCTCCTTATGGCCTAACACACCTCCATCATAACCAACTGGACCACTTCATATCCTCATTTTACCCTAATACACTGTGCCTCGCTCCTTCCCCTCTAGCCCTCCCTGCTCTGCAACCCTCCCTTCATTCTATTTCCAGCAGAGAGACAACAGATGAATGATGATATGAGCATCTTATGCATCTTTAAAGTAGAGTAAATAATTCACAAGGACCACCAGTCCAGGACATTTTAATACCAAGAGCAAAAAAAAGGACCATGCTTCTTTAAGATGGCGTCTAAATGCTTTTACGACCTCCTTTAGAAAGGTAACACAGCTAAAACTTTTCTTATGAAAACTGCTGTATAGTTTCCAGGTTATGAAAGATGTTCTGTGGTAAAAATGCATCCATACTGTATTGTGTGTCTCTCTCTGGCTCCCTACCTTTTTATGGTTCTAGGTTAGATTAATTTATTCAACAGCAATTAATAGGATAATGCATACACTGCCAATTAGTAGGATAATCAATACACCGGCAATTAGTAGGATAATTCATACACCGCCAATTAGCAGGATAATTAATGCACTGGCAATTAGTAGGATAATGCATACACCGGTCACACTCTCACTCACAACATCAGTCAGCTTTGCATGCTTCCCTACCTGCCTGAGGGAGTCACTGTGGAGCAATGAGACCAGAAAAAAACCCACCCCAGGTGACACTGGGCAGTTTTCAGCCCCCCTGAGGCTTCCAATCCACTCATCAGCAGCAAGCACAATCAACAATGATACCTAGACTTAGGCGGACTAATTCATTGGTGCCATGAAAGAGCGTCTGAAACCGATAGTGTTGAAGGTGTGGCTAATACCATTGTTGGTGTGGCTAATGGTGATGAAGGTGTGGTTAATTGTGTTGTAGGCACGGTTAATAGTGCTGTAGGTGTGGCTAATAGTGTTGTATGTGTGGTTAACTATGTTGTAGGTGTGGCTATTAGTGTTGTAGGTGTGGTTAATTATGTTGTAGGTGTGGCTAATAGTGTTGTAGGTTCAGTTAATAGTGTTGTAGGTGTGGTGAATAGTGTTGTAGGTTCAGTTAATAGTGTTGTAGGTTCAGTTAATAGTGTTATAGGTGTGGTTAATCGTATATTGTATATCATCAGTTGCAGCAGTGAGACCCAGCAGAGCAATTCAGTCATATAGTCTGGACATTATTGTCTTTTCTGGGCTTAAATCTTCTGACAGGAAACAATGTAACATGCATTTGGCTCATGCTCACTAGTGTTTTTAGAGTCACTTAATACAATCATTATCTTAGGAGCTCACCCCAGAGAGCTGTTACTTTGCATTACAACCATTAATCAGGATGTGTTGTCATATCATATATTGAAAGGAGTATAATCACATTTTATATGGAAGTACCAGGTCAGTTTTACGCTTAACCATCCACACAGTCAAAACCACAACCTGCATCTTCAGGCGGAAAATAAAAACACAATTGAACATTTTTTGGGCTTGTTAGTACTCATTTGATTAGCTTTGTTTTTTCCAGACCCCAGTGGATATGGAGCCTATGAGGGATTGAATAATCATAGATGAAAGATATGTTAACTTCAACAATAAAGAAAACCAAACCAAGGACCTTTCTCTCTGCCTCTCTCTCTGGCAGGAGTACAGTGTCCATACCTTCACCTCCTCAACAAGGACCTGTCTCTCTGCCTCTCTCTCTGGCAGGAGTACAGTCTCCATACCTTCTCCTCCTCAAAAAGTGTGTAATTCCCAGGCGGCGCATCGTTTCATTTGAATACCTCCATTTCACAGAGAGACAAGGGTTTCATTTGAATACCTCCATTTCACAGAGAGACAGGGTTTCTTTTGAATACCTCCAGTTCACAGAGAGACAGGGGTTTCATTTGAATACCTCCATTTCACAGAGAGACAGGGGTTTATTTTGAATACCTCCATTTCACAGAGAGACAGGGGTTTCATTTGAATACCTCCAGTTCACAGAGAGACAGGGGTTTCATTTGAATACCTCCAGTTCACAGAGAGACAGGGGTTTCATTTGAATACCTCCAGTTCACAGAGAGACAGGAGTTTCATTTGAATACCTCCAGTTCACAGAGAGACAGGAGTTTCATTTGAATACCTCCAGTTCACAGAGAGACAGGGGTTTTACAAGTTGCAAATAAAGTTCAGCTGTTCTAGTTACATCTTCCTGACATTTTCTTAGTTGCATCTCAGAGCATAAGCCATGATCCGCAGAGAGCTTTCAAAGCATCAGAGGGATCTCATTGTTGAAAGATATCAGTCAGGAGAAGGGTACAAAATAATTTCCAAAGCTTTAGATATACCATGGAACACTGTGAAGACAGTCATCATCAAGTGGAGAAAATATGGCACAACAGAGACATTACCAAGAACTGGACGTCCCTCCAAAATTGCTGAAAAGACGAGAGGAAAACAGTTCAGGGAGGCTTCCAAAAGGCCTACAGCAACATTAAATGAACTGCTACATGTGACAATCTCCTGTATTCTTCTCATGAATGGTAGTGTAGACTTTTTATATCCACTGTAATTGTATCTAACCAATCAGTTTTACAGTAGCCTACTACCTGAAAAAGACACTGTGTGTTTTTATCGGTTTCTGGAACTGGCTGGTTCTCTACTCCATAAAGGGTCTCAGTCGCTGACTGGATTACTGACTGGTTCACTAAACCATACAGGACCTGACTAACTGATTCACTCCACAATAAACCAAAGTCCTGTTTCCCTACTCCACAATTAACCAAAGTCCTGTTTCACTACTCCACAATAAACCAAAGTCCTGTTTCACTACTCCACAATAAACCAAAGTCCTACTTCACTGCTCCACAATAAACCAAAGTCCTACTTCACTGCTCCACCATAAACCAGAGTAGTAAGTCCTGCTTTACTACTCCAAAGCCTGATGACATTACAGGCACATTGTTGTTCTGCAGGTCTAATGTGGCAAGTTGGATGTGTATTTAGGAAACCTGCACGGACACCAGCACAGGCATAGTGAACACTTGTCATTAATGAATTAGTGATCCATTGATACAACTATTTCCTATGGTTATCAGGGACACTGCCTCACAGAGAGACACTCCCCCAAACAGGGACATCCCCTCACAGAGAGACACTCCCCCAAACAGGGACATCCCCTCACAGAGAGACACTCCCCCAAACAGGGACATCCCCTCACAGAGAGACACTCCCCCAAACAGGGACATCCCCTCACAGAGAGACACTCCCCCAAACAGGGACATCCCCTCACAGAGGGACACTCCCCCAAACAGGGACACTCCCTCACAGGGTGACACTCCCTCAAAGAGGGACACTCCCTCACAGAGGGACACTCCCCCAAACAGGGACACTCCCTCACAGAGAGACACTCCCCCAAACAGGGACATCCCCTCACAGAGAGACACTCCCCCAAACAGGGACATCCCCTCACAGAGAGACACTCCCCCAAACAGGGACATCCCCTCACAGGGTGACACTCCCTCACAGGGTGACACTCCCTCACAGAGAGACACTCCCTCACAGGGTGACACTCCCCCAAACAGGGACATCCCCTCACAGGGTGACACTCCCTCACAGGGTGACACTCCCTCACAGAGAGACACTCCCTCACAGAGAGACACTCCCCCAAACAGGGACATCCCCTCACAGGGTGACACTCCCTCACAGGGTGACACTCCCTCACAGGGTGACACTCCCTCACAGGGTGACACTCCCTCACATCATCGAAAGACAATAAAAAATGGTCAGGAGCCACAGTATTCTGCTGCTGTTCTGTTTCTCACCAATGATGTGTTTGAATATTTAGATAAAATTTACTTTTTAAATGGGAGGTTTCATGTCATACATTTACGCAATTCATAAAATGAATTAGTTTGCTGAACAATGGGACAGATTTAGGCCTATACTGTACATGGTTGTTAGGCTCCTGAACACTGGCACTGATGCAGGGCTGAATGTGTGTGTCTTTTCATCCTTAATACACACCCAGTGCTTTCCATACAGACTGTCTTAGTGTGGTTTGTTTTCATACGATGGGATTCACAGAACGAAGGCCTATGTAAATGGACAGTAAAGTATGCTTCATCGTATGGGGTGTATGATGGCCAAGCGGTTAGAGTAGCTGTGAGAGCAACATCATATCCAGAGAGAGACGGAGACAAGTGGAGCCAATCTACAGTGCCTTGCCAGGGAGACGGTGAGACATCATTAGTTCAGTTGTAAGTAGCTCTATGTGGGTTTGTGGTAGACCCCCCCCCCCCCCCCCCCCCCCCCCCCCACTTATTTTCACAGTTACTTCAGAATCTGCCAGCAGAAGGCATTCATGTTTTGAATTGCAGAGGGTCCGGGAAATGCACTGTTTGATGAGAATAAGAGGATCATTGAAATGACAAATGTTACAAAAACATTAACTGTGTTATATATTCCCAGGTCTCCAGGGAAAGATCTACTATTTTTGGCCCACTGTACCTCAGTTGGTACAGCACGGCGCTCACTACTCACTATTACAACTACCAGGACTTCCTGGGCCAGGGTTGCTAGTCTGATTCCCTGGGGAGGGTGGGGGGGCTAGTGCGCAAAAAGTATGAAAATAAACTCACCGCTGTCAGCCACTCTGGATAACAGTATCAGCTAAACGATGTAAATGTTTTCAAAAAGTGTAATCCGGCGTGACAGGAATTAACTTCTTTTTCCCCATAAGTTGTCGTATCAGCAAAGCAAACATCGGGACCTGACGGCTGGAGTTCCGAACGTCTAAGCTCAGTGGAGTCTCTGGAAAACGGTGTGTTCATGGTTAAGCCGGACACAGGGTTTGGAACCATCTAAATGTAAGCTAAGCACCAATGCTGTTCCAGTGTGCGTACGGGGCGATTATTGCCAGGAAGGAAGGGTAAAGTGGTAAAAAGAAATTGGTCTAAAGGGACATTTTAGTTATCGTGCACGCTCAGATTGAGGATGTGCACTTTTAAGCAACATTTCTACTCGGACTGCTAAGCCATGTTGCATGAATGTCGGTGCATCTTAGCACAGCAGGTATATCGTTTCATAATAAATGTATGAAATTGCTAAATGATCCGTTTCATGACCATCTTAAAATAATTCCATGGGATAGAGAGGTAGGTACAGGAAAACAAGAACCGAGACATAAACTAAGGCCATGCTTACTTCTGGTGATTAAGAAATGGCGAAGGGGCATGCACTTACTTGTTTTAAGAGAAAGAGCTAGAGGGAAAGAGAGAGCGATGAGAGAAGTGTAAAGAGTGAGGGATGAGAGAAGTGTAAAGGGAGAGGGATGAGAGAAGTGTAAAGGGAGAGGGATGAGAGAAGTGTAAAGGGAGAGGGATGAGAGAAGTGTAAAGGGAGAGGGATGAGAGAAGTGTAAAGGGAGAGGGATGAGAGAAGTGTAAAGGGAGAGGGATGAGAGAAGTGTAAAGGGAGAGGGATGAGAGAAGTGTAAAGGGAGAGGGATGAGAGAAGTGTAAAGGGAGAGGGATGAGAGAAGTGTAAAGGGAGAGGGATGAGAGAAGTGTAAAGGGAGAGGGATGAGTGAAGTGTAAAGGGAGAGGGATGAGTGAAGTGTAAAGGGAGAGGAATGAGAGAAGTGTAAAGAAAGAAGAGGAAGAGAAAGCAAGATCTAAATAGGGATAATGAGACAATAGAGAACAGATGGAATACATTAAGACAGGGACAGAAGAGTGAAAGTAGAGAAAGTGAGATTCAGGGACCGATTGTAGAAGATCTGTTACCATGCCTTGTTCCTGCGCATCAGCAGAGAAATTGTCCGCCAGCATGATTACAAACACAACACAATACAGGGATTTGGGAGAGCTCAACAATTATACTGAAAACACACACACACACACACAGACCCACACATCACACCACAATATCATTCAGCAGAAAATAAGCTTGTCATTACCTAAATAAAGCACATTGGATTTTCTCCCCCACTACATGAACACACGCTTCCTGGCAGCTGGGTTTGGATCACCCACCAGTCCAGAGGATCCAATAAATGCCTGGTATTTCCCACCAGGGAGCCCACAAAGTGGATCGTCCTGAACATCCATTTGAGTTGCATTCTGTTCAACACCATCGCTGGGCCAAAACAACTGTCAGGATCCAGGCACCCAGGCCGGAAACTTAAGTTAGCACCCTGTCGGATCTTTGTGGCTGGCAAAGATTAGCTTATTGTATTTATGTCTCAGAAAGATATTTTCAATGCTAACATTGGTTGCCCGGTTAGCTACCTTTGTGTTTTATATGGCTGGCTAACAGCTGCTAATATTTTTCTCAGATGTTTTTAGATTAGATTCAAATTTAGTGTCATTGAACGAGTACAAGGCCAGTACAACGAAATGCAGTTTGCAAAGTTAGTTCCCTGGCTGGCTAGCTGCCTGCATAATCTGGCTAGCTACCTATAAGATCTGTATAGAGTATTTACCCCATTCATATGTAGACAATGACCAGAGTCCTGTGTAGAGAAGCATGACCGGATCCCTATTTAGTATGGTAGGGTGTCATTTGGGACACTTAATTGTACTGACAGACAGAGCTGCTCTGTTTACACCCAGCACAAGCACACCCACATAAGAGCATACGCACTCAAGTCTGCTTCAGTCTGCATTGTAGATAAGGAGCGTCTGACACCCGAAGCACACAGACACACACCAATAAACCCATGCACACATAACCCCACACAAAAACAAACACACACATGCATAAAGCACACACACCACAGCATAAAACACACACACACACCACAGCATAAAACGATAGTAATCCCATTGAATTCCAGAGCATGGTCGAGTCTAGGAAAGTAATTAATTCACAATATGTGATAGGTAGATAAATCACTACTAAACAGAATGAGGTTAGCACAGCACCCACTATCAACACATACAGATATTCTGGGATCAACGTATAACAGATGTACATCTATCAGATCTGTGTACTGTATATCAGGTGGCTACATTGAGAAAACACTAGAAGCCACAGTTGAAATTGACGAACCCCGAGTGTGATGCATCACTAATGTGACGAAGGAAACTGACAAGCTGTTGACATCTTGAGACGCTAGGTTGACTCCAGGAGAAAAGGCATTGAGTGGAACGAGTTCAAGCAGCAGGTTTAAAGCAACATGTGTTGTAGCAGGAGCTGTGCTCTCTGGAACGCCACAGGCCAAAGCAAATACATTTTTTGTTGACTCACCCTTCATGCCAAACTTGTTGCGTCGGCCATATTTGTTGATGAGAAAGAAGAGGACGATGAGGAGAATGCAGGCAAAACCCGCCAGGCCGACAGCTATGGACACCTGGACATGAAGAGGACAGAAAAAGAGACTTTATATGTACAATCCCCGACATAAACTCAACAAGTAAACCCTGTGTGATTTCAGCATGAAGTGCTTGCAAGTCTCTCTATTTTGGGATATTTCTGTCACCGAATATTAGTCCAGGACTTAAATATCAAGGTTCAATGGAAAACTCTAGGCTTAATCTGTGTCGGAGAAACGGGCCCAAAACTTTCCCGCTATTCAATGTAGGTTTGCCTGATTTTGTCACTGCACACAACCAGTTATTGAGTTTTCACAGCAGGTCACTGAATGTTAATAAAACACTTTGTTTGCTTAGGTTCCCTTCGTGCCTTTATTTAATATACCACAGAGGTAGTAAACTCTGGCCCTCAAAGCCAGTTCAACTCAATGCTTTCATTGCAACCCTCTAATCACAGAGTAATGGAACACCAGGTGTGTGCAATTAATGATGAGGCAGAACAGAAAACCAGCAGGCTCCGGCCCTCATAGGGTAAGATTTGAAAGCCTCTGATTTACAGTTTTGCTTGTGTATCTGGGACCATTCAGTAGCAACAACAAGCTTGGAGATATTTGACAAAATGTCACTGCACTGTCTGTACAGCAGAAAGAAGAAGGCCACAACAGAGCCAAAGGTAGATTGAGCAACAGAGTTGAGGAATAATACAGCCGACAGAACAGTGAATCATAGAGTTAAAAAGGCTGTAACTCTGACAGTTTCAATGACAGAGTTAATTGTGACCTGCTACATATCTCCACATTACCAGGCTGTTTCTCTAAGAGTGCTATGACACTCTGGGCGTCCCAAATGCCACATTTTCCCCAGTATAGTGCCCTGCCCTACAGGCGGGCATCAAAACTAGTGCACAACACAAAGGGTGCTGTTTGGGTTTAATTAGAGACTCACCCCAAATGCATCCTCCTCTGTCCTATTAGAGTCACTGTCTGAGGGCATTGGGGTACCTGGAGACAGAAACGGTTACCGCAAGTTAGATACAGTTAGGGACTGAAAGGACAGTTACAAACCGAAACAATTAGAGACAGTTTGTAGAGACAGAGACACTCCCTAAAAACAAAGACAGGCAGAGATACAGCTGAAGAGAAAGTTATGGAGATGGTTATGTACAATTTGAGAAACAGAGACAGACAGAGACACAGAAACAGACACTTAAAAACAGTTAGACATAGAGACAGAAACAGTTAAACGTTTTTTTAAGACAGTTATAAAGAGTAAGAGAAAAAAGAGTGACAGTTAACGACAGTTACAGAAAGACAGTTCCTAAACACAACAGGTTGTTACAGACAAAGACATAAACACATGCAGTTACAGCAGAGACAGAGACACACAGTAAAATACTTAAACACAGTCAAAGGCAGTCCCTAGAGACTGATTCAGAGCCAGACGGTTACAGACAGAGACACATATACAGAGACAATTAGAAATGTAGTTAGTCACAGTTACATACAATTTGAGACAGTACCTAAAGATAGAAACAGACCCAAGAGACAAAGACACAGAGCCAGTTAGATACAGAGAAAGTGTCAGGGATCAAGACAGACAGTTACACACACTTAGAGAACGATAATTAAAGACTGAGGCAGAGACATTCAGAGACAGTCTAGTAGAGAGAATAAGACACAGAGAAGTAGACACAGTCAAATGTGGATCTTTAGTTTTAGAAGTGAGAGTAAACCCTCAAGTACATTTATTTCTTCTTAACGCTCACTCCCTGCATTTCTACAACATAAAATGTATGATACATGGCATATTCTGGATACCATTTCACAACACTTAACCACTTTATGTAAGCATCTTTCTATGGCCAATTCAAGTTAATGTTTCAGCTGCCTGTGCGTTTTGAGGTTTCCACACTGTCTTAAGAACATAAGGCTATCTGTATCAGAAGGTTCAGAGGTTATGAACCGCCCCAACACTAAGTTCCACCCTCAGACACAGAGACCATTAGACATCATAAGAGATACAGTTAGAAATAATTACACAATACTAGAGTTAGAAAAAGAGACAGTTAAATGAAGTTAAAGACACAGATAGACACTGAGACAATTACCAAAAGAGACACGGTAAAAGTTAGAGGCAGACACAGTTATAGACAATGATAGTTACTATTCAAAGAGACAGCTAGACACAGAGGCAGACACAGTTAGAGACAGACACAGTTATAAAAAGACAACGAGAGAATGTTAAAATCAGTTAGAGGCATAGAAACAGTTACACAAGTTTAGATTTAGAAACATAGACCAAGTTAGAGACATATTTAGAGAAAAATTTAGAAACACAGTTAGGGACAGAGAGTGATAGACATTAGAAAAAGAGATCAAACTAGAGACACAGAGATAGTTAGATTGACTGTTAGGAGACAGTGACTGTTCGACACTGTGAGAGACAAAGTTAAGGACAGTTAGAGAGAGACATATACACAGAGTCAATTAGATAGAGACACAGTTAAAATCAGTGGGACAAGGTTAGAGACTCAGAGACAGACAGACAATGTTCAAATTAGAGACAGTTAGACACAGTTGGACACAGACAAACGAGGTTAAAGTTAGAGACAGTTAGATACAGTTAGTCATAGAGAGACAGACAAAGAGTCACAGATGCAGAGACATACACAATTTGACACAGTTAGAGAAACAGACACCTTTGAACAAAGTTAGAGACTAATAAAGACAGACACAATTAAAGACAAATACACAGATTGTGACATTAACATGTCATACAAAAGAACTGTCCTCTGTTATCCTACTTCCTGTCATCCTACTTAATTTCAACCAGACAACAAGGACTTGTCACTGTCCATGATGATGCTTTATAACCCATGGATGACTGTTTAACAATGGATGATGTAATGTATTATTGGAAAAAAATATATTTAATGGATAGTATTGTAATGGATGGTTGTAACTGATTATTGCAATTAACAGATTAACTATAATTGCTCATTGGAATATATGGTTGAAAGAAATGTAAGGAATGGATGATTGCAAATGAATAATTGTAATAGATGGTTGTATATTGATGATTGTAATGGAAGAAATGTTGTCAAGGATTAATGTTATTGATGAGTGATTGTAACGGATGATAGATGAATGGAATAGGTGGAGTAATGTTATGGACACTTTGTGTATTATGTATGATTGAAATGGATGACGGTAATAAATGAAAGATTATTATGAATAGTTGTAATGGATAATTGTAATGTTGCTCATTATGAATGGATGGCTGTAATGTATGGATGATTGCAATTCTGGACAAATGTAATGGACGATTGTAATGAAAGCTTGGTTGTTATGGATGATTGTAAGGGATAGAGGATTTTAATGGATGATTTTAATACATCATTATAACGGATGGATGGTTGTGATGGATGCAGAAGTTGTTTATTATAATTTATGGATGGTTGTAACATACGAATGGGTGTTAGGGTATGGGATGATTGTAATGAATTCATTGCTGTAATTCATTATTGAAATGGTTGAATGTAATGAACTACTGAACCGTTACTGTACCGTTACTGTACCGTTACTATACCTTCAGGATAATAAAGGACGGACACAGTGGATGTTCTCATCACACTACAGGGATCTTGAGATACGAAAGAATTTAGGCTGGATGAATGGCATGGTTTTGGATGAGTGACATGAAACCGGAAAATGCATTGAGACGCATTGAGACAAAATGTTTATCTTCAATTAAATAATACCCTCATAAAAAACATCATAACATAATAATTACATCATTGTAACATTATGTTAAGACACTTACCATATTCCACAATCTCTGAAAAGGAGATGGAAAAAAAAGGCATGAGAAATGAATGAATGAGTGACATGAATGATACTCTGCAAATACTGATTATGCTAATATTATGCTAACCAAAGATTCCCAGATTTAACGCCAGCCAATCATTTCAGAAACACTGATGAATGTGAACGACTGAAGTCTGTTGCTGGGCACAATCGGCGGCGTCCCGAGACGTGTTTGGCCCTACAGTTCACCTGTCCAAGAACAGTGGATGAATCAAAGGAGTCCACACGCCATGCTCACCGTCGGCGCCGGGGTCAAAGGGCGGCTCCATGAGGAAGTGTCCGTAGACAGTCTTAGTAGCGGATCCCAGGTAGTTGGAGGCCTCTAGGGTGTAGTTTCCATTATCGATGTGTGTCGGGTTCTTAAATGTCAGACAGCCCTCCAGGTAGTCCTGATAAAAGTCCATCTCCGTCCGGATGTACTCACTCTGCAGAATCTCCCGCTAGATGTGGCATTAATAAAAATAATAAAGTATTTTCAAGGCTTTTTAAATTGTTTTTATCACTTTTAAAACCATATTAATATTCTGTAGTATGTCACATTTTACATCATCCAATCCTTGTCACAGGGACCAAAAGGGGGGCACTGTTTTATAATTTCCCTGTCACTACACAGATTATTCAAATGATGACTTCAGCACCAACCTCTTGGTGAATTTAATCAGCCATGTAGTTCTGTGTAAGAAACAAAATGAACCCGTTGCTTTACGTAACGCACATGAACCGAAACCCCACCTGTTTGTGGAACCAGCGTAGTGTGGGGTGGGGGAATCCTCTCACTGTGAACTCTATGCAGGTGTCATGGCGTCGTTCCGGCTCAACCAGTTTCAGGATGACAGGTGGAACTGTAATGGAAGCAGAGGAAACTGAAGTTTTGGCGCGGCATGGCTTCTACGTGTTATTCATGGTGGCGCTTAGAAACCCACAAAACTAGATTTCCCAATATGAATTACAGCATAGATTTTCAGACTCAGAGATACTCTGTATAATCAGCTGTGGGAGCTGAAACAGAGATATTAGATATAATCCATATAATTAATAATGAGAACTGAAACAGAGATATTAGATATAAACCATATAATCAGCTGAGAGCTGAAACTGAGATATTAGATATAATCTATATTATCAGCTGAGGGCTGAAAAAGAGATATTAGCCATAATCCATAAAATCAACTGTGACAGCTAAAAGTGATATTTGATCTAATCCATATAATCATCTGTGAGATCTGAAACAGAGAAATTAGATATAATCAATAATGAGAACTGAAACAGAGATATTAGATATAAACCATATAATCAGCTGAGAGTTGAAAGAGAAATATTAGATATAAACCATATAATCAGCTGAAAGTTGAAACTGAGGTATCAGATATAATCCATATTATCAGCTGAGAGTTGAAACAGAGATATTAGATACAATCCATATTATCAACTGAGAGTTGAAACAGAGATATTAGATATAAACCATATAATCAGCTGTGATGAACAGTGGTACTAGATACCATTTACACCATTAGCTGTGAGAGCAATAATAGTGATATTATATATAATCCACAGTATCAACTGTGAAAGCTGAAACATTTGTATTAAAATAATAATCTAGCTCCACATTTCCATGACAATATATCACTGAATTAGTGAATTAGTTGTTTTGAAATGGCACCCTATTATTCATGGGTCCTGGCAGAAAGTAACCAACTAGATAGGGAATGGAGTGCCATTGGGAATACTGGTTGGTGTGTGTTTAGGGAAATGTATCCTAGCAAAACATATGCATATTAATCATCCGTTCATAAGGCAGACCCTTCAGTCCACGTGGCCTTCTGAACATTAATAGAAGAGGCACTGTATTATATAGACTTCCAGAACAGTACACTAACTATCTTACTTAGTGATCCAAAATCTACTCCATATGGTGATCCAAAATAGTGCACTACCTACTGTATGAAGTGTTCCATAGTAGTGCACTACCTACTGTATGAAGTGCTACAAAGTAGTTTACTACCTATTGTATCAAGTGTTCCAAAGTGCATTATGAAGGCCATCAGGCAACTGGTCCTGAACGCATCCAGAAGACAGTGGTGGCTGGTTAGCAGGAGACATGCAGCATCAACATTGCCTGTTTCCCAAATGGCTCTTTAATTATGCCCTGGTTCACAGTAGAACACTATCTATTGTACTGGGAAAGGCTCAGGGAACAGACTCAGTGCAAGCGCTTAGGCCCCTGGAGGGTGTTTACTAACAGAAATATAGGAGAAGAGGGGGAAAGAAAGAAAACCGTAAACTGCTGGGGATAACGATACGGCTTTGCGTCGGCGGCGTCAGCCTTGCTGTGCCAGAGGTATTTGTGCGGGTGGTCCTCAGCACTCTTCTCCTTCACACTTTCTTTTCCCTGCGTCTTCGTTAGGGAGGCGGGGCAGTGAGATCCGTCCTCACAATTCCTCTTCTTTTTGTTCTGCCCAAAGCTGCTCTTATGGGGGCCCTTTTTTTGCTCTTTCGAGACATATTGCGTTAAGATCCCACATATCACAGTACATGGTAGTGCAAAAACCAAGCCATTAAATCCAGGATACTCTCCAAAGACATCATCTAGAACTGCATCAAGGCATAGATATGTGGTGAAGGTTATAAAAAATTGCTAAAGCACTGAATAGAGCACAGGAGGCTCAATCATTGTGAAATGGAAGAAGTTTGGAACCACCTACAGTCAACTTCAAAGTATCTCCGCAGAGATGGGAGAACCTGCTAGAAGGAAAACCATCTCTGCAGCACTCCAACATTCAGGTTAGACGGAAGCCACTCTTGAGTAAAAGGCATATGACGGACCATCTGAAGGACTTGCCGTCTGAAGATTCTTTGGACTGATGAGACCAACATAAAACTGAACTGCCAAAACCAAGATACAGCATCATGCTATGGGGATGCTTGTCAGCAGCAGGGACTGGTAGACTGGTCAGGACAGAGGGAAAGATAAAAATTGGCGCTATTATATATACATACACTGAAAAAAATTATAAAAGCAGCACTTTTGTTTTTGCCCCCATTTATCATGAGCTGAACTCAAAGATCTAAGACTTTCTCTATGTACACAAAAGGCTTATTTCTCTCAAATATTATTCACAAATCTGTCTAAATCTGTGTAAGTGAGCACCATAAGCCGTCTCCAAAGGCGTTTCAGAGATTTTTTGGCAGTACATCCAACCGGGCTCACAACCGCAGACCACGTGTAACCACACCAGCCCCACACCAGGTGTGTATGCAGAAGCACCTGTTCCAGTTCTATCAGTGCGTGTTTGGATGCATGTTGGTGAACCTCCACTGGAAAAAGACTGCACTCAGCTGCCAAAGCAAATTACATGAGAAAGAGTATGTGTGTGTGTATGTAAAATCAGCATGCTGCGGAACTCTTCCTCTGCCCTGACCACTCATATCTCGAATACTCTCTCGTCTCTGTTTTTCTCTCTCTTTCCGTCTCTTTGTGTCTCTTATGTCGCTTTCTCTGTCTCTCTCCCTTTCTCTTTCTCTATCTTTCCCTATCCCTCTCTGTCCCTCTGTCTGTCTCTCACACACAAACACACTGCAGCAGCTGGCTCAGGCTAGCCTATCCCACCTAGTCTGCAGTGCAGTGTCTGAGAGGCAAAGAGAAGGGGGGGGGGGAGAAAGAAAGAAATGTGACTTGAAGTGGCCATGATAATGTTTCTCTTCATTGTTAATTTTTTACCACATCTTACTTCTCGTAAAAATTTTATTCAGGTGAGTTATTGTTTTTCCCCCTCTTTGTCAGATGTGGGTTGAAGCAATGGGTGATTTATTTAAAACTCCCACAAGTCGACTGTCTTGCAGAGAACAAATCAAGACATTATACGATTCTGTTATCAATAGCTCAGTGCTGAAATATACAGCATACCTGAAACTCTGAAGCTATAGCCAAACTAAGTTTGCAAGCAAGAATGGCCTTGTTAAGCCAAAACTAAATGGCCACTCAAACTGAGCTTCAGAATTTCTCTGCAGAGAGGGCAGAACCTTTCAGAAAGACAACAATCTCTGCAGCAGTCCATCAATCAGGCATTTATGGTAGTGGACAGACTGAATCCACTCCTGAGTAAAAAGCATATGACATGCCGCCTGGAGATTGCCTAATGAACCATGAAAGAACCTGAGAGTGTAAGGGAAAAGCTTCTCTGATGTACAAATTCTGACGTTTAGCCCTGAATTCCGAATGATACCTCCAGTGAAAACAATCAACCATCTCCAGGCTAATTCTGTCCTCATAGTGAAGCATGGTGGTGGGAGCATCATGCTATTGGGATGCTTCTCAGTGGCAGGAACTGGAGAACTGGTTAGGATTGAGGCAAGAATGAATGGAGCAAAATGTTGTGAGGTCCTTGAAGAAAACCCAGGGTCCACAGGACCTCAGACTGAGGTGAAGATTAATCTTTCAACATGACAACAACCAACAGCACACAGCCAAAACAACAATGGAGTGGATTTGAGCCATGTCTGTGAAGGTTCTTGACCGGCCTGGCCAAAGCCTGACTTGAACCTAATTGAACATATGTGGGGAGATGTGAAGACCGCAGTTCACCAAGACTCCCCATCCAACCTGACAGAGTTGGAAGGATCTACACAAGAGAATTGGAGAAACTGCCTAAATTCAGGTGTGCAAAGCTGTTAGAGGAGAAGACCAGAGATTTGCATCAGACTGCAAAACAACTGCAAAACAAACATCCCCAATTTTTTATTTTTTATTCCTACAACAACAGCATTACTCAACCAAACTATATAATTTCAACTGGTCATTCAATATAGAACAGTATCTCTTCATCAGATTTTTTTCCCCCATTCTGCCTCGGTAGCTTCAGCGCTGCTCAACTCCAAGCTGGGGTTCTTTGATAACTGGAGTTCCTTGTAGTGTGACTCACTACAAGCATATTGCAACATAACGTTTAGACAGAGCTGGACTTCAGACACCGGAAGTATCGTCCTATACATGCCGCACATTCAGTCCGGTCAAAGACAATTGAAAAGAAAAAACATGACAAATCCCAGTAATTCTATTGGATTATTGTTAGTGCGCTCAGACAAAAACCAAATCTCAAGTGCTGTAACCTTATTTATCGCCTGGTTGGAATTGGATGAAAGTAAACATGGAATGTGTCACTGCAGTGGTGATTCAACTGACAGTCAGTTAAAGGCTGGGTCCAAAAAAGCTCCCTAATCCCTCTGGAAACAGACTATAAGTGGGTCTCTATAGAGTGAATAGGGTGGTCTGAGTTTGTGTACTACGTAGGGAATAAAGTGGTCTGAAATAGTGCACTACACTGGGAATAGGGTGGTACAAAGTGATGTACTACAGGACATGGTGGTCTAAAGTACCTCCCTATACAGTGAATAGGGTGGCATTTTGGACACCTATAGACACAATATTCAGTGATTCAAAGAGATTTAATTACCAGAAGAGCATGTGTTGAAAAATGTGCAAGTTAATTTACATCAGTAGCAGAGGGGATGAACGCACATGGAGAGACAGACAGAGAGACAGAAATAGACAGAGAGAGAGACAGAAAGACAGACAGAAAGAGAGCAAGAGTAAAAGTATAAGAGAAACCATTTTTGGTCATGTTTAGCTTTTAGCTTTTCATAGTCCTCTGATGATAAAGTGCCATAGATGCATTTGAGGGTTTTTCCCTTGTTCATTTGCTGTATCAAATAGTGTGTTACAAACCATCACACCCTGTTATAGGGATGCACCACAGGGGAATAGGGTGCTATTTGGGGTGCATCCTAAATCAGGGTGGGAGATAGCTTCTCTTCACAGGCTGCAAGGTGTAGCCAGCTAATTGGCCACATTAATATCACTTCATTACCAAGGCAACAGTTCACTGCATTCACAATGTCCCTGCATAGTTCTTTGGCTGCTGGTTATAAATGTGTTTACCTATTGTAACGACGGTAAAGGCTGTATCCTATTGTTACCATGGTAAAGGCTGTATCCTATTGTAACGACGGTAAAGGCTGTATCCTATTGAAACGATGGTAGGATACAACATAACAATGTATCCTATTGTTATGATGGTAAAGACTGTATGCTGTTGTTACGATGGTAAAAGCTGCGGGAGGTGTGGTTAAGCTGTGCAGTGTCAGGGTGGTAATGGACTTGCCTGACACATGGCAGTTTGGAGAGTAGACCATGGCTTAGGTGACTTGGAATCCATTATAAATCACTTCCTCTGAAACTTATAGAGCTTCTGTTACAGAGGTCCTGGATGACAGGAAGCTTCCTCTGACACTACCCAATATAGAGTTTCTGTTATTACGGTCCTTGCATGGAGCTTCCTCTTGACACTACCTGATATGGAGTTTCTGTTATAGAGGTCCTGGATGACATGGAACTTCCTCTCTGTCTTTCAAGCTCCTTGCAATCGAGGGCTGTGTTGTTGCTGTACCAAGTAATGGAGTCTGTCAAGATGATCTCAGTAGTGTTTCTATAAAACAGTTTGAGAGTCTGGAGGTCCATGTAAAAAAAAATACAAAATTCCAAAGAGGAAAGAGGCTCTGATGTACTTTCTGTGCCACTGCCTGAGTTTGTCTGGATCATTAGTTTGTTGGTGATGTGGACACATATATTAGGAAGGAGGCCTTCTTGCCTCTCCTATCTCTTGTGCATGTGATTTTTTTTTGCTTTCAGACTTAATTCTATTTTTAAGAAACTGCATAAATATAGTCTCAATTCATCTACAATTTTGACGAATTGCCTGAAATGGGATTAGGAATGGCAACATTCAACCTGGGAGATCAGCAGCCCGAAAAATCACTATTTGTACAACTTCTGCAAGCTACCCTACACAAATACAATAATATGATTATCAATCTTATATATAACATTTTCAATACCCACTTCAACACCTGCAATGGTCCATCCTATAGTATATTTTAGTGATGTAGGTAGATACCCCTGAAGTCCATCCTATAGTATATTTTAGTGATATAGGTAGATACCCCCTGAAGTCCATCCTATAGTATATTTTAGTGATGTAGGTAGATACCCCTGAAGTCCATCCTATAGTATATTTTAGTGATGTAGGTAGATACCCCTGAAGTCCATCCTATGATATATTTTATTCCACTAATCCATGAGACACCTTATTGATATTATAAACTGGTGACTAACCCAATTAGAAAAAGTACATACATATACAGAGTAATCATCCTGGTGGAATAATGTGTGTGTATATCATATAGCACAGCATTCACCTAATCAGCATTAGCATGGCTTGCACCCAATCAGCATTAGCAAAGCCTTCACCCAATCACCATTAGCACGGCCTTCACCCAATCAGCATTGCTGCTTCGAACTACCTGGTTTATCTTTTAGTTTTAACATCCAATAGGATTTACTGTATCCTTGCATCCCAGAAAGAAACCTGCTCTCTGAGGCTTTCCCCTTTGGAAAGCCTCCTAACTGTTTACTGGTTCTCGACGTACACTGTACGGACAACTGGATGGAGGTGTTGGTCATCCCCACTATGTTCTCCGCAATACAGGTGAGCAGGAAGCTGTTGTCGTCTCGACTCGCGTTGACCAGCGTCAGGTTGATGGAATGAATGTTGGGCCAGTAGACGTTGGACTGCAGGTGGTGAGAGCAGAAGAGACAGAAGAGGTCATTGGGTTACACCGGACGTGTCATTAGTGGGAGGTGCTGCAAAGCTACACGAGGTACTGGCAGAAGGTTTTATAATACCACCTGAGGAGTAAGAAGGACCCTAGCTGGAAGAACACAGAGGATAGTACAAAGGGCTGGGACTAAATCTAAAATTATGGTAGAACTGAAATCATGTGTGTGAGCTAAAAAAACACATGTGAGATGAAGTTGTGCGCTTGAGTTGAAGTGTAGATTCACTAATTTGTGGGGATGTGTTTAGATTTTCTGGCTCAAGGGTTAGGTTTAAAGTGAAACTTTCATTTGATTAGAATTAGGCTTTGAGGGTAGTTTAAGTTTAAGAATTGTGGGTTATGAATTAGGGAAAGGTGTGTAACTGTGTGTGTGTGTGTCTAACTGTGGGTGTGTGTCCAACTGTGTGTGTGGGTGTGTGTGTGTGTGTGCGTGTAACAGGTTAGGTCATTCTGAACAAATGGGGACCAAATGTCCCAATGAGTATAGTAAAATCAGAAAAAAATTTACTCATTGGGAGCTTTTGCCGGTCCTCGTGAGGTAAAAGTCAATTTCCGGCTCAGGGTTTAGGTTTAGGGTCAAACTAACAATTGATTTATAGTTAGAATTGGGGTTTCTTTATGGTCCAGGCGTTGTTGGTTAAGTTTAGGGTTAAGGTTAGGCATTACATCTAGGTAAAGTTTAGGAATAAGTGTTATTTTATTGAGGATAAGGTTAGGGTTAAGTTTAGGGATATATTAGGGTTAGTTTAAGGTTAGGGTAAGGGTTAGGGTTAGGTTTAGGGTTAAGATTAGGGCAATTTCTATTTTCTGGTCCCCATGAGGGTGGCTGTACAAACCTGTGTCTGTAACTGTGTGTAACTGTGTGTGTAAGACCTACCAGGTGAGTGTTGACGGAATGTAGACCAGCAACCGTCCAGTCGACCTCGGGGACGGGATACCCGGAGCCGTTACAGCTGACCGTTACATTATCCCCTTCCATCACGGTCAGACTGCTGCTGTGGCTCACACTGATCTCTGGTAGGTCTGGAGCAGGATGGGAGACACACACAGAACCACACACACCGAACCCCCCCCCCCCCCCCACAAACACACACAAACATAAAGAACCACACACACACAATCCCCCGCCACACACACACAGAACCACACACACAGAGAACCACACAGAACCACACACAGAACCACACACACATAACCACACACACACACAAAGTCACACACACGTAACCACACACACAGAACCACAAACACACAGAACCCCACACACACACACATAGAACCACACATACAGAACCCCCCCACACACACAGAACCACACACACAGAACCACACACACACACATACACACAGAACCACACACACACAGAACAACACACACACACACACACACACAGAACCACACACACACACATACACACAGAACCACACACAGAGGACCCCACATACACAGAACCACACACACACACACACACATAGTGAGGGAAAGGTGTGGTACTGTGTTCTGTGTGTATGTGTGAATGTGTGTGTGCATGCATGCATTTGTGTGTGTGTGCGTGTGTTTGTGAGTGTCTCTGCATGCACCCGAGCGTGTCTTCATACCACAGCGAGCTATGTTCATGTTGTTTAGACGTGTCTTGGAGGCTCCGTTTCTGCAGTAGAGCGTCTGCGAATGAAGCCCTGCTTCTCCTCTCTGCTGCCACAGCTGGATCCAGCGGACACCACAGCCGCAGTCAAACAACACACCGTCCAGCCGGCTGGAAACAACCACAACAACCGCATGGTCCAGTCAGAAAATCATGTCAACACTGTGGGAGGTGGTCAGATTGGAGGTGTCAGGGTTGATTACACTTAACAAGTTGGAAGCAAGACGATAAGCCCATCGCAGGGTTTACTTGAATTAAGACCATCACAGGGTCTACTTGAATTAAGACCATCACAGGGTCTACTTGAATTAAGACCATCACAGGGTCTACTTGAATTAAGACCATCACAGGGTCTACTTGAATTAAGACCATCACAGGGTCTACTTGAATTAAGACCATCACAGGGTCTACTTGAATTAAGACCATCACAGGGTCTACTTGAATTAAGACCATCACAGGGTCTACTTGAATTAAGACCATCACAGGGTCTACTTGAATTAAGACCATCACAGGGTCTACAGACCACTAAACAATACTAGACAGACCACGAAACTGAATACTAGACAGACCACTAAACTGACTACTAGAGAGACCACTAAACTGAATACTACACAGACCACTAAACTGAATACTAGACAGACCACTCACCTGAATACTAGACAGACCACTAAACTGAATACTAGACGGACCAATAAACAATACTAGACAGACCACTGAACTGAATACTAGACAGACCACTAAACTAAATAATAGACAGACCACTGAACTGAATACTAGACAGACAATATTAGATAAACTCAATCTACCTCCCCCTCAACATCATTCTGCCTCCCATTCTCCCTCTAAGTCTCTCCTTCTCTCACTCTCCCTCTCTTCCTCTCCCTCTTCCTCTCCCTCTTCCTCTCCCTCTTCCTCTCCCTCTTCCTCTCCCTCTTCCTCTCCCTCTTCCTCTCCCTCTTCCTCTCCCTCTCTGTCTCTGTCAGGATAAAGCGGCCCAGATCCTGAAGAGAAGTTGGCCATGCATTCGAGTGATGTAGCTTTCTCAGGATCAGCTCTGAAATACGTTTCAATATAAATAAATACACAGCAACTCTTAGAATCTCCACACGAGAGGGAGCAACATTTTCCTTTAACATGAAGCAAACTGCATAAGTACTACATCAATAATATCACAAACTGTATCAGTACTACTTCAATAGTATCACAAACTGTATCAGTACTACATCAATAAAATCACAAACTGTATCAGTAAATACATCAATAATATTACAAACGGTATCAGTCCTACATCAATAATTTCACAAGCAGTATCAGTACTACATCAATAATTTCACAAGCAGTATCAGTACTATATCACAAATGTCATAAACTGCATAAATACTACATCAATAATATCACAAACTGTATCAGTACTACATTAATAATTTTACTGGCTGTATCAGTACTACATCAATAATTTTACTGGGTGTATCAGTACTCCATCAATAATATTATAGACTCATCTGTCTATCTCTCAGGGAGGTGTCTGGTCTGATATGGCTATCAATCAATCAATCAAATGTATTTATAAAGCCCTTTTTACGACAGCAGTGTCACAAAGTGCTTTACAGAGACACCCGGCCTTAAACCCCAAGTGGCAAACAACAGTAGTGTTGGATTTCAGTGGCTAGTAAAAACTCCCTAAGAAGGCCGAATTTTAGGAAGAAACCTAGAGAGGACCCAGGCTCAGAGGGGTGACCAGTCCTCTTCTGGCTGTGCCGGGTGAGATATTAAGAGTCCAATTAGAATAATAAATACATTTCTCTATTTGATTATAGACTAGGTCAAAAGTATGACCAGGTGGACAAGGACAGGGACAGCAACAGGCCCCCCAAAACCAGGTACTCCGCAGGTGTGGACCAGGACTTCATCTCCTCTATCTGGCTAGGTGTCTGGTCTGATATGGCTATCTCTCAGGGAGGTGTCTGGTCTGGTCTGACTATCTCTCTGGGAGGTGTCTGGTCTGATCTGACTATCTCTCTGGGAGGTGTCTGGTCTGATCTGGCTATCTCTCTGGGAGGTGTCTGGTCTGGCTATCTCTCTGGGAGGTGTCTGGTCTGATCTGACTATCTCTCTGGGAGGTGTCTGATCTGACTATCTCTCAGGGAGGTGTGTGGTCTGATCTGACTATCTCTCTGGGAGGTGTCTGGTCTGATCTGACTACCCTCTCTGGGAGGTGTCTGGTCTGATCTGACTACCCTCTCAGGGAGGTGTCTGGTCTGATCTGACTATCTCTCTGGGAGGTGTCTGGTCTGATCTGACTATCTCTCTGGGAGGTGTCTGGTCTGATCTGACTATCTCTCTGGGAGGTGTCTGGTCTGATCTGACTACCCTCTCTGGGAGGTGTCTGGTCTGATCTGACTACCCTCTCAGGGAGGTGTCTGGTCTGATCTGACTATCTCTCTGGGAGGTGTCTGGTCTGATCTGACTATCTCTCTGGGAGGTGTCTGGTCTGATCTGACTATCTCTCAGGGAGGTGTCTGGTCTGATCTGACTATCTCTCTGGGAGGTGTCTGGTCTGATCTGACTATCTCTCTGGGAGGTGTCTGGTCTGATCTGACTATCTCTCTGGGAGGTGTCTGGTCTGATCTGGCTATCTCTCTGGGAGGTGTCTAGTCTGATCTGACTATCTCTCTGGGAGGTGTCTGGTCTGATCTGGCTATCTCTCTGGGAGGTGTCTGGTCTGATCTGACTATCTCTCTGGGAGGTGTCTGGTCTGATCTGACTACCCTCTCTGGGAGGTGTCTGGTCTGATCTGACTATCTCTCTGGGAGGTGTCTGGTCTGACTATCTCTCAGGGAGGTGTCTGGTCTGGTCTGACTATCTCTCTGGGAGGTGTCTGGTCTGATCTGACTATCTCTCTGGGAGGTGTCTGGTCTGATCTGACTATCTCTCTGGGAGGTGTCTGGTCTGATCTGACTATCTCTCTGGGAGGTGTCTGGTCTGATCTGACTATCTCTCTGGGAGGTGTCTGGTCTGATCTGACTATCTCTCTGGGAGGTGTCTGGTCTGACTATCTCTCAGGGAGGTGTCTGGTCTGATCTGACTATCTCTCTGGGAGGTGTCTGGTCTGATCTGACTATCTCTCAGGGAGGTGTGTGGTCTGATCTGACTATCTCTCTGGGAGGTGTCTGGTCTGATCTGACTACCCTCTCTGGGAGGTGTCTGGTCTGATCTGACTATCTCTCTGGGAGGTGTCTGGTCTGATCTGACTATCTCTCTGGGAGGTGTCTGGTCTGATCTGGCTATCTCTCTGGGAGGTGTCTAGTCTGATCTGACTATCTCTCTGGGAGGTGTCTGGTCTGATCTGGCTATCTCTCTGGGAGGTGTCTGGTCTGATCTGACTATCTCTCTGGGAGGTGTCTGGTCTGATCTGACTACCCTCTCTGGGAGGTGTCTGGTCTGATCTGACTATCTCTCTGGGAGGTGTCTGGTCTGACTATCTCTCAGGGAGGTGTCTGGTCTGGTCTGACTATCTCTCTGGGAGGTGTCTGGTCTGATCTGACTATCTCTCTGGGAGGTGTCTGGTCTGATCTGACTATCTCTCTGGGAGGTGTCTGGTCTGATCTGACTATCTCTCTGGGAGGTGTCTGGTCTGATCTGACTATCTCTCTGGGAGGTGTCTGGTCTGATCTGACTACCCTCTCTGGGAGGTGTCTGGTCTGATCTGACTATCTCTCTGGGAGGTGTCTGGTCTGATCTGACTATCTCTCTGGGAGGTGTCTGGTCTGATCTGACTATCTCTCTGGGAGGTGTCTGGTCTGATCTGACTATCTCTCTGGGAGGTGTCTGGTCTGATCTGACTATCTCTCTGGGAGGTGTCTGGTCTGATCTGACTATCTCTCTGGGAGGTGTCTGGTCTGATCTGACTATCTCTCTGGGAGGTGTCTGGTCTGATCTGACTACCCTCTCTGGGAGGTGTCTGGTCTGATCTGACTATCTCTCTGGGAGGTGTCTGGTCTGATCTGACTATCTCTCTGGGAGGTGTCTGGTCTGATCTGACTATCTCTCTGGGAGGTGTCTGGTCTGATCTGACTATCTCTCTGGGAGGTGTCTGGTCTGATCTGACTATCTCTCTGGGAGGTGTCTGGTCTGATCTGACTATCTCTCTGGGAGGTGTCTGGTCTGATCTGACTACCCTCTCTGGGAGGTGTCTGGTCTGATCTGACTACCCTCTCAGGGAGGTGTCTGGTCTGATCTGACTATCTCTCTGGGAGGTGTCTGGTCTGATCTGACTATCTCTCTGGGAGGTGTCTGGTCTGATCTGACTATCTCTCAGGGAGGTGTCTGGTCTGATCTGACTATCTCTCTGGGAGGTGTCTGGTCTGATCTGACTATCTCTCTGGGAGGTGTCTGGTCTGATCTGACTATCTCTCTGGGAGGTGTCTGGTCTGATCTGGCTATCTCTCTGGGAGGTGTCTGGTCTGATCTGACTATCTCTCTGGGAGGTGTCTGGTCTGATCTGGCTATCTCTCTGGGAGGTGTCTGGTCTGATCTGACTATCTCTCTGGGAGGTGTCTGGTCTGATCTGACTACCCTCTCTGGGAGGTGTCTGGTCTGATCTGACTATCTCTCTGGGAGGTGTCTGGTCTGACTATCTCTCAGGGAGGTGTCTGGTCTGGTCTGACTATCTCTCTGGGAGGTGTCTGGTCTGATCTGACTATCTCTCTGGGAGGTGTCTGGTCTGATCTGACTATCTCTCTGGGAGGTGTCTGGTCTGATCTGACTATCTCTCTGGGAGGTGTCTGGTCTGATCTGACTATCTCTCTGGGAGGTGTCTGGTCTGATCTGACTACCCTCTCTGGGAGGTGTCTGGTCTGATCTGACTATCTCTCTGGGAGGTGTCTGGTCTGACTATCTCTCAGGGAGGTGTCTGGTCTGGTCTGACTATCTCTCTGGGAGGTGTCTGGTCTGATCTGACTATCTCTCTGGGAGGTGTCTGGTCTGATCTGACTATCTCTCTGGGAGGTGTCTGGTCTGATCTGACTATCTCTCTGGGAGGTGTCTGGTCTGATCTGACTATCTCTCTGGGAGGTGTCTGGTCTGATCTGACTACCCTCTCTGGGAGGTGTCTGGTCTGATCTGACTATCTCTCTGGGAGGTGTCTGGTCTGACTATCTCTCAGGGAGGTGTCTGGTCTGGTCTGACTATCTCTCTGGGAGGTGCCTGGTCTGATCTGACTATCTCTCTGGGAGGTGTCTGGTCTGATCTGACTACCCTCTCTGGGAGGTGTCTGGTCTGATCTGACTATCTCTCTGGGAGGTGTCTGGTCTGATCTGACTATCTCTCTGGGAGGTGTCTGGTCTGATCTGACTATCTCTCTGGGAGGTGTCTGGTCTGATCTGACTATCTCTCTGGGAGGTGTCTGGTCTGGTCTGGCTATCTCTCTGGGAGGTGTCTGGTCTGACTATCTCTCTGGGAGGTGTCTGGTCTGACTATCTCTCTGGGAGGTGTCTGGTCTGACTATCTCTCTGGGAGGTGTCTGGCCATCGCTCTAAGAGGCTACCAAACACCAAACACCAGGCCCTTCTTCCCTCGGCTTATCAACCACACAGCTGGAACTGTCATCAACAACACCAGCTGCTCCTGGTATCAACAAAACTGCTAAATGTATTTTCTTAAATGCTACATTCTACATCCACATTTCCCGTATTTCATATTGTGTATACCTATATCCTTAACCTCATATATTATATTGTAAACTGCATACCTCCTCTCTCCTTTATCATATATATCCTATATCCGATGTTATATATCTTAACTGGACTGGAGAAAGTAGGTCATGGACATAGGATTATTCCCAAATGAGAACCTATTCCCTAAAATGAACAATTCCCTATAATGGACATTAATTTAGATCACGTTATTCCCTACACAATGCACTATTTTAGACCATCCTATTCCTATATAGCACAATACTTAATACCACCATATTCCTTACATAGTACACTACTTTAGACTACCCAATTTTGTATGTTTTTTTTAAATGTTTTTCTCCCAGAATTTTTATGTAAACCTATGAGCTTCCACTGCGAATTTGCGATTAACAAGTATTTAACTAAGGACTTAAGAACATACAACACACACACACATCATCTTGCAGATCATTAGATGCTAAAGAATTCATATGTATGTGTGTTTGTGAGTGTGTGTTTGTGAGTGTGTGTTTGTGAGTGTGTGTTTGTTTGTTTGTGAGTGTGTGTGTGAGAGTGTGTGTTTGTAAGTATGTGTTTGTGAGTGCAACCACATTTCCTCCATGACAGCGTCTTTATTATTTCCCAGCAACTATAGAATTACCATTTAGCGTTTAGCACCATAAAAAATAGAGCTGGCTGATATGGTCACAAATCCACATTTACATTTATCCTGAAGTCATTTAGCGGAAGCTTTTATTCCCAGTCTCTTACACTGTATACAAACTGGCCCCTGTGAAGCAATAAATTGCCTGAATCTGTGCGATAATTATGAATAGAATGATACGTGTGTAATATTAAGTTGCATCCCTGCTTTTATTTAGTTGCTAAACCTTTGAACTACTACTCTATAGGCTGTTGATCTGATGGTTGAGCATGGGCCGACAGGACCAGGGGTGGCAGGTTTGGGGTGGGGAGCAACAAAAGTAAATATATTCTATACATTTGAAAAAAATATATATGTTTAACAAGGCGTTGGGTTTCATTAGAATATAAAATATAGAAAAACTGAATTTAGAAAAACAGAACCACATCTGTTGTAATTTATATTACTGTAGGCTATTTTGAAGCAGAGCTCATCTCTTCACTTATGAGTCTGAGGAAATATAGCAATACCAGTTACAGAAATAATGGTTGGTCTGTTTTGATCATCGGTGGTCCGTTTAAACCGACCGCTGATGAAACTAATGATAATTAATTGTCATTTTGGTCTGTGCCAGGTTCATCATCCCAGTTTTAATCAGCAAACTTCACTTTGACGTTTCACTTCTGAAGGGGTAGGAAAGCTTCCTAAATAATCTGGTAAGAACTAGTGGACTACAAAGAAAATAGGGAATCATTTGGGACAGGCACCAAACTAGGCTCTATATGAAGGGCTAGACTTGCTCTTCAAGAAATACATCGTTTTCATCCCTCTAAAGAAGTTACCTACAGTTGGGGGCAACACACCACATATTTCACCATCAACACCATGTCATGGTTCATTTTCAGCACCACATCATTGTTGGGTATCAACCCCATGTCAGTATCAACACCACACTGGTCCCATCAGTGTAACAACAAAGAACTAGGCTACGGAAAGCTTGGACTACCTGTCAAACAAAGACACTTCGTTACAACGTTTTACACACGACTGGGTTTGTTAATTAACTGCTGATAAGGAAAACTGGGATTTAATTAAACATGGGTGATTGAGAATCCCAAATCGCATCCCCTTCCCTCTCTAGTACACTAGTGTTGACCAGAGTCCCGAGTACTACTTAGTGAAGAGGGCGCCATTTGGCTGCAGAACTCTGCTGAGATGAGTGTAAGGATGGAGACGGTTGTTCGGTTCTCTAAGTGTTCTTCCTCATCTCCATCATGTGTTCTCTGTTCATGGAACAGTCCTACAATCTACCGCAGTATGTTCCAGTCGGACAAGGAGCATAACAGGACAAAAGAACCCCCGGAAAAATAACCGGTAACACCAATTCAGACCCCTCAGGTGGAAATGCTAATTAATTGATTACAATTTAAATATACAGAATATGGTATTCCACTGTGTAGGAAGTGCTCCGAACTTTACCTTTGGTTAGGGTTCTTCTGATAGTTAGAAGCACCTTTGGTTAGGGTTCTTCTGATGGTTAGAAGCACCTTTGGTTAGGGTTCTTCTGATAGTTAAAAGCACCTTTGGTTAGGGTTCTTCTGATAGTTAGAAGCAGAGATGTAGTCCAGTCACTAAAACTTGTCGAGTCATGTGTACCTATGGCTAAATCTGAGTCCCGTCCCAGCCACCACAGCACAAGAAGAGTCACAATTCTGCAGCTGAAGTCTGAGTTCTGGTGCTGGAGTAATGGGCCTAGTGCTCCAGTCTGAGTTCTGGTGTTGGGGTCATGGGCCTAGTGCTCCAGTCTGAGTTCTGGTTTTGGAGTAACAGGCCTAGTGCTCCAGTCTGAGTTCTGGTGTTGGGGTCATGGGCCTAGTTCTCCAGTCTGAGTTCTGGTGCTGGAGTAATGGGCCTAGTTCTCCAGTCTGAGTTCCGGTGCTGGAGTAATGGGCCTAGTTCTCCAGTCTGAGTTCTGGTACTGGAGTAATGGGCCTAGTTCTCCAGTCTGAGTTCCGGTGCTGGAGTAACGCGCTTAGTGCTCCAGTCAGACTCACTGGGTCCACATTAACAAAAACAAATGCTATTACACAGAAATGCAGTAATTAAATGGTTTCCTACCTACTTTCTCATTTTTCTGTGGCTATGTGGAAGGAGCATTGGGCTTACAAGGCCATGTATATGAATCTGTCTGCTAGTCTTTTTGCCTGCCTGTCTGTCCTTCTGTCTGCTTCTTTACCTGCCTGTCTGTCTGCCTCTCAGCCTGCCTGCCTGTCTATCAGCCTGTCTGTCTGCCGGTCTGCCTGCCGGTCTGTCTGACGGTCTGTCTGCCGGTCTGTCTGACGGTCTGTCTGCCTCTCTGCATGCTTGTCTGTCAGACTGTCTGTCTGCCTCTCTGCCTGCCTGTCTGTCTCCCAGCCTCTCTGCCTGTCTTGCAGCCTGTCTCTCTATCTGCCTGTTTGCTTACCTGTCAGCCTGTCTGCCTGTCTGTCTGCCCTAATTCCCCCACCAGATGTGGGCTGTGTATGGCCCAAGTTTCCCACTGTGAAACAGAACTGCTCTGATTAACAAGTGCCGCAGTTGTTGTTTCAGCAAATATGAGTTCAAGTCATAAGTGGTCGAGTCCGACACAAATCCTAAGTTAGACCACCCTATTCCCCATTTAGTGAACCCCTTTAGACCACTCTATTCCATATTGGGTGTACTATTTTAGACCATCATATTCCCCATTTAGTGAACCCCTTTAGACCACTCTATTCCATATTGGGTGTACTATTTTAGACCATCATATTCCCCATTTAGTAAACACCTTTAGACCACTCTATTCCATATTGGGTGTACTATTATAGACCATCATATTCCCCATTTAGTAAACACCTTTAGACCACTCTATTCCATATTGGGTGTACTATTATAGACCACCCTTTTCCCTATATAGTACACTACTGTTGACCCTGGTCCTGTTGTCAGTTGGAACAAGACTTGCAGTAAATTTCAATGTCTAATGATGTCACAGCAGACAGCTGCTCTGCTGGATCTGAAGAACATTCCATACTCACACACAGACAAAAACACACACACACAAACACACACACAAACACACACCCGTCTCTCCGGCTCGCCAGATGATAGTGTGACAAGCATCAGACCATGTTAGCAAAGCATCATTTCACACGGTGACAGCTTAATTAAGCATGCTACGGTGATCCAGCACTTTTGTATTAAGCTTTAAGCTTGCTGATTTCTAAACTAAATATCACATTTTGCATTTGAGATTAACTCTGTTATGTTGACCATGACATTTGATCTGTCTTTTGCGACAGTTTTCGGACTCATCTTTTTATGCGGAGTGAAAGGGTGGGGGGGCTCTGTGTGTAGGCAGAGAGTAGCTACCTCAGCTTTTAATTTACAAAGTGGTTTACAGCACAGGAAAACACGGTCGGATTGTAGAAACGCTAAAGTTAGTTTCTGAAATAGCTGAAAGACCTTGAAATATGTGGAATGATCTCAAGATGAAATTTGAATTTCTAGCATTTCCGGAAGATTTGCTTGAGTAAAAAGGTGGTTGCTTTTGAGGTATGATTGTGTGCTTGGGTGTTGATGTGTTTCTCTTGGTTTTGCTTAGCAGGCTATTTATTTTTAATTGTCTGGTAAACATGTTTCATACAAAAATGTTTTCCCTGATTCATTTAATTTATCTCACATTGGAGATGTTTCGAGGAAATCTCAAAGACATTTACAGGGCACACTTGGAAAAAGAATGTGTTCTCATTTTGTATTTGTTAAATAATAAAAAAAAGGGCGCTTTCATGAAACATCATTCATGTGGGACAGTAAAGCAGTTCCCCTCCAGATACATGCTGCACTACATTTCTGTGGGACAGTAATGCAGCAGTGATATGCAGATATGACCCTCACTATACAACAGGAAAGGACCTGTTTCTGCAGCCCCTGGCAGGAGAATGCACTCTTACTTATGAGGAGTCCACACAGGAGTCAGTCCACACAAGAGTCAGATTCCACACAGGAGTCAGAGTCCACACAGGAGTCAGTCCACGCCATAGTCAGAATCCACACCGGAGTCAGAGTCCACACAGGAGTCAGAATCCACACCGGAGTCAGAATCCACACCGGAGTCAGTCCAGACAGGAGTCAGTCCACACAGGAGTCAGAATCCACAAGGGAGTCAGAATCCAGATTGGAGTCAGTCCAGACAGGAGTCAGTCCACACAGGAGTCAGTCCACAAGGGAGTCAGAATCCAGACAGGAGTCAGAATCCACACCAGAGTCAGAATCCACACGGGAGTCAGAGTCCACACAGGAGTCAGAGTCCACACCGGAGTCAGAATCCACACCGGAGTCAGTCCAGACAGGAGTCAGAATCCAAACAGGAGTCAGTCCACACAGGAGTCAGAGTCCACACAGCAGTCAGAGTCCACACAGGACTGTTCTAGGATATTAGATCACTGGCTTTCATACTTACTGAATTCTTTATTGTCACTCAATTTTTTATACTATCAACGCGTTTAAACACTGACTCTGGGCATACATTTTCAAACTCTTGCATTTCTTGCATTTAAAACAGACTGTCTGTGCCTTTGGAGGTTAATAAATCATTGGTCAATTAGAGAAATTACTGCCATACTTCAGACACTGATATAGTTTCCAGAGTGGGTTTAAACTAACTCCGCTGCCCACTCACTTCCTCAGTACTTGTATTCAGCTGTATAATTTTCACAGAATAATGTTTTGATGTAAGTTGTAGAGCACATGAAGAAATGGCTCTTCAGTAGCTAATTGTCCCATTGATCTTTTTCATTTTTGTTTTTGAGCATTAAACGACGAGGTACGGTGGCGCATTGAGCAATTATATTGCTTAACGCAGTTTATTTTTCGGTTTTGATCCAAACTCTGCTTTCAAGTTAAAAGGATGTTTATGAGAGGCACTTTATTTGAGACTTTGGTTTAGGTGCGATTTTGGGCTGTGAGTCCCCCTGGATAGTGTTAGCTTCGTAACAATAAAACCCTCAAGTATTACGTGTCATGTTTTTGTTCCCATTCACACTACACGCTGAAATGCATTTGAACACAGTGATGGTCATTTAGGCAGATTTGCCTGATCACTGCTGGAGGTGGGAAAACCTTGTGTTGTGTTACTCTCTCAGCTTACTTTGAATGCAATCAGGGCAGCCCAGGCACATTCAGTGGGCGTGGTTGTCCGTGTTCTGCCTAAAAACATGACAGCGTTGTTCAAACACTGCCTTGGTGTTCCACCTGCTGAATCTGAACAGAAGCAGAGCTGAGGCACGACAGACTGTCAAACGCTAATTAAAACGTGGCGTCAGAATTCCATTTTAACCTCGCGATTTATAGCAGACCATTATGAAGGCCAGTGGGCTGTTGGCAAGCAGTTTTTTTTGTATCACCACCCTGTTGTGACATCATATTATCCAGACCCAGACAAAGAACCCTATTCATTAGGCCAAAATGTTCTGGTACCAGACCATTATGCTATTTACAACAACACAATAAATACAGACCTACAGTGGATACTGTACATCATTAGAATAATAACAGTCCCACCTCTCGAAAGCTGTGTGTGTGTTGGTAAAATCACTGGGGAAGCCAAGCCTGAAACATATTGCAACGTATCTTGTGATAATTAAGCTGCTTGCTCTATAACCTGTTTTTCGTGCTACTTTTGAAATTCTCCATCTTGAGTGGCCCTAAAGTGAGTTTCCCGTCAACTTAATACCAGGTGAAATTGCAAGAGAACGCAAGGCCTGTGTTGGGAAAGCCATCCTACAACATCCCTTGTATATGGATAATGTATATGGATAATGTATAGGGGTAATGTATATGGTTAATGGTTCATCGAGTGCTGAAGTGGGCAGCATGTAGAAATCACCAAAAGTCTGTCATATTACACACCACAGAGTTCCAAACTGCCTCGCATGCCACCACTGGACTCTGGAGCAGTGAAAGGTTTGATGGAGGAGGGATAGGGGTCTGGGGCTGTGTTTCAGGTTTTGAGCTAGGCCCCTTAGTTCCAGTGAAGGGTCATCTTCATGTAACAGGATACAAAGACATTTTAGATAATAGGGTGCTTCCAATTTTGTGGCAACAGTCCTGCTCCAGCTTGACTATGCCCCAGTGTAAAAAGTGGGGTCCATGGTTGGACATGGTTGGTGCTGAGGAATTCAAGTGGCCTGCACATAGCCCTGACCTTAACCCCATGGAACAACTTTGGGATGAATTGGAATGGCGATTGCGAGCCAAGCCTTCTTGTCCAACAACAGTACCTGTCCTCACAAATGCTATTTTGACTTAATGGGCACAAATTCCAACAGAGACACTCCAAAGTCTTGTGAAAAGCTTCCCAGAAGAGTGGTGATGTTATAGCTGCAAAGTGGGGGGACAACTCCATATTAATGCCCATATTTTTGGAATGGGATGTCCAACAAGCTCATGTAGGTGTGATGGTTGTGTGTCCACATACTTTTGGTCAAATAGTGTATATACACACTGAAGAGCCAAAACATTATGATATACTGTTGGTCCTCCGCATGCCACCAGAAAAGCACTGACCTGCCGAGGCATGGACTCTACAAGAACTGTGAAGGGGTCCTGTGATATCTGGCACCAAGACATTAGCTGCAGATCCTTCAAGTCCTGAGGTGGAGCCACTGTGGATCAGACTTGTTGGTCCAGCACATCCTTCAGATGCTCCGTCGGATTGAGATCTGAGGAATAAGGCCAGGGCAACACTCTTGAACTCTTCATCGTGTTCCTCAGGGGTGTACCTGGTCTGAAACAGTATTTATGTTGGTGGCACGTGTCAAATTGACGTCCACATGACATCCAGTTTCCCTGCAGAACGTTGCCCAGAGCGTCACATTCCCTCCACCGCCTTGATCGTCTTCCCACAGTGCATCCTGGTGCCACTGCTCCAAGGTCGAGTTCCAATGCTCGCATGCCCACTGTAGGCGCTTTCGACAGTGGACAGGGCACACTGACCGGTCTGCGGCTACGCAGTCCCACGCGCAGCAGGCACGATGTACTGTGTTTTGGGACATATTCCTCCCATAACCATCATTAACATTTTCAGTTACTTGTGTCACAGTAGACCTTCTGTTGGTTTGGACCAGATGGGAAGGCCTTTATTGCCCTTGCGCATCGATGAGCCTTGGGCGCCCAACACCCAGTCTCTTGTTTGTGGTTTGTCCCTCCTTGCACTGCTATCGGTAGGTACTCACCACTGCTGACCGGGAGCCCCCCCACAAGCCTTGTCATTTCAGAGATGCTCTGACACAGTCGTCTGGCCGTAAAAATGTAGCCCTTGTCAAAGTCGCTCAGGTCTTTATTCCTGCCTATTTCTCCTGCATTCAGCATGTTGACTTCAAGAACTGATTGTTTGCTAACCATCTAATCTACTCAGACCTTGACATGTGCCCCTTGTTAGGAGATGATCAACATAATTTGCTTCACGTGTGAGTGGTCAATGTTTGGCTCATTAGTGTAAATACAGTGGGGAGAACAAGTATTTGATACACTGCCAATTATGCAGGTTTTCCTACTTACAAAGCATGTAGAGGTCTGTAATTTTTATCATAGGTACAGTGTGAGAGACGGAATCTAAAACAAAATCCAAAAAATCACATTGTATGATTATTTTGCATTTTATTGCATGACATAAGTATTTGATCACCTACCAACCAGTAAGAATTCCGGCTCTCACAGACATGTTATTTATTCTTTAAGAAGCCCTCCTGTTCTCCACTCATTACCTGTATTAAGTGCACCTGTTTGAACTTGTTACCTGTATAAAAGACACCTGTCCACACACTCAATCAAACAGACTCCAACCTCTCCACAATGGCCAAGACCAGAGAGCTGTGTAAGGACAGAGAGCTGTATCAGGGATAAAATTGTAGACCTGCACAAGGCTGGGATGGGCTATAGGACGATAGACAATCAGCTTGGTAAGAAGTTCAAGATGACGGTCAATCTCCCTTGGTCTGGGGCTCCATGCAAGATCTCACCTCGTGGGGCATCAATGATCATGAGGAAGGTGAGGGATCAGCCCAGAACTACACGGCAGGACCTGGTCAATGACCTGAGGAGAACTGGGACCACAGTCTCAAAGTAGTAATACACTACGCCGTCATGGATTAAAATCCTGCAGCGCACACAAGGTCCCCCTGCTCAAGCCAGCGCATGTCCAGGCCCGTCTGAAGTTTGCCAATGACCATCTGGATGATCCAGAGGAGGAATGGGAGAAGGTCATGTGGTCTGATGAGACAAAAATAGAGCTTTTTTGTCTAAACTCCACTAGCCGTGTTTGGAGGAAGAAGAAGGATGAGTACAACCCCATGAACATCATCCCAACCGTGAAGCATGGACATGAAAACATCTTTGGGGATGCTTTTCTGCAAAGGGGACAAAACGACCGTATTGAGGGGAGGATGGAGGGCCCATGTATCGCGAGATCTTGGCCAACAACCTCCTTCCCTCAGTAAGAGCATTGAAGATGGGTCGTGGCTGGGTCTTCCAGCATGACAACGACCTGAAACACACAGCCAGGGCAACTAAGGAGTGGCTCCGTAAGAAACATCTCAAGGTCCTGGACCTTGAACCCAATAGAAAATCTTTGGAGGGAGCTGAAAGTCTGTATTGCCCAGCGACAGCCCCAAAACTTGAAGGATCTGGAGAAGGTCTGTATGAAAGAGTGGGCCAAAATCCCTGCTGCAGTGTGTGCAAACCTGGTCAAGAACTACAGGAAACGTATGATTTAATTGCAAAACAAAGGTTTCTGTACCAAATATTAAGTTCTGCTTTTCTGATGTATCAAATACTTATGTCATGCAATAAAATGCGAATTAATAACTTACAAATTTGAGTACCTATGATAAAAATTACGACCTCTACATGCTTTGTAAGTGGGAAAACCTGCAAAATCGGCAGTGTATCAAATACTTGTTCTCCCCACTGTATATGGGTCCAGGGTGGTTTCAGAATCATAAAGATCAATCAATCAATCAAATGTATTCATAAAGCCCATTTTACAACAGCAGTTGTCACAAAGTGCTTTACAGAGACACCCGGCCTTAAACCCCAAGGAGCAAACAACAGTAGTGTTGGATTTCAGTGGCTAGGAAAAACTCCCTAAGAAGGCCGAATTTTAGGAAAAAACCTAGAGAGGACCCAGGCTCAGAGGGGTGACCAGTCCTCTTCTGGCTGTGCCGGGTGAGATATTAAGAGTCCAATTAGAATAATGAATACATTTCTCTATTTGATTCTAGACTATGTCAAAAGTATGACCAGGTGGACAAGGACAGGGACAGCAATGGGCCCCCCAAACCAGGTACTCCGCAGTTGTGGACCAGGACTTCATCTCCTCCTAAATTTTAAAACTGGAGGAGACTGAGAAAAGTTAGAAAGTGCATTCCTCATATCCCCCAGTACAATAATATAGCAGCGTAACACCTTGGAACTGAGACGGGGGGGGGGTCCGGCGACATTGTGGCCCTACCCGGGGGAGGCCCCGGACAGGGCCCAACAGGCAGGAAATCAATCCACCCACATTGCCAGGCATCAACCAAAGGGACATCAACCAACCGCAACCCCCCTGAATGAGGGCCAAGTATTGCCAGCAGCGTACAGCCCAATTGCACAAATGCGCAACAGAGAGTCAACAACAAGCTAGTGACTCTTCCCCCGAAAGGCATTGGAGGGAGGGCATCCCAGTGGCGACGAAAGCCCACCTGGCAAGACAGCAAGGGCGGACAGTATCAAGCCTACTGGTCACCTTCACGCCCCCGGGCCAGGCTACACCTAATTATAAACCGTGCTGTAGAGATGAGTTTTTAGTAGACACTTGAAAGTTTTCACTGAGTTTGCATTTCTAACCTTAATTGGCAGATCATTCCACAGTAGTGGAGCTCTATGAGAAAGGCCCTGCCGCCAGCGGTTTGTTTAGAAATTCTAGGTACAATTAAAAGGCCTGCATATTGCGATCGTAGGTTACGTGTAGGTATGTATGGCTGGATCATTTCAGCAAGGTAAGTAGGAGCAAGTCCATGTATTGATTTATAGGTTAAGAGTAAAACCTTAAAATCAGCCCTAACCCTAACAGGCAGCCAGTGTAAGGATGCTAGGACAGGAGTAATGTGTTCAAAGTAATGTGTTTTTTTTTTGGGTTCTAGTTAGGATTCTAGCTAGTTAGGATTCAATTAGTGTGCAGCACTAATTGAAGTTTATTTATTAATTTGTCTGGATAACCAGAGAGAAGAGCATTGCAGTAAACTAGTCTAGAAGTAATGAAAGCATGGATACATATTTCTGCATCAGTTTTTGATAGACTGACTGAGTGCTTTTCCTCAGTCGGAAAAGGGTGGCTTGCCCACTTCAGGTTGGTGGAGAGTGCCTGCCTCAAGTGGAGGAGTTTAAGTATCTAGGGGTCTTGTTCACGAGTGAGGGAAGGATGGAACGGGAGATAGACAGACGGATCGGTGCAGCTTCTGCAGTAATGCAGTCGATGTATCGGTCTGTCGTGGTGAAGAAAGAGCTGAGCCGCAAGGCGAAGCTCTCGATTTACCAGTCAATCTACGTTCCTACTCTCACCTATGGTCATGAGCTTTGGGTCATGACCGAAAGGACAAGATCCCGGATACAGGTGGCCGAAATGAGCTTTCTCCGCAGGGTGGCCGGGCGATCCCTTAGAGATAGGGTGAGAAGCTCGGTCACCCGGGAGGAGCTCAGAGTAGAGCCGCTGCTCCTCCACATCGAGAGGGGTCAGCTGAGGTGGCTTGGGCATCTTTTTCGGATGCCTCCGGAACACCTTCCTGGGAATAAGCGGAAGAAGATGGATGGATGGAGTTTTTGATAGAAAGTTTCTAATTTTTGCAATGTTTCGAAGATGAAAATAAGCAACTCTTGAGACATATTTTATATGTTCTTCAAAGGAGAGGTCAGGGTCAAGGTTAACGCCAAGGTTTTTTACAGTTTTTGGGATACGACCATGCAGCCTTCGAGCTTCACAGTGAGATCTGCTAACAACTCTCTTTTTTTCTTGAGTCCTAAAACAAGCTTTTCTGTTTTCCTTGAGTTTAAGAGCAAGAAATTCTCTGTCATCCACTTCCTAATATCTGAAACCCATGCTTCCAAAGTAGCTAATTTAGGGGCTTCTCCATGCTTCATTCAAATATATAACTGTGTGTCATCAGCGTAACAATGAAAGTTTACATTGTGATTTCGGATTACATCGCCCAGAGGGAGCATATATAGTGAGAACAATAATGGGCCCAGAACCAAGCCTTGAGGAACACCAAAGGATACCTTTGACTTGTCAGAGGATATGCCATCCACACTAACAAACTGATATCTTTCAGATAAATAAGATTTAAACCAGGCTAGAACATGTCCACGTAGCCCAATATGGGTTTCCAGTGTCTCTAATAGAAGGGAGTGATCAATAGTGTCAAAAGCAGCACTAAGATCAAGAAGCAACAGAACGGATGCAGAACCTTTGTCTGAGGCCATTAGAAGGTCATTTGTTACCTTCACAAGTGCAGTCTCAGTACTATGATGGGATCTGAAACCGGACTGGAGTATTTCATAAAGGTTATTTGTCTTTAGGAAGGCATTCAGTTGTTGGGAAATACATTTGTCTAAGATTTTTGAGAGGAACGGGAGGTTCGATATTGGCCTATAATTTTTTAATAGGTCGGGATCCAGATTAGAATTTTTTTTTTATTTCCGCTATTTTTTGTGAGTTTGGTACACATTCGGAGGAAAGGGAGCAATTTATTATGTTCAGCATTGGCTGACCTAGCACAGGAAATAGCTCCTTAAGTAATTTTGTTGGTATCAGGTCTAGCTGAGAGTTTGTGGGTTTTGAACTCATTACAAATTTAGTGAATGTATCGAGCGATACATTGAATTTATCGAGCCATAAATTCAAGTGTCCCCATTGACATCTGGTCAGGGAGGTTCAGGACAACTGAGATTTTGAGGACTGTAACTATTTAAGGAGGAGTCAGTTATTTGTTTTCTAATGGTGATGATCTTTTCATCAAAGTAGTTCATGTATTCATTACAACTAAAGTGAAGACCCACTTCACTTGCTAAGCTTTGCTTTTTTGTTAACTTTGCAACTGTATCAAAGATACATTTTGGATTGTTTTTGTTCGCCTCAATCAGGTTGGAGAAATAAGATGATCGAGCAGACGTGAGTGATTTTTGGTATTGTAGTGTACTGTCTATCCAGGCTAGTCTAAAGACTCCAACTTGGTGGAGCGCCACTTTCGCTCCAATTTTCTGGAGGCTTGCTTAAGTGCTCTAGTATTGTCGGTGTACCAGGGAACAAGTTTCTTGTTGCGTATTTCTTTTGTTTTTAGTGGTGCAACTGTGTCTAATGTATTTTGCAGTGTTGAGTTTAGATCCTCGATTTGATCGTTTACAGATTTATTTACTCTGTCGTTAATGAGCAAACTTGTAAGAATATCAAGGAATTTATTTGTAGTCCGAGAATTTATAGTACGGCTTTTGAAACTCATTGTTTGCTGAGCAAGTGGATTTCTTGTTTTAACCGGTAAATGTAATAAGACAGTGATCCGATAATCCAGGATTTTGGGGGGAAATTATTAGATCTACAATATCTATTTCTCATGACAGGACTAAATCTAAGGTGTGATTGTGGCAATGTGTTGGACCTGAGACATGTTGGATAAAACCCACTGAGTCAATTATGGCTTCAAAGGCTTTTTGAAGAGGATCATTGGACTTTTCCATATGAATATTGAAATCGCCAAAATTAGAATACTATCTGCCATGACTACAATGTTAGACAAGAATTCTGGAAACTCAGTGAGGAACATTGTTTATGGCCCGGGGGGCCTATAAATAGTAGCTATGTAAAACAATTTATCGGCCTGGTTAACTTTAATTAGTAAAACTTCAAAAGAATGAAATTGTGTGATGTGTTTGAGAGTAAATTTATATTTACAGTCATAAATATTAGTGACACCCCTTCCTTGTCGTGATGCACGAGGGATATGATCACCAGTATAACCAGGAGGAGAGGCCTCATTTAAGGCAGTGAATTCATTAGGCTTTAGCCACGTTTCACATAAACCAATAAAGATCTATATGGGTCCAGACTGGTTTCAGAACCATAAAGATCCATATGGGTCCAGGATGGCTTCAGAACCATAAAGATCTTTATGGGTCCAGGATGGAGATCTTTATGGGTCCAGGTTGGTTTCAGAACCATAAAGATCTATGTGGGTCCAGGATGATATCAGAACCATAAAGATCTATATGGGTCCAGAATGGTTTCCAAACGATAAAGAACTATATACCACAGGGAACACAGAAATACATACACTAGTTTGACTGAGAATAAAACTTACAGCTCTGAAAGTTGAAGGTTCTGAAACAGCTGCCAGGACAAGGTTGTCAGAGGGTTCTTTGACAGGTTTCTGGAGAACGAGAGAGCAAACAGAGCAAATGAGTTAACCACAGCAGACACAGCAGGACACAAAGTCATGGAAATAAGGAAGTTAGAAGAAGCACTATCGACCAGAAGAAGAAAGTCAGAACTGCTGCAGGCAAATAGAGATACAGGGAGAGTGGTAAAGAGAGAGAGGAGGCAGAGCGAAAGATACAGAGAGAGGCGGAGAGAGTGATGAAGAGGGAGAAAGGTAGAGTGTTGAAGAGAGAGAGGAGGCAGAGTGAAAGATGCAGAGAGAGGCAGAGAGAGAAAGAGGGCTAGATACAGTTATAGGTATACATAAAGAGCAGCGAAGACAGAGACAGACATAGAAAAAATAAGTGATTTGTGTTTGATTCTGTTGTCTGAAGGAAACCCCTGGGGTTTAAAACCACCCAGTCCAATACATCCTGATTAGAGACATTTTAAGTGATTTTACCAGAACACTGAACTCCAAAAACCGGCATGACATCTAACTGTATGGTTGTCTCCGGGACCATGATGGCACTGATAGCGTTAATAGTCCACTATATTCTCTACAAAGATCACTAATTTGACCGAAGCCCAATTGGCACGGGTCTAAACTAGTGCACTATGCAGGAAACAGGATATCACTTGGGACACAACCTGATCCAGTTATTAATTATAATAATATCCTTAAAAGCACTTCTTCTAAAACAACAGACTGCTGATGCTTTGTCAAATCAAAAGACTGAGGAGGAAATATGAGGGCAGTTACAGGAAGTTACAGGATATATATATAGTTGTTTTGATTCTGACCAAGACCAGCTACTGACTGATATAAACTGGTAGCAATATACTGGTGTATAGTGTTCTGGTTACCCTGCTAGTAACAATACCAGTCTGTTCTAACACTTCATTTAGCATCACATTACAAAACTCACTAGTTTACTTTGGGAAGTCTATGAATATAACACTGATTAATTTACTTTGGGCTCCAAAAGTATTTGGAAAGTGAGTTATTGTCCTTTTTTTTGGTCTGTATCCCAGCATTTAGGAACTGAAATGACACAATCACCATGTGTTAAATTGAAGATTATTAACTTTCATTTGAAATTACAGCAGATTATGAACATAGTTCCCCAAAGTACAGGTACCAAAAGTATTTGGACAATAATGGCTTCACAATTGTTTCTGATTAGACTATTGTGTTTGTTTGCATTATAAATGTATGCTCACGCGACCTGTCAGTGTCTGTCTTGATTGTTGACTTTGCATTTGTATTTCCATGAAAGGGTTAATCATGATAATTTAGAAGAAATTCATAGACATAGAGAAAATATTTAAGTCAAAATCATCTGTTTAAAGGAGAAAAATAACCAATCACAACTGCCTGGTTGACCAAAGCAGATCACTATAGTGGGTGACTGAATTATAAAAACAGTCTAACAGACCAGTCACATGCAGTTGACATGGTAGAGCATGGTGCTCGCAACGCCATAGATTGTGGGTTTGATTCACACCCTTTACCAGAGTGTAATGTAATACACTCTGGTAAAGGGTGTCAACTAAATTATTAAAATATAAATCAGGCACTTACTTCAAGAGGTAGGCGTGTCAAAGACTACTATACCCAGAGTTCAGCAGCAGAACTTCAGAGGGTATATAACAAGATATAAACTGCTAGTAAAGCCTCAAGAAAAGAAAGGTCAGGATATATTTGGCTAAAGGAAATAAACCAAAACCGCATGTAGAGTTCAGGAACTAAATCTTATGGACAGATGAGTTGAAGATGAACCTCCACCAGAGTGGATTTAGAAAGGGAGGACTTCATCCCTGAAACATGGCAGAGGTAGTGTCATGGCTTGGCCATGTACAGCCAGGCTGTGACAGGAACTGGCTAATTTCGTGATTTATGATGTATACAGAAACGTCTCATCAGCTAAGATTCAACCAAATGCCTCTAAGCACATTGTACAACATGTCTTCATGCAGTAGGACAATCACCCCAAACACACTGCCATAGACAACTAGGGCCAAATAGAGTAATGTTATAAACTGGCCAAGGCAATCCAGCCATCCTGAATCCAATTGAACATTTCCTTTGGCTGGAGAATGGCTGCGGTATGGATCTGGCAGAGCGCAACCAGGGAAAATACCCAGCATCTGGTAATGTCTGTGGCGGCAGATTTCAGGCATTCATTTCATGCAAAGGGTATGTGACCAAGACCAAAATATTATGACTTTATTGTGCATAATGGTAATCTATAAAAATACTTGAGGCAATACAGAGACAAAACAAATGTGGCACTGTTAAATAACAATTGGAGTTCACTGTAATTCATGCAAAAACACATTTTGCAGTCTGTGCACATCTTCTGTTGGTCAGACTAAGCACACTATTGTAGACATATAAAGTAACTAACTCTAACAGACTGCTGTAGACATACACCAGTCAGCCATAACATTATGACCACTGACAGGTGAAGTGAATAACATTGATAATCCCATTATCATGGCACCTGTCAGTGGGTGGGATATATTAGGCAGCAAGTGAACATTCTGTCCTCAAAGTTGATGTTAGAAGCATGAAAAATGGGCAAGCGTAAGGATCTGAGTGACTTTGACAAGGGCCAAATTTGATGACTAGACAACTGCCGTCCTTGTGGGGTGTTCCCGGTCTGCAGTGGTCAGTACCTATTAAAAATGGTCCAAGGAAGGAAAAGCAGTGATTCGGCGACAGGGTCATGGGCATCAGAACTGGACCACGAAGCAATGGAAAGAGGTGGCCTAGTCTGATGAATCACGTTTCCTTTTACATCACATGGATGGCTGGGTGAGTGTGCGTCGCTTACCTGGAGAACACATTGATTCCGATCCAACAGACGAGCTACTGTAGCTCAAATAACTGAAAAAGTAAATGCTGGTACTGATAGAAAGGTGTCAGAACACATAGTGCATCGCAGTTTGTTGCGTATGGGGCTGTGTAGCTGCAGACCAGTCAGGGTGCCCATTCTGACCCCTGGCCACTTACGAAAGTGCCCTACAATGGGCACGTGAGTATCAGAAATGGACCACGGAGCAATGGAAGAAGCTGGCCTGGTGTGATGAATCACGTTTCCTTTTACATCAAATGGATGTCGGGTGCGTGTGTGTCTCTTACCTAGAGAACACATGGCACCAAGATGCACTATGGGAAGAAGGCAAGGCAGAGGCAGTGTGACACTTCAGGCAATGAGCTGGGAAACCTTGGGTCCTGCCATTCATGTGGATGTTACTTTGACACGTACCACCTGCCTAAGCATTGTTCCAGACAATGTGTACCCTTTCATGGCAACGGTATTCCCTGATGGCACTGGCCTTTTTCAGCAAGATAATGCACCCTGACACAAAGCAAAAATGGTTCAGGAATGGTTTGAGGAACACAACAATGAGTTCAAGGTGTTGACTTGGCCTCCAAATTCCCCTGTGGGATGTGCTGGACAAACAGGTCCGATCCATGGAAGCCCCACTTCGCAAGTTACAGGACTTAAAGAATCTGCTGCTAACGTCTTGGTGCCAGATACCACAGCACACCTTCAGAGGTCTAGTGGAGTCCATGCCTTGACGTGTCAGGGCTCTTATGGCGGCAAAATGGGGACCTACACAATATTAGGCATGTGGTCATAATGTTATGGCTGATCACAGTATGTAGCCCTACATTTTACCAGTTATTAAGCACACAGCAATGTTTGGTGTAATATGAGTGTGCGAGATGGTTTGTATTGCAGATGCAGCTGTAACTATTTGACTATGCGTTTCTTTTCCCTAAATGCTTCACAATCACACACACATCCTGACACTGACACACACACTTTAGGAAATCTTCTAACAAGTCATGCTCACTGATAAGGCCTAGTTCTATTTCCATGGCAACAGAAAGAGCTAAGGATCCTTCAACCTTGCTGTGATACAGGGGGAGGAGCTGGCGGGGGGCGGGGGGTGGGTGGATGCGTCTGTAGAATGTCCAATGATTCCAGAGAAGGTATATTCACACAGAGAGAACCCCCGGAGACGAGGCAGTAGTCCCATGAGAAAACAGTCACGCTGTCAAAGACCGAATATATTACTCATAATGTTACAGATGAGTCTCGTTAGGTGGAGCTGCACCACAGCGCCATGGGCCAGCAGTCTGCCAGTGGCAAATTCAAATGGCACGCTGCTCTCCATGCAGTGCACTACTTACACACCCTATTCCCTGTGTAGTCAACCATAACACATAATCTTTGGAGTCCCTGTTCCAGTTAGGAGACATAAAGAAGTAATTTCAGACTTTTGACTGACTGAATGGATTATGATGGCCTGGTTAGTCCATGTTCCAGTTAGGCGACATAAAGAAGTAATTTCAGACTTTTGACTGACTGAATGGATTATGATGGACTGGTTAGTCTATGTTCCAGTTAGGAGACATAAAGAAGTAATTTCAGACTTTTGACTGACTGACTGGATTATGATGGACTGGTTAGTCCATGTTCCAGTTAGGAGACATAAAGAAGTAATTTCGGACTTTTGACTGACTGACTGGATTATGATGGCCTGGTTAGTCCATGTTCCAGTTAGGAGACATAAAGAAGTAATTTCGGACTTTTGACTGACTGACTGGATTATGATGGACTGGTTAGTCCATGTTCCAGTTAGGAGACATAAAGAAGTAATTTCAGACTTTTGACTGACTGACTGGATTATGATGGACTGGTTAGTCCATGTTCCAGTTAGGAGACATAAAGAAGTAATTTCGGACTTTTGACTGACTGACTGGATTATGATGGACTGGTTAGTCCATGTTCCAGTTAGGAGACATAAAGAAGTAATTTCAGACTTTTGACTGACTGACTGGATTATGATGGACTGGTTAGTCCATGTTCCAGTTAGGAGACATAAAGAAGTAATTTCAGACTTTTGACTGACTGACTGGATTATGATGGACTGGTTAGTCCATGTTCCAGTTAGGAGACATAAAGAAGTAATTTCAGACTTTTGACTGACTGACTGGATTATGATGGACTGGTTAGTCCATGTTCCAGTTAGGAGACACAAAGAAGCAATTTCAGACTTTTGACTGACTGACTGGATTATGATGGACTGGTTGGTCCATGTTCCAGTTAGGAGACATAAAGAAGTAATTTCGGACTTTTGACTGACTGACTGGATTATGATGGACTGGTTAGTCCATGTTCCAGTTAGGAGACATAAAGAAGTAATTTCCGACTTTTGACTGACTGACTGGATTATGATTGAATGGTTTTTGACTGACTGGCTGGATTTTTACTGACTTACTGGCTTTTGACTGGCAGATAGAAAAAGAGAGCTGAAGTCTTCTGTGGTCAGTCCTAACCCAACAGAAGTAAACAGCATTAGCCATGATCTCTGCTGAGCTCTACTGAGCTCCAGTCTGACTCCTAAGTCCAGTAGCACAAGGACAGACGTCATCCTGCTTAGACAGAGCTAAGAGCCAAATCATAGTCCAGACCACTGTCACAGTGATATACACTCAGTACCCTCTTCATTACATGTACCCGTCTAGTGCCAGGTTGGAACCCGGGAACATGGATTTGTGAAAAACTGTCCAGACTGGCACATTGTTGTCTTGGAAACATTCAGAGGCAGTGTGTGCTTTGCATCATGGAGTATTTTAACCTGCTGGAAATATAAAGGGTTAACTCTTGTTATGAGGGGATTCAACTGGTCAGTAATGATGGTCAGTAGTGGATGAAAGTTGCTCAGCTGGTATTCAAGAGACATTTAATTTTTCTGTTTATAAAGCTGTGCATTATGTTAAAGACATTATGTTTTACTGTAAAACTATGGACAGTGCTTGATTTGATATTAAATAAGTGCAGGAGCTGTCATTTTCCAAGTTGGTCCATTAGAACAGGGTATGGCAAGGCCCTTACATGTCTCCCCTCAAATAACCACCATGACCGGCAGAATCCATTTGCAGCACATGTAAATTGAAGTAGAAGGTTGCTTGTCTCCGATCCAGTGGCTCCACCATCTCCTACCACTGCACTCTTGATCCAGGCACCAAGAACAGTAACAACTACTTCAGGATTCTGTATGAAACACATATCAGCCCCCATCTGGAAACTGCAGACACTGAAACACATATCAGCCCCCATCTGGAAACTGCAGACACTGAAACACATATCAGCCCCCATCTGGAAACTGCAGACACTGAAACACATATCAGCCCCCATCTGGAAACTGCAGACACTGAAACACAGATCAGCCCCCATCTGGAAACTGCAGACACTGAAACACATATCAGCCCCCATCTGGAAACTGCAGACACTGAAACACATATCAGCCCCCAGCTGGAAACTGCAGACACTGAAACACATATCAGCCCCCAGCTGGAAACTGCAGACACTGAAACACATATCAGTCCCCATCTGGAAACTGCAGACACTGAAACACATCTCAGCCCCCAGCTGGAAACTGCAGACACTGAAACACATCTCAGCCCCCAGCTGGAAACTGCAGACACTGAAACACATATCAGTCCCCATCTGGAAACTGCAGACACTGAAACACATATCAGTTCCCATCTGGAAACTGCAGACACTGAAACACATATCAGGCCCCATCTGGAAACTGCAGACACTGAAACACATATCAGCCCCCATCTGGAAACTGCAGACACTGAAACACATATCTAATAGGTGTTTGTTCACAACCAAATACGTGTATTTACATAAAATTACTCCTCAGTTCAACCAAGTACAACTTCAACAAAAGTCAATTGCCAATTGAGTTACCTATATGCTGTGGCAAATCAATGAGTGACAGATCCTGCCCCAGTCAAACACAAACTATAGATGATTCTGAGCCTCAAACAAGAAACATTGATGAATGTTGATCAAAAAATTACCAGTGTTAAGCATATGTTAATGCGTTAACTTTGACAGCCCTAGGATGCATTGATGTGCAGTGGGTAAACATATTTCCTGCTTTGGCCCGGTCCCTGCCCGTCCCCACAGTGGTTTTGGAAAACAAATACTCATTGGGTACTGCTAGCTAGCTTGCTTAACAAAGACGATTTGAGACGCACTGAAATATTAATTGAAGAATGATTGTACAAACTGCATTTGGATCACAACAGCTTTATCCAGAACAAAACACAAATAAGTGAATTAATTGCATAGATTCTTTCCTTGCTTATGAAGAAAATACTAGAAATGGAACAAGCAAGAGTCAGAAAGTCGACAAAGTAAAATGAAAGCAATCAACCCAGCAACATTTCTGTGGCACATGGATTTTATCCACTCAAACACAGGAAATGTATTGTTGAAAACAAGAGATCCGCAGGTTGGCTGAACCTTCAAATTGCTTAAACGACTTGTGACTTGGCTCAATTCCAAAAAAAAATTATCAGAGAAAGGCTACATCATTCACTCAGCTGATTTATAGACTTGGACATTGGACATCATTCAAGTAAACATCCAAATAAAGTAAAGTAACATGCAAGAATTTTCTTGCATTTCAGTTTGACAGATTGTTGTTCTGTAATTTCAGTTTGACAGATTGTTGTTCTGATTATTTCAGTTTGACAGATTGTTGTTCTGTAATTTCAGTTTGACAGATTGTTGTTCTGATTATTTCAGTTTGACAGATTGTTGTTCTGTAATTTCAGTTTGACAGATTGTTGTTCTGTAATTTCAGTTTGACAGATTGTTGTTCTGTAATTTCAGTTTGACAGATTGTTGTTCTGTAATTTCAGTTTGACAGATTGATGTTCTGTAATTTCAGTTTGACAGATTGTTGTTCTGTAATTTCAGTTTGACAGATTGTTGTTCTGTAATTTCAGTTTGACAGATTGTTGTTCTGTAATTTCAGTTTGATGACCGAGGGTGGAGGACGCAGCATGGCAAACTTGACATCCATGAGGATCCGGAAATAATTGGACACTGACAAATGTTTAGTTATTTTGTCTGTTCACTAAATTATATTCAAGTTAAAGTTAAATAATGAGTATGGGCTTGAAGTGCAGTCCCTCAGCTCTAATTTGAGGGTATTCACATCCAAATTGGAGGAAGGGTTTAGGAATTACAGCTCTTTAATATGTAGCCCACTCTTTTTCAAGGGACCGAAAGTATTTGGAGATTTTACTCGAACGCTGTTTCATGGACAGGTATGGGCTATTCCTTCATTTTTTCGTCATCAATTATGCAGATAGAAATCTGAAGTTGATTCCAGGTGTGGCATTCACATTTAGAAGCTGTTGCTTTGAACCCACAATAGGTCAAAGGAGCTCTCAATGCAAGTGAAACAGGCTATCTTTGGGCTGCAAAATAAGAATAAAAAAATCTTTCAGACAGATAGCAGGAACAGGATAGGAGTGACCAAATCAACAATTTGGTAAATTCTGAGAGAAAAAGAATGCACTAGTGAGCTCCATGATAAAGCAAAACCCCTTCACAACATCCAGCCAAGTGAAGAACACTCTGAAGGAGATAGGCTTATCATTACCCAAGTCTACCCTAAGGAGAAGACTTCATGAGAGCAAATACTGTACAGATGGTTCACCACAAGGTGCAAAATAAGTCTAAGCCTCAAGAATAGAAAGGCCCAGTTCTGGAACAGCAAAAAAAGACAGCCCAGCTCTGGAACAGCATTCTTTGGACAGATGAAACTAAGATCAACCTGTAGCAGAATGATGGAAATGACTGGGTTATTAGTGTTTATTGATGATGTGACAGAAGATAGAAGCAGGCGAATGAATACTGAAGTGTATAGGGAAATATTGTCTGCTCAAATTCAGCAAAGTATATTGGATGGTGCTTCACTTTACAGATGGACAATGATCCAAAACATACTGCGAAAGCAACCCAGGAGTTTTTAGCAAAGAAGTGAAATAGCCAAGTCAATGACCTTAAGTAAACCTGATCGAGCATGCATTTCACTTACTGACGACAAAACTTAAAGCAGAAAGACCCATGAACAAACAACTGAAGACAACTGCAGTAAAGGCCAGGCAAAGCATTACAAAGGAGGAAACCCAGCGTTTGGTGATGTCCATGCATTACAGACTTCAAGCAGTCATTGCCACAAATGATTCTAGACAAAATATAAAAAATGAAAATTGTACAACCGGAATTAGGCCTCTGTGTGTTTAGACTTCTATAGGAAGGGAACTGCAACCTATCCTAGTCATTTGTTGAGAATGACAGTAGAGCAGGGTGCAGTGGGTCGTCCAGGTCCCAGCTCTCTTCAATAATTCTGTTTAATCACACGGCAGTAGGACTAACGGGAGCCATGATACACTAATTAGATGGCAAGGAAGCAGTGTTCAGGGTCGCACAATTGTGGGAACCTTCACTGACTCTCCAGGTGTCCAAAAATCCCAGTCGAGAGTCGAGTAACCTTCCAATCATCCCATCTTGATTTCTTGAATTCTCTGGAGTTTTGGAATAAAAAAATCACAGTATGAAATTGCAATACAACTGTGACAGGATACAATATATTTCATACCAGTATAGCCACTCTATTCTGGGAACTACATGACTGTCCCTTGACACTCTACAGGAGTCATTACGTGAGAACCGAGCTGTAGGTCGGCAATGATGATCCACATACAGTGCTATAAATCCTATAGCTATAGGTCAAACATTGTTCTGTACATTAATCCATGATCCAGTGAACTCTCTATTGGCCTTTCTGAGACTTATCGCATGATCTTCTGGATATTGGAATGAATATCAAGACATCTTGGTTTACTACTCCAAGGTTAAGGTTATGGTTTTACATGGCTATCAATCAACGATCTGAGAAAATCTATGTGGTGTTCAGTAACCCCAAATAACAGAGGAATCGTCCAACCATACCACATGTGCCAAGTATTTACGTTTTTTGAAGAGATTCCCAAAGCCATCAAGTTAAAAACATCTGTCATTCTGTCCTTGAGCAAGAGCAGTTAACCCTGAAATCTCCTTTGAATCACTATGTGTCTGCTAAACCGACTTCCTTGTATTTTCCATGTATACATGTTTTGACACGGTTGGTGCTGTGATCAGATGTCACCTATGTAGTAGTGCCCTTAGTTTGACTAGGTCCCATGATACTAGTATAGAGTGCCTTTTGGGAAAGCATCCAAGAATTGACTAACATTCATTTCGCACAGCATGCAATTAAATTAATCAAACACAGAGGGAGGTCAGACATCAAACACTTTTCTTCATTAGAAGAGGGGAAATTTCTCATCCTGAAACTACTTCTAGCATAGGTGAGGTGTGCTCTGGGGAGTTGAATAAGTAAAAATAGCATTAGTTCTTTAATCTCAGCAAAATTCTACCAGTGTGATATCTGAGGTATATCTGTGAGGATCTTACAGCAATCTGTCCTTAGCCCCTCACATACCAATCCTCTTGAACATCAAGGCAGAGCAATAAAACATGCCCTCCTGCTTCAAGGACAAACACAAACAGAAAAAGCCTTGTTAGCAGCCTGACTGGACGTCAAAGATGTTAAAGTTAGATCACTCACACATAGCACTTGTCTTGACGAGAAGCAATATATCCGGCTTTGCTCTGTTAAACCAAACCAGCGAACGTGAGGGAGTTTTTGAGATGGAGCGTCTCCTTGTTAGTGTCCAAAAGCGGGAAGTTCCCATTAAGGGGTCCCTGCACAAATTGAGTGTACGCTAACATCCAAATGCTCTCCCACTGTTTATTATTGTACAATGGTGTTTTTTTTCCGTTCAGAAGTAAGTTTTGCCCAGCAGGACCATTGTTGTCCTATCCTGCCCTATTCAGTGACTTTCTATAAAGTGCTATTTATTTACCAGAATAAATAGTATTTACCAGAATAAAAAGTATTTATTTACCAAAAATCTATAGAAATGAGCAGTTGAGACAGGAATAAAAACATTGAAGTATACCCCCCTCAACACCAGGGCTGTACTGATATCCATGTGGGTCCAGTTCCCAAGCATGACACAACAAAGGGAATGCAACCAACACCATGAAACAGCTCTGTGACCAACACTATGAAGACGTCACCATGAAGCAGCCCTGTGACCAGCATCATGAAAAAGTCACGTATGAAACAGCCTTGTGACCAACACCATGAAGACGTCACCATGAAACAGCCCTGTGACCAACATCACGAAGACTTCACTATGAAATAGCCCTGTGACCAACACCATGAAGACGTCACCATGAAACAGCCCTGTGAACAACATCATGAAGACTTCACTATGAAATAGCCCTGTGAACAACATCATGAAGACTTTACCATGAATCAGCTCTGTGACCAACACCATGAAGACGTCACCATGAAACAGACCTGTAACCAACATCATGAAGACTTCACTATGAAATAGCCCTGTGACCAACACCATGAAGACGTCACCATGAAACAGCCCTGTGAACAACATCATGAAGACTTCACTATGAAATAGCCCTGTGAACAACATCATGAAGACTTTACCATGAATCAGCTCTGTGACCAACACCATGAAGACGTCACCATGAAACAGACCTGTAACCAACATCATGAAGACTTCACTATGAAATAGCCCTGTGAACAACATCATGAAGACTTTACCATGAATCAGTTCTGTGACTAACACCATGAGACTTCACAATGACAAAAACTCTGGGACCAACACCACGAAGACATCACCATAAAACAGCCCTATGACGAACACCATAGAGACATTACCATGAAACAACTCTGTGACTAACACTATTGAGACCCTACAATGAAACATTTCTGTGACAAACATCATTATGACCAAAAAAAATGAAACAGCTCTGTGACCAAAACACTTTGAAGACCTCACCATGAAGCAGTTTGAACAACAACGTGAAGATTTTATAAATCTTCAAGTAATTGGACACAGTTTTTTAAAGATACAAGTTTTCCAAATTAAGTTAGGTTGTTGAATCTGAATGTTTGAAAGTTTTCCTCCAATCAAAAGTGAAACAACTTGGGCACACGTTATCATGTGGGCAGAAATGTGTCTGCATCAAAGCCTTTTGGAATCATCTCTGCCGACCAACAGATCTTCTGCATCCCAAACAAAACCACATTCCCTCTGTAACGCAAACAAAGGACAACACAGAAGGACCAGGGTGATATTTGGGACTTGATCCAAAGCACAGCTGGCTGTCGGACTGACACAGAAAAACAATAATGAATGGGATTGAATTCCTCTTTACTAATCACTACTTAATGCATAATGAATTAAACACTGATTCAATCATTTCAACAGAAACAACCGCTAGAGGTGTTTGTTCTTATTTTTCAAGAGGGTAGATCAGCTTTGACATTACAGATATAATTATTATAATTATTATTGTATAATTTCTAATCCCCCTTTTTCTTTTTCAGAATACATTACCAGAATAAATGTACTTTGTATTTTATTTAATTCTTTGTAGTTTCTTTTCCAATGAGACTGCTGTAACTCACTGGAATTATGATAAGATGACTGATGTAATAGAGAGGGTTTAAAATAACATGAAGATTGATGTTAAAAGGGCTTCATAAAACATCTGATTGATGGATTGACTGTAACACAACGGCTGTAAAACCGTGGAACTAAAGTAACATTACGGTTGTAAAACAGTGCAACTAAATTAACATTATGGTTGTAAAACAGTAGAAGTAAAGTAACATTATGGTTGTGAAACAGTGGAACTAATGTAACAAAACGGCTGTAAAACAGTGGAACTAATGTAACACAACGGCTGTAAAACAGTGGAACTAATGTAACACAACAGCTGTAATACAGTGGAACTAATGTAACACAACGGCTGTAATACAGTGGAACTAATGTAACACAACAGCTGTAATACAGTGGAACTAATGTAACACAACAGCTGTAATACAGTGGAACTAATGTAACACAACGGCTGTAAAACAGTGGAATTGAAGTTATACAATGGCTGCATAACAGTGGAACTAAAGAAACATGACGGCTGTTAAACAATGGAACTAATAACATGAAAACGGTAACAAAGTAAAACAATAGCAAAATCACCATTTGTGATCAATTTTGGGGAACATTTATCAGTTACATTTCCCATAAAGTAACTAGTTACAGTATGTTACTTCATTGTTTCCTGTAGAAAGTAAACTGTTAAGTTAATAAGACATTACATTACGATCCGTCTTGATCCTGTATTCACTCATGCCCAGAAAGCACACATTTAATGTCCTATAATTTCATAGTCAGGTATTGCATAGTCATCAGCATATAACATTATCAATCATTAACCATCATACAGCAAGAGTGACTAATCCTGTTATCTCCAATAATCATATACCATAATGATAAATAATATTTGCATGTAGTTCTTTAAAAAAAAATATCTTAAATCATGAAACTATTTTGTATTGCTAGAGCCTCCACATTTTCAGGAAAGCCTTATATGTACATGACTTCAATACTAGATAAATCCATTGCAGTGAATAATGAACAACAAAAATAACAGCTGTAGCCTTGTACACTGATAAACATGCCTTTTCAAAAACATTGCAAACAAATTGAAATCTGAAATCTGTTTGCAATAATGTGCATAATCCATTAATGTTTTATGACTATTCAGAGGTGAATAATTACTATAACTCTTTTGAAAAAGAAAAAACACACTTAGTAACAAAACGTGCATTTAGATGTTAATTTACTGTAAACTATAGTTGACAAAATAAAAAATATTATCTTGTATATCGGAACGACCACGGCTATACCACTATTAATACTTCCCATATAACACAAATGCAATGTTTTTAACAGTATGTTGTTAACAGAATGAAAGTGTTCTCTGAATCAGAAATAATCCCCACTGCCCCAGGCACTTTATTTCAGAGCCATCTGCAGTCCTTTGTTAAGAAAGCTCTGAAGGGGCTGCTACATCTCTGAAGAGGCAGCTACATGTTCATTCAGATTGAACACTAATTTGCCTGGAAATCCAAGATGATTTGGGATCAACTTTGGTTTTCCAAAAAAGGATGATTTGGTATTGAACTTTGGTTGTCCAACCGGCAAGAGACTCCAGCAAAACATAACAGCCACCCCGGTGATTGGTTATAATGACCTAGTAGACATAGCAAACAGCTTCGCAAGTCTGACTGAATAGCGTAGCTTAGCCTTCCGCTGCACCAATCACACGTTGACGCTACAGTAAATGCCATCTTTGTAACCTTTATCTGGGAGAGCTGGTGCTGCCATCTTTGCATCCTTTATCTGGGAGCTGGTGCTGCCGTTTTTGCATCCTTTATCTGGGAGAGGTGGTGCTGCCATCTTTGCATCCTTTATCTGGGAGCTGGTGCTGCCATCTTTGCATCCTTTATCTGGGAGAGGTGGTGCTGCCATCTTTGCATCCTTTATCTGGGAGCTGGTGCTGCCATCTTTGCATCCTTTATCTGGGAGAGGTGGTGCTGCCATCTTTGCATCCTTTATCTGTGAGCTGGTGCTGCCATCTTTGCATCCTTTATTTGGGAGAGGTGGTGCTGCCATCTTTGCATCCTTTATCTGGGAGAGCTGGTGCTGCCATCTTTGTATCCTTTGTGGCTACCTGCTACTAGAGAAAAGGGAAGCTACGTATGTTGCACTGAGGGAAAGTGAGTAGTGCATTTCTCAAGTGAAACATTTACTAATAAGGGATTCCTTGAATTAGACTTCCTGTGTTTTGGGACTTGTCCAGGGTTACCCTCAGACAGGGCCACCGGGTCTCCCCGCTTAGGGACTGTTTTCTAGCCACTGGGCATCAAAGCTGTGGTTGTTTGCTCCTTGGGGTTTCAGGCTGGGTGTTTTGTAAAATAACTTTGTGACAACTGCTGATGTAAGAAGGGCTTTATAAATACATTTGATTGATTAATGATAATAATAACTAACGCGTTGCATCACTCTTTATCTTTAAAAAGTAGTCTGACTACTGTAACGCGTACTTTGCAATGTGTTACCCCAACACTGATTGTGACACAGTGAAACTGTAGTAACACGACCACTATTCTTGGAACACCCCAGACCAGAACGAAACAATGAAATAACATTTTCCTGTTAATGGATTTACAATTACCAAAAAAAATAACAGAGATGGCCTGAGAGGACTGGCAATAAGAATCTCTTTTATCATAAATCAGAGATAAATTTCTCTGAACTCTCTAACTCTCTCTGCACTGCAGTGCGAGATACAGAGGTGGGCCATTTGGCCATGTTGAAATAAATGCCTCGTGGTGCTCTTTGGTAAACTCATTAAGAACAGTCATGATAAATGCCCCCAAATCCCCTAACACTGTAAAACATGGAACATTTTGCAACACGAATGCTGTAACACTGTGGAACTATAGTAATATGACAGCAGTAACACAGTGGAACTATAGTAACATAACAGCTGTAAGACTGCGGAACAATTGAAACATGTCCTCTGTAACACTGTGGAACTATAGTAACATGATAGCAGTAACACAGTGGAACTATAGTAACATATTCTCTGTAACACTGTGGAAATATAGTAACATGACAGCTGTAACACTGCGGAAACAAAAGTAACATGTCCTCTGTAACAGAGTGGATCTATAGTAACATGACAGCAGTAACATAGTGGAACTATAGTAACGTTCTCTGTAACACTGTGAAACCATGGTAACATGACGAGTCCCATCACTAATAGAACACATGTAGAAAATTACCAAAGACAATAGAGCAACGCAAACTAATCAGGCAGAGGTGAAAACAACCATCATTTTGTGGCTTTTAGTATTCTATGAATTGTCTTTCTTTCCGTCACCATGGAAACTGGAGAGATAATTGTAGTTGAAGATTGAGATTATCACATATTACTTTAATCAAATGACCGGAGAGGAAAGGTAATTCATATGACAGAAGGACACACTGAAGCAGCTTCACCAATGGGATTAGGCTGTCATTTGAGACTGAGCCTGAAAGGGATTCATTCTGATGAGCACTGATCCAGTAGTGTGTTGTGAAGAATAAAGAGGAGGTACAGGCAACACACTTATATGTGTCCAGCAAAAACACTGCTGTCTTTATTTACAGGGTGTAATAGCTATCAAAAACTTGGTGGGTGGGGGAAATATTGTAGAGAAATATTGTACCAGATGACAAGAAGCATATTTGTGTCCATGTACCTATGTTTTATCTGTAGACAATGTAGCTAATTTCCCCACATCATCGGACACCCCCAGTCAGACTCCCCAAGCATTAGACACCCCCAGTCAGACTCCCCAAGCATTGGACACCCCCAGTCAGACTCCCCAAGCATTGGACACCCCCAGTCAGACACCCCAATCATTAGACACCCCCAGTCAGACACCCCAATCATTAGACACCCCCAGTTGGACACCCCAATCATTAGACACCCCCAGTTGGACACCCCAATCATTAGACACCCCCAGTCAGACACCCCAAGCATTAAACAGCCCCAAACAGCAGACACATTATCTTATATAACAAGCTAACAAGTCAAATGTTGGGACACGCATTCTTTCAATAGCATTTCTTTATTTTAACTATTCTCCAAATTGTAAAATAATAGTGAGGACATAAAAACTCTGAAATTATGAAATAGCACATATGCAATCATTCCTAACCAAAGAAAGTGTTAAACAAATCAAAATACATGTATATTTTAAATTCTTCGAAAAAACCACCTTTTGCTTTGTTGACAGCTCTTGGCATTCTCTCAACCACGTTGATAGATGACTAAAAGAGCTTGTCATGCGAGTCACCTCATATGTATACCCCAGAAGGCATAGAGTCCAGTTCTTAATTTCAGTGGAACGATAGAGTTTGTTCGTAAGAATTTGTGGAGGTGCCAATGATTCATGCACATGTTTTTGAGAATTGTTTTTCTTATTTAAAACATGGCAGCAATTGTGGAGGGCACTGTATACACAACCCTTCAAAACTTACGCTTATCCTGGCCAGCACAGGAACATAGGTTCAAGGACCTTCAGCTGACAGTCCAACAACACAGCAGCTAGCTGACACAACTGCCCTGGAAATATATGTTAATGTAGTAAAATGTATATTCTTTGCGCATCTTCGGAGAACGTATAATCTCAAAGTGATGGTTGGCTTGCCACGCTCTGACAGGCATGGTACACTCACCTGACAGTAAACACACATGCATCTGACAAGTTGCAAGCTGGGTGGGAGCGCGCACACACACACACACACACACACACCTAACAGCAGACTCAGAGGGTAATCCTACATTGTGTGATATGACCAGTACATCTCTTTGGTTTGTGCAGAAAGGCTTAAAGGTCAGGGTGCTATGATGTTCACAGTAGAAGGTGAAAGGTCAGTGGGCTCTGATAGTGCTGCATGACGACTGGGAATTGGACAAGCACCTTACACCAACCCATTACTACCTATTTAGGGTGAGTACCCAAAGGAAGACCCAGACTAAGCTCCTATAAGCCTCTGGGTACACACGTGGAATAAACCCTGACACGGTTTTACAAAGTCTGATAAGGACGTCTTCAGTTGCTACGTGTACGTGTCTACCTTGGGACCCTCATTGCTGCCATCCCTGCACTTCAGTTGCACATGCTATCTTCAATTTGCCTTTGTTGCACATTTAGAATTGCCATTGGTACTGCATTTGTCTTCATTGCGCATCTATACATCACATTTGTAACATACATATACTTAATACTTGTTCATTTTCTGCCCTCTTCTATTTGCACTTCTGGTTAGACACTAACTGCATTTCGTTGTAATCTACTTGTACTGTTCAATGACAATAAAGTTGAATCTAATCTAAGAGCTCTAGAGTACAGACCTGGATCAAACTCTATCTAGGGTACAGACCTGGATCAAACTCTAAGAGCTCTAAGGTACAGACCTGGATCAAACTCTAAGAGCTCTAGGGTACAGACCTGGAATAAACTCCAATAGCCCTAGGGTACAGACATGGAATAAACTCCAATAGCCCTAGGGTACAAAACTGTAGCAAAACAATATAACTGTATGACGTTCTATAATAAACCATCATAACCTTAGGGATTATACCTACAACAAACCCTCATAACCTCAGGGATTATATGTATAATAAACCTTTAGAACCTTATATAATGTATAAGGGAATATCTAATTAATAAACCTATATAACCCTAACGAATATCTGTATAGTAAACCTTCAGAAGCTAATCTGTAAAAAACTAATCCATCCAAACACATCGTCCACATCGTTTTATTTGAGTCTACCTGGTTTTACTTCGTTTTAGAATATGTCAACAGGCGACTTAGTCCAGGAAACCATTTTAAAGGGTATTTCTGATTGAGCCAGCATAAGGAGGGTTCACGATGAATACTGTCCCTGTGAAGACGCAAACATTCCCTTTAAAGGGGTGATATGATTTAATACTGGGTCCTGCTGGGTAGCCTCGATTGCAAACATCCAATTCTCCATGAAAATAACAAACAGCAAGCTGAGATTATTGACACTCTTTTTGTGCTGTAGTCGTTTATTGTTATTTGAGGCGTGCATGAGGCAAAGTGGGAATTGAATTTGAAAAGAGCAATAATATGAATCAAACATTCAGTTCTTCACACTCACCAGGGTTCTGCCTGGGACTGTATTCTAGCTGAGAGCCAGTCAATTGGAAGTAATTACTTAAACAAGCTTCAGAATTCTGGAGAGAATTAAATCCATAAAAATTGGAATAACTCTTGTGTTACTCTTTCAATCAAAAAGTGTTCTCTGCAGCTATTAAACTGAACTGCTAAACTGCTATTCATTCGGTGTACGTGTTGAAAAAAAAATATTACCTAAAACCAGATTTTTAGACTGGCAGTTAAACATATATATAACGTGTCTGCTATGTTTTAGATGATATATACTAAAACATAGTGTCCCAAACTAAGAAACCTTCAAGCTCTTCAACAGTTCTTTCGCTCTTTTAGTGGTAATTAAAATGTAGGGCAGGTGGCATATTAGAACAAAATGAGATGTGGTTTGTTCTCAGCTCATTTCGTTTAACAGATTGTGTCATTGCAGTTAACAGATTGTGTTGTGTTATGCCCATATATATTTTATGTGACTGGCTAGTCATGGCTTCTTGTTTAAGATTTTCATGTTGCCTTGTGTCAGTTTAATGCCTGCAGAGTTTTCTCTGTATTGAAGACAAAAATAAGAAAAGACTGGTTCTTGAAATGAATCCACAAAGAACCTTTTACACTGACAAATGTTCTATAAAGAAAAATACCAAAGGGAGGCTACGGGTCCTACCCTTTTCAAGGGTTCTTTAAAGAGGAGGGCCATACAGTTTCAATTCAAATCCATGTGAACATGTATACTGCATAAAATGCTTCAACCATGTTAACAAGAAAAACATGCACCACCGGCATTTGGTACTATGTAGAAACGTTTAATGACAGTTTATATACAGCCCATTTGGTTGTGTAGATGTAGCAGCGGTGCCAGTGAACTTCTCCCGTTGCCATGGAGGAGTGAGAGGGCACACTGGACTCAGGGGACTATGTAGACTATTTTACGTAAATCTTTGAAAGCCGAAATCATAGGATATATTACATTAGGCAAAGTAACGTTAGAGTAATAATCCAGAAGAAAAAGGTGAGAGGCCGTGTTTCAAACCTGTGCCCTTCAGCTTCAACAACAGGCGTTCTACCCACTGCTCCAAACAGGTACTTACTGGCAGAGGTAGCATGAAGTGGTATTTTAATGTCAACATGTTACATGGGATTTTCTTTCTAACCCTAACCATAACCCCTGTGCTGTTATACCTAACCTTAACCCAAACCCTGACCTTAACCTCAGTGCTGTGATACCTAACCTTAACCCTAACCGTAACCCCAGTGCTGTGATATCTAACCTTTACCCTAACCTTAACACCAGTGCTGTGATATCTAACGTTAACCTAACTGTAACGTTAAAATGCATTTATTAAATATTGTAGCAGCCTTGCAAGGCCACTACTCATCCCCCGAAATCCATAAACCCTGTGTGGAGCAGTGGGTAGGGCACTGGTTCGAAACATGGCTCATGCATTTTGTGTGAATTCATAATGAATGATATGTTTTTGTGCCGTTCGTAAAATTATACGTTTGTCTGGCGTTTGTAACATGTTATGTTTTAGGCCATTCGTAATGTATTAAACGTTTTGGTAGCGCACAGTAACCGAAAAGAAATGTAACATATCATACGAAATCGGGTACCATGGATTTACGTAAAAGAGTCTATGTAGACCCCTGAGAGCACGTTGGAGAGGGCACTAACACTAAAGGGCAGAGGTGTGTGTTCATGTTTTTGCATCCTCCTAAACCCCCTGGGCCCACTTGTCACCACCGAACAAACACCCCTTCATTAATCATTCTAGGTCTTGTCTCGCCTGGTTGCACACCTGGTTCCTATTCCGTAATCACTATGCATAGGCATCTCAATTTGGTTCCAGTTGTCTGTGTCGGTCGTTACTCATGAGTTCTTGTCTGTGAGCCTGCACGCTTTAAGTTTGTATTTCTTACCACATTTTTGTGTTTCTTTATTCAAGATACCTATTAAAATTCTGTACAGATTGACTACACAACTTCCTCCCGCATGGAAAATGGTGACAGCAGGTAGAACATCATTTTGACGTGATGCTGATTGCAAGGCTTGTGGTGTCTGCGACGCTAGGTTTTAGGTTTAGTGAATACCTTCAAGGTTTAAGTTAGGTTTTAGGTTTAGTGAATAACTTCAAGGTTTAAGCTAGGTTTTAGTTTTAGTGAATACCTTCAAGGTTTAAGTTAGGATTTAGTTTGAGTGAATACCTTCAAGGTTTAAACTAGGTTTTAGTTTTAGTGAATAACTTCAAGGTTTAAGCTAGGTTTTAGGTTTAGTGAATACCTTCAAGGTTTAAGTTAGGTTTTAGTTTGAGTGAATACCTTCAAGGTTTAAACTAGGTTTTAGTTTTAGTGAATAACGTCAAATTGGGTTTTGTTTTATTTAACCATATGGTCAAAATCATCTCTCTAAGCCAGTGGGAGACATAAAATGCCAAATATTGAACTACAACAAAATAACTCAAAAATGTAAGAAAACAATGTTTCTGAGATTGACATTCAACGATACTATAGCTACTATAGTGCAACACGTGGAATCGTCGCTAAACAGAGGACATTTAAGACAGCTGTCTTTAGCGTTGGGAACACGTTGTTCTTTAAATGAGTATTCACAATCACCAATATACCCCCAACAGCTCCCTCATGTAGATTACACAAACGCATCGTTTTGGTTCTGCAGAATGAATGAGCCACGCGTCCCATCTGCTGGCTTTAAATTCAGCAGCGCCTAGCATGCATGTCAACTGCAAATTCAGTGAAAGGCGGCTCTGTTCACAAACCATTCTTTGGATGATGGCCCAGTGTCGTTTTGGGAGGGGTCTGTTCTGATGATTTAAGAAACAAATAAATGGCAAATAAACAATACTCCTTGACTTCAATCTGTTCGTTCTGCGGGCATTTATCGGTTCACTCATCCTGGGTGAGAGGTCAGACTCACAAGGTCCAATTGAAAAGTGCACTAAACCACATGGGGGATAGTAGTGGGATATGCACAGGAATGGCATGTATTATCCATGGAATGTATTATTCCATGCATTTGTCACTTCTAGATTAGATTACTGTAATGCTCTTCTCTCCGGTTACCCTGATAAATCAATAAATAAACTTTAATTAGTGCTGAACATGGCTGCTAGAATGCTAAATAGAACAAAAAAAATTGAACACATTACTCTAGTACTAGCCTCTTTACACTGGCTACCTGTTAAGGCTAAGGCTGATTTTAAGGTTTTAGTGTTAACCTATAAATCAATACATGGACTTGCTCCTACTTACCTTGCTGAAATGATCCATCCATACATACCTACACGTAACCTAAGATCGCAAGATGCAGGCCTTCTAATTGTACCTACAATTTCTAAACAAACAGCCGGAGGCAGGGTTTTCTCTCATGGAGCTCCACTACTGTGGAATGATCTGCCAATTAAGGTTAGAAATGCAAACTCAGTACACATTTTCAAGTGTCTACTAAAGACTCATCTCTTGATACTGTCCACCCTTGCGGTCTTGCCAGGTGGACTCTAATCGCCACTGGGATGCCCTCCCTCCAATGCCATTCGGAGGCGAAGTCACTGGATTGTTGTCGCTCCGTTGCGCCCCCTGTGCAATTGGGATGAACCAGCCCTCATTCAGGGTGGTTGATGTCCCTTTGGTTGATGCTTGGCTATGTGATTGGATTTACTTACTGCCTGTTGGGCCCTGTCCGGGGCCTCCCCAATAGACACCCCTGGCTCAGCCCCAAGGTATTATGCTGCTATATTAATGTGCTGAGGGTCAGTTCTCCTTCTCCACTTTAAAACCTTGTAAACCTAAAGAATGCACTCTCTAAATGTTCTTGTCTCCTGCTCCGTTCAAACCTAGGAGGACGTGAGGTCTTGGCCCTCATCTCTCGAGTACTAGGCTCGGGAGACGAGCCACCCAGTTGTCCCTGTCCTTGTCCATCTGGTCATGCTTCTGACCTGGTTTAGGTTTTATAGACTCTGGACACAACCCAAATCCATTTACTAATTATTACAACTTGTACTCTTAAAATGTTCAGAAGTGGATTGTTCACCCCACAGGGCCTGGTTCCTCTCTAGGTTTCTTCCTACATTTTGGCCCCTCTCAGGGAGTTTTTCCTAGCCACTGTGCTTCAACATTGTTGCTGCTTGCTCCTTGGGGTTTCAGGCTGGGTGTTTTTTAAAGGCACTTTGTGACAACTGCTGTTGTAAAAAGGACTTCATAAATACATTTGATTGATTGGTTGATAAAAGGTTAAATGGAAATCAATGAATTAAAACCATTTTAAAACCATTTCGGAAAATGCATGCATGCCTAAGAGCTTTAGGGGCACTGTAGGTGTGAACAAGGCGTCAATCCTCAAACCTTTATGCATGCATCACTGGAATACATCCGCAACAGAAGTTCACCGTTGGTACCACTTCCACCCAGGGGATCCTCATACAACTCGACCCACACATTCGATAAATCCAACGCATGCAACATACAGAGCACTCTGCGACTGCCTCTGCAAAAACAACGACGCACCGCCAGTGTAGCAATCCATTAGAAATGAATGAACTCCCAGTGTACCAGAGCACACTGACAATGCAGGTGTGAACAAGGTTTTAAATCCCACAGTTTGCTAGAAATTATCGCACGTTTTTCCCGTTAGTTGACTCCTGTTATAACCAAAGCGTGTAACATCATTTGCTTTCGTTTCATTTGACAGTGCATGGTTAGTTAGGGACTCATCTCCCCTGCTGCACTGATCCCCAGGAAGAACACTAATGACAATCGAATAATAAAGCAGACGACTATTACCGTTTGATTGCCATGTTCCTTATACCAATCAGTCAGAGCTACAGCGCTCACAATTTGAGGAGTTAAACTATCGAAATGTATGACAGCCCATGGCCGACCCAATGCTCTGTCCTTCCTCCTGTCCTCCCGTTCACAGACTGGAATGGATAAGCCACAACAGAGTCGTCATGGCTTTCTGTGTCAGAAAAGATGTAGAGAAAGATAGAGCAGCGAAAACAGATTTAGTATGTGGAGTCCATAGGATTAGTGAAGAAACATGGATTGAAGCTACTGAAGAGAAGTGTGAACCATTTTCTTATAAACAGAGAGCTAGTCACTGTGAATATGACATTAATGGAATTATTTTGCAATGTTTTAGGTAAATACTCCACACCTTCAAAAGGAATGCCGAAAGCTAGTCAACAACATTTTCTGAATGAATTAGCCAGTTAAGCTAGCAAATAAATTGCTCTGATTTTGTTAGCCATTCACCTGGCCTACGGAATGTTTTTAATTATTTATTTAGCCAGCTACATTAGCTAACAGCAAACCTGAACCCTTAACCTAAGCCTTTATCCTAACCCCTAATCCCTAACCATAACTCTTACACTAAAGTTTAGCAACAAGCAGCTCTTCAACAGATAGTTTGTTGAAAGCTTGTTCACAGTATTACAATTTAAAGAATATCTACAGATGGAAATTGGAACCCAAAATGAAGTGCAAAAAAACCTCTCCCACGCTGAGTAGTGGAAAAGCCTGCCTCTGTTAAAACTAACCCCAACGCACTCTATCTTTAAAGGAATGTGAAATCATGGATTATGCACAGTCTGTCTCTATGAGCTGTCTTTACAAGCCCAACAATGATGACCAAACAGTCTGTCTCTATGAGCTGTCTTTACAAGCCCAACAGTGATGACCAAACAGTCTGGCTCTATGAGCTGTCTTTACAAGCCCAACAGTGATGACCAAACAGTCTGGCTCTAGGAGCTGTCTTTACAAGCCCAACATTGATGACAAAACAGCCTGGCTCTATGAGCTGTCCTTACAAGCCCAACACTAACGACTAAATAGTCTCCATAGTGTGTAGTGCAAATATGTTTTAGTACAAGAATAACACGTCTATAGACTACCTTAAGGATGCAGATTGTCGTCTGGAGCTGTTTTAATATGCCTCAAGACAAATGTGATTTATTTATGTAACCTTTATTTATACAGTGAGTCAGACTGGGAGCAAGGTCTCCTACAGCTGTGTTACAGAAATTCTAAATATGAAGAAATTTATTTTTTATAAATAAAGACAAACTAAATATTAAATAAAACAATTATAAACAAAATTAACCGCAATCAACAAAAGGGTCTTATCAATTGTGGTTTACATTTTCTTTTTTATTAGAAAACTATTCCTGAAAGGTACGTTTGGAATTAACCTGCACTATCTCTAAGATTAACTAGTCTTGAGAGCGCGTTTGATGACCAATTTATTTTAGTGTTAAGGTAGTTTGTATGTTTTTGCATTAAAATCTTATATAAAGACCATCCGGAAGCCAAAGAGTTCCAGCCAACTGACATGTATAAAACAACCAGAAACTTTTTGTGAACTCTAAGTATGCAGCCTTTGTAACAGATACTTATACACCTTATGGTTTTAGTAAAAAAATCATAGGTCTTATAGAGGTAAGATCTCACTGTGACTAACAACTTGAAAAAGTGACTTGTTAACTTGGCTAGGATCTCCACATTCCATCTCTTCCTTTTCCACTCTCTCACTCACACTCAGAAAATCCAGTCTTCTGACAACGACACATCATCAGAGCAGCTGCCCCAGTAGAAACCAGTGCTGGCTAGCCAGAGGAGAGGTGTGAACAGAATGTCTCAATCCAATCCCCGGTGGTAAGGTAAATAGCAATCTGCTCCGCCGTGAAACCTTTCCGCTCCTGTCCAAACATATCTGGGATTTCTAGGATTGCTGTGATTGACAGGTGGGAAGGAGCAATCCCTGGCACTGTTTATATAGGGTGTCAAACCACAATGACAACAATATGCCGGTCTGTCAGCGCCAGGTCTGGAGTGTGAGTGTGTCTGGCTGTCGGGTGGGTCAGACCTTAACATGTTTACCAATCAGCCTGAGGCTGTGGGGAGACAAGAGTGTGGGGCTGTGGAGGTGACACTGAGGAGAGATAGGGAGGTGAGACTGAGGAGAGATGAGGAGGGATGTCTGAGGAGGGATGGGGAGGTGAGACTGAGGAGTGATGAGGAGGAATGTCTGAGGAGGGATGGGGAGGTGAGACTGAGGAGTGATGGAGAGGTGAGACTGAGGAGAGATGAGGAGGGATGTCTGAGGAGGGATGGGAGGTGAGACTGAGGAGGCATGGAGAGGTGAGACTGATGAGTGATGAGGAGGGATGTCTGAGGAGGGATGGGGAGGTGAGACTGAGGAGGCATGGAGAGGTGAGACTGATGAGTGATGGAGAGGTGAGACTGAGGAGTGATGGAGAGGTGAGACTGAGGAGGGATGGGGAGGTGAGACTGAGGAGTGATGGAGAGGTGAGACTGAGGAGGGATGGGGAGGTGAGACTGAGGAGTGATGGGGAGGTGAGACTGAGGAGGGATGGGGAGGTGAGACTGAGGGGAGGTGAGACTGAGGAGTGATGGAGAGGTGAGACTGAGGAGTGATGGAGAGGTGAGACTGAGGAGTGATGGGGAGGTGAGACTGAGGAGTGATGGAGAGGTGAGACTGAGGAGGGATGGGGAGGTGAGACTGAGGAGTGATGGAGAGGTGAGACTGAGGAGTGATGGGGAGGTGAGACTGAGGAGTGATGGGGAGGTGAGACTGAGGAGTGATGGAGAGGTGAGACTGAGGAGGGATGGGGAGGTGAGACTGAGGAGTGATGGAGAGGTGAGACTGAGGAGTGATGGGGAGGTGAGACTGAGGAGTGATGGGGAGGTTAGATGGGAGTGGGTCTGGATGAGAGAGGGACAGAGGCGGCGGATGAGGCTGTCAAAAAGGAACCATTGGTTCCGCTCAGCTGAGAGTGTTCCGGACCCGTTTGATGTGCAGCAGAAAGGATCTGTCTGCAGTTGTCCCCATTGGCTGTTACTCCACCTACTCATCCAACCAGCTGTGTGAGTTTCTGCTCCATACAGACACGCATCACGGACATGCTGGTGCTAACTCCAACCGCTCAATGGCTCCGTGTCGAATGACACCCTACTCCATATGTAGTGTACTATATTTGAACAGAGTGGAGGGGTGTAGTGCACTATAAGAGGAAAGTGGGGTGCCATTTGGGACATTTGCATAAGAAAATACTTTGCTGGAGTTAAACGGGGAACAGCAGCTTCAGATCACTGACTATATAGCCAGAGTAAAACACACTGCTTTTTTAAGGTGGAAAAGCAGCCATTTTTCTGGCATTCTGACAGTTATAGTTTAAGAACGATGGAGAGAATAGAAAGAGTTGATGTTGAAGTGGATTCTTGAACTGTGTCTGAGTGTAGCACTGCCAGCAGGAGAAAACAACAACATCCCAAATCACACCGTATTCTGGGTTCAGGGCAACTGCAGCCCTGGTAGAAAGTAGGGCACTACATGTGGGGAAGAAGTTGCCATTTGGGACGTCTGTGTTTCTGACAATATTGATCCAGACGCTGTGTCACACTGGCTGAATCCCACCCTACCACCACCACCACTCTCTCCTCCTTTGTCAAAGAGCAGGGGTACCTAATAAAGAGGCCAGTGAGTGCAAAACGTTCACACTACTTTCTCTGAAGCAGATTTATTGAACAAGCTAACTTCAGATGAAAAATGTATGGATCAATAACATACTTAACGGCCTAGATGTGCCAACCACTATGACAACTCACACCCCACTGAACACTCATCCCCGTGACTTTACAGTGTGCTTAACCACAGGTTACCAGGTTCAATTAGGGTGAAATACAGACATATTTTGGGTACTTGGGAATTTATTAGATTTGTCCTCATCCTGAAAGACGTCTCTGGAAACAAAAATATGTACTCTGTGTTTTTCTTTCTTTGAACAACCATTACCAACTTTGGCTAACTTGAGCTCAGCTAGCTAAACATTGACTGAAACAATGAGTAATTGCATTTGGAAATGTGTAATAACAAGGTTAATAGTGACAGTAATATCAGATGCAGAGTCGGACTGCTGCCATTCTAAGAGTTGTCACAATGCATTCTGGTCGTATAACTACGTAATTTGATTTACTGAACTACTGGCGTACAGAAGCTGGTTGTATGACAGCAAAGTTTGGTGTAATGTCTACAAAATCTGGTGTTATGGCTACATGGTACCTGGTTTAGAAATGAATTCTATCTGTAGCTTGATAACTAAGTTACAATCTGTCTCTGTGTGAAGGTAATCTATAAAACAGTCCAACAGGACTTTGTCCCCCTGCTTGCATCAGTATGTGCACAGGAATTAGAAAACAAACCAGCCACAATTTACAGGTGAACTGCATCCACAGTCCACGATGAATGAGATGAGTACCGAAACAAGAGAGGAGACAGACACCATCACTGAGCTAAAAGCTGTGATTCTGTGTGCTGATTTGTGGGAGGACAAGTTTCTCTAGGAGTCTTTTGCTATCAGAAAGGAATCATCCAGTACACTTCAACCTCCACACACAAACACATGCATACACCCACACACACACACGTGCGCGCACACACACGCCCATGGGGGATGATTGGGAGGTTGAAGTGTACTTGATTCCTGTCTGATAGCAAAAGGCTCCATCTCTGCTTATAGAGAAACTTGTCCTCCCACAAATCACCACACAGAATCACTGCTTTTAGCTCAGAGATAGCACCTTGGTTTTCAGTTCACCCACACACACACACACACACACACACTATCCTTGTTGTGACAAAAACAATCGGTCGTCTAATCCTGACCCTATCTGTAACCTTAACATAAATAACCAAAATGAATAACTAAACTTAAGCTAGCTCTAATGCCTAATGTTAACTCATAATGCCTAAGCATAACCCCAATCCTAACCTTTACCCAAATTGTAACATCCATAACACCAATATCCAACATCCATAACTCCAACATCCAACATCTATAACACCAGTTATTGAACCAGAATAACATGGACTTCTAATCAGATTCTGACTCAGAACTCCTTAATGAAAAACAACATAGGAAGCAGAGACAACATCGTTGGGGTGAGACAGAAAACAGAGAGAGAATGTGTTTCAGAGAGAGCAGGAGAGAGGTGGGTGTGGATGTTCCTGATAGATTTAATAACACCAAGAGTGGTGTTATTAAATTCTGAACAAATTGGAATCTGCGCACAAATATTCCCTTATAATTAGTTATAAATATAATTTTATAGATAAACTACTATAGCCAAATAAAAATACTAGTCTGCTAGACCTGTTGCCCCAAGAAATAGCTAACTGGGTCCAAAACATGACCAATGACGACAACATTCCAACAAATTAGATACATTAAAATGATGGCATGATGACACCTTGTTAGAGTTCTAATTAAAGCAGACTATGTTGCATCAATGTTTCTTTGGGCAAAAACACAGATAGTTAACTTTTCAATTAGCTTTGTTGGTGCTTGGCGAAGTGGGTTGAGTTATTTCCTAACTGGACAACCGTTCGAGCTATCTTTCGTTGATAGAAATGGAAATTTATAAAAAGCTGCTTTAGAGACAGTACTGAGCCTGAGCACATAGCATCAAACAAGGACAATGGTGACCACACATAAAACAACTTGTAGCACGATCAGTATAACGTCAAAGCTTTGCAAAATGAAACACAACATGACTACATTTGCTTTTCAGATCTTGCTTGTCCTTGAAAACACATTCTGACATACTAGAGTGGGTTGCTTAGCATGGAAATCCAGTTTCTGCTCTCCTCCTGGCCAATTATGTGTAAAACAAATCTCTTCAAACTAGAAATCTCTTGAACTCGATACAAATCACCTAAGGGTTCCCCCAGGGTGAAATGTCTCTTCGAAGAACGACCTTCCATGTCCCTTTCACCCCACTGGAAAGGCTTGTGGGCTACAAACACAGAAAAACAAACCACCCACATGTTCCAGAGGTTTTGGTGATTCTGAAGAGAGTAGATGTGAGCTTGTAGCGCCAACCATTTGGCATTTGTTTATGTGACAGAGAGCCACTGACAAACTTGTCAGTGTCCTTTCACAGCGTGCTCCCCTGGCTTTTTCTTTTTGGATGAAGTGAACTACTAGTTTTGTAGCGCAAACAGACAGCCGACTTCAGGGATTAACCTTTCAACCTTTTGGGCAGACAGGTGGGTTCTCATCCCAAACTAAGGCTGGTTGTATAGACAGATGTCTCCTCATCCCAAAGTAAGGTTGTCAACGCCTGACATCTTTAAAACTAAACAGAAAATGCTATAGAAATATTTCACAGTTCAATCAAGTAAACTGCTGGCTAAAAAATGCCTTTTTATTCTAAAACCACACCACATTGAGTTACAGACTAAATAACCAAAACATTTTACACAACTAATCTACAAAAAAAAGTCCATTCAATACAGTGTTTTAGAGGGAACTTTCCTTTTGTGATCATAAAACACATTTTCTTTCAATCAAGAAAAGCCAGACTGCAGTAGAATCTGCCGTTTTTAAGTTCCTACGCGTCCACATAACCTGAGGACTTGTCATGGTTCATCAATGCCACCAGAGTAGTCAAGAGGAAGCGACTCAACTCAGCAAGGCAACTGAAGAAATCTGGCATGCCGTCCTGGTTCCTCTCCAAATATATTGCTGCAAAATCAAGATCTAGCAAACAGACAGGCAGCATCAGTGCCTGGTATGGGAACTGTTCCTGACTGGCTGAATAACAGCCTGGTATGGGAACTGATCCTGACTGGCTGAATAAAAGCCTGGTATGGGAACGGTTCCTGACTGGCTGAATAACAGCCTGGTATGGGAACTGTTCCTGACTGGTTGAATAACAGCCTGGTATGGAAACTGTTCCTGACTGGCTGAATAACAGCCTGGTATGGGAACTGTTCCTGACTGGCTGAAGAACAGCCTGGTATGGCAACTGTTCCTGAATGGTTGAATAATGACATGGTATGGTATAACTGAAGATATTATGTCTGGCTAATTCTTACTGAATTAATGAACCTTCAGTTCTCAACAACAGCCCACCTAACCATCCATGACTCTCCACAATGTGTTTTCTTCTTATCACTTCTCTCTGTTCCTAATAGGAATTATTAGAACCCGTCCTTCCATGCTTTGTGTTTTCTCATTCTAAACATCCAAGGCTTCGGAATCGTCATCTCATTCCAACCATATTCCCCTTGACACACACACACACACACACACACACACCCCGAACCCCTGAACCTTACCTTCACTTCAAACCTAAGCCTGATAGTAACTTTTAAACTAAACCTAATATCTCAGGATAAAACAGCCTTTTTCTCATGGGGAACAACAAACTATCCTTATAGAGGTCCAGTCCCCTGTTTTAATGACTTCATAGAGGTCCAGTCCCCTGTTTCAATGACTTCATAGAGGCCCAGTCCCTGTTTTACTGTCCTCATAGAGGTCCAGTCCCCTGTTTTACTGTCCTCATAGAGGTCCAGTCCCCTGTTTTAATGACCTCATAGAGGTCCAGTCCCCTGTTTTACTGTCCTCATAGAGGTCCAGTCCCCTGTTTTACTGTACTCATAGAGGTCCAGTCCCCTGTTTTACTGTCCTCATAGAGGTCCAGTCCCCTGTTTTACTGTCCTCATAGAGGTCCAGTCCCCTGTTTTAATGACCTCATAGAGGTGCAATCCCCTGTTTTACTGTCCTCATGGAAGTCCAGTCCCCTGTTTTAATGACTTCATAGAGGTCCAGTCCCTTGTTTTACTGTCCCCATAGAGGTCCAGTCCCCTGTTTAGCTGTCCTCATAGAAGTCCAGTTCTCTGTTTTACTGTCCTCATTGAGGTCCAGTCCCCTGTTTTGCTGTCCTCATAGAAGTCCAGTTCCCTGTTTTACTGTCCTCATTGAGGTCCAGTCCCCTGTTTTGCTGTCCTCATAGAAGTCCAGTTCCCTGTTTTACTGTCCTCATTGAGGTCCAGTCACCTGTTGTAATGACCTCGTAGAAGTCCAGTTCCCTGTTTTACTGTCCTCATTGAGGTCCAGTCACCTGTTGTAATGACCTCGTAGAGATCCTGTTCCCCTGTTATATTGACCTCATAGAGGTCCAGGCCTCTCTGTTTTACTGTCCTTATAAGAATAGTAAAACAAGGACATACACACATTCATAGCCCCTTCAAATCCCATTACCCTAGAAGACATAAAGCATAATCTTCTTTGTCAATGACCGCTGTCACCATTTATAATGAGTCTACAATTACCATGTCCATCTGCTGTCTTAGTGAAGAGAGTGAAAGCACTTCTGTAACGAGCTCAATTCCATTCATTACTGTTGATGAGACACTCCCGGTTCACTCGCACTGAGACAGTCAACTTCCACACCTCGAAGACATGACCACAATGCACATAACACACCTAGCATACACCATACACCACCCATGAACTACCTATACCCAACCCATACACCCCCTATACATCTACCACACCCAACACTCCACCAATACACATAACATAAACTATACCCCACGAACACACCTAGCATACACCATACACCACCCATGAACTACTTATACCCAACCCATACACCCACTATACATCTACCACACCCAACACTCCACCAATACACATAACATACAACTATACCCCACGAACACACCTAGCATACACCATACACCACCCATGAACTACCTATACCCAACCCATACACCCCTATACATCTACCACACCCAACACTCCACCAATACACATAACATACAACTATACCCCATGAACACACCTAGCATACACCATACACAACCCATGAACTACCTATACCACCCATAGACCCCCTATACACCTAGCATACACCACCCATACACCATCGATACACATAGCTGTACCACACCCATACACCAACTATAGACCTAGCATGCACCATACACCACCCATACACCAACTACAGACCTAGCATGCACCATACACCACCCATACACCAACTACAGACCTAGCATGCACCATACACCACCCATACACAAACTACACACTTAGCATGCACCATACCCCACCCATACACCACCCATACACCACCCATACACCACCCATACACCACAGGTGCTGTATAATATACTATGTATAATGACTCACATATATCGGAGATGAGGGTTCTGGGCAAATGCCCGCGGCTGGATGGAACGTAGATTGCAGTTCATGATGGTTCTGAAAGACAGAGACATCAACATCAATTTAGGATCACTAAATGATTAATAGAAAAGTTCATGATTTTCCAAAGCATTTGTTTCATGATGTTCATTATTTAGCTTGAAGTGTTTCACGACGTTCTTAATCAGCTTCAAGTGTTTTGGAAGCTCTTAATCAGCTTCATGTCTTTTATAATGTTCTTAAAAAGCTTAATTTGTTTTACAATGTTCATAATCAGCTTACAGTTTATTATGATATTTCTATTCAGCTTGGTGTGTCTTATATGTTTAGTAATCAGCTTCATGTGTTTTGTAATTGTACTGATCAGCTTTGCGTTTAATACTCTTCTTAATCAGCTTCAGATTTTTTACAGTTGTCGTAATCAGCTTCATGTGTCACCTTCCTCAACCCTCCCCACCTCCCATAGCCCTCCCCACCTCCCTCAACCCCCCCACCTCCCACATCTCTCCCCACCTCCCACAGCCCTCCCCACCTCCCACAGCCCTCCCCACCTCCCACAGCCCTCTCCACCAATTGAGTAGAGTTGAGGTGAGGCGAGGCAGTAGGGGACAGAGATGGTAATGGAAAAAATGCAAATTTAGCGCAAGACGAAGATAGCACACTTGGCCTCTGTGAAGCAAGATCAAAGAGAGAAGAGAGGGGTGGAGAGGTTTGGAGAGGGCTGGAGAGGGTACGGCAGGAGAGGGGGGGGGGGGGTGAGGTGAGGAGGGGCAAGGGCAGGCAAGGCTGCCAAATATACTATGTGATCAATTATACAGACAGAGAGAAAGAGGGACAGAGAAGTAGTATTTTTCCTTTTTACGTTTTAGTTATTTGTCATATATGTTTATTTTTTTCATTTTCATCGGCGATGTAAACAGTTGTTTCACATGCCAATCAAGCCCTTTAACTGGTAGTTAAATGAGTGAGAGAGACAGAGCGACAGACAGACAGATGATAATAGTGAGAGACACAGTCAGATAGCGAGAGAGAGAGAACATTCAACTTGGTTGGGGATATCAGCTGCAGAATGTGTAGCTTCCTGCCACAGCCATAGAGACAATCAGCTGAACGCCGACTAGGGATATAAGAAAATGAATACCTGTACCTGGATACTGTCAGTGTATTTACCTGTAACTTCAATTGTTGATCACTGTTCTGTTCATGTTAATACATAGGTATATTTGCTATGGCAAAGTACGTAGTAACACATTCTATGGCAACAAGGAGATAGACAGGGAGAGATAAAGATTGAGGAAAAGAGAAAGAGACAGAGAGTGAAAGAGAGAGACAGAGAATGAAACAGAAAGAGAGAGTGTAAAAGAGAAAGCCAGAGAGTGAAAGAGAGGGACAGAGAATGAAACAGAAAGAGAGAGTGTAAAAGAGAAAGAGACAGAGAGTGAAAGAGAGAGACAGAGAATGAAACAGAAAGAGTGTAAAAGAGAGACAGAGTGAAAGAGTAAGAGACAGAGAAAAAGTGATGGCGAGAGAGTAAAAGAGAGAGGAAGACTGTATATCGCTTTCTAGCAGTTGGAGAAGTAAAAGTGTGTTAGGATGTGTATTACTGCTTTCTTGAGAAACGTTTCCTCTGAATAAGCACAGGGATTCCAGCACCCTAGAGGAGGTCTCACCTCTTCCTCTCCTGTCAAACTCACTTAGTTTAAAAGGAGGCATCTCTTCCTCAACTTTCTAAAGCACATTCTTCAATAAGAGTCATCTCTTTACTGTCTACATCACGTTCTTCAAAAGTAGTTCTCTTTCTTTGCTGTCTATTTAACTTCCTGTAATAGGATTCATCTCTTCCTCTACTGTCTACATCACAGACAGTAGGTGGAGTCATCTCTACAAGTCTTTGTGTTGTCAGTGTTACCTCAGTGTTACCGCCATTGAATTCTTTGTATTGTACTGCAAAAGCTACTATGAAACTTGAAAAACTTGAAAATGTAAGCAATTTGCTTTGGTGGACTCGTTTAACTTTTCCAAGTAGTCCTATGGGAAGTTATTCAAAGCCCTTGCATGATTTGCCAAAACCTCTTCTTTTGACTACAGATTTTTTCAGTTATGTTATGAAGCCAGACCTCTAAGGTGGACAGCCTAAAGGTTTTCATGTGTTCTATATGCAGATGTCCAACCCAATTAGCTCTTAATCGTGTTTGCAGAGTTTTGTGGGGAAAACTGTTTATCCCATTCAATCATTTTACCAAAGGTAAAGCACCATGAATCAAAATCTGCTGATATTCCTCAGCATTCATAATCCCATTAATTTTGATGGAAGATCCCCTACAACATCTGCTGAAATGCTGAAATGTTCTAGCAGACCAAGACAGAACTGCCATCATGTTGTCTCTGTGAAGCAAAAGAGTTTGCTTTGGCCTCACCTCTCATAACTCATTCCTTTAAGGTCTGGTGCCCAACAGCTTCACTTTCCTCTATGACATTTCATCTGGCAATCTCACAAGATATCAGTGACATGTATCCATAATTCAAGTAGGAATTTAGTAATGACTATGCATGTATTTGTATGTCCTCTAACGTTATGTGATGTTTTTACGAGCATACTTCCCTTGCATAGTTTTGTATTATATTCACACGTGGCATAAGATTTTCCACATTACTCTATATATATACATCCGCCTCTTTCTATCTCTCATGAGGCCAAACACACAAATGAAATCATACATGCAGGTTCCTGCTTGAAAATGCTAAAAATACATCAAAAAAGAATGATACCATTAATAACAGAACAACGGCAGTGGTCCTGGTAGACAGCATCAACACTTACAGTCTCTGCAGGCCTGTGTACAGCTCCATGTCCACGTCTCGGAGAGTCGTCAGTTCGGACCAGTTCTCTATATGGCTGAAACAAACACAATGACAAATCAGAAATGTTAATTAACCTGTGGGGTGCAAAGCAGAAATTGTGTATCATCCGTCATTTCTAGAGACCTCAGTCACCAAAGCAGCGAGGTTTTGTGTTGATTTTTTAAAATCCATACTCAATTAAATTGCAATTACTTTGCACTAGTTTTGACAGGGCCGGTATTCTGTTTCCTACTGATAGATGTACTAGCCCAGGAGAGCTGGGGGGGGGGGGGGGGGGGGGGGGGGGCTAGGGGGGGTGAGAGAGGGAGGGAAAGAATGAGAGATAGAAATAAAATAAAACCCATGACAACTTCTACTGTGCCAAGCGCCTATCAGCATACAGTACTACAGCCTATCAGAACGTAATGCAATTGTCATGGGAGACGAACATGAAAGCCAGTGCCTGGAACTGTGTGCATATGCTGGCCATTCAGCTTCAGGGCGAAGGAGAATTGGTGAATGGCTTGGACAAATCTAGTGTTGGGGGTGGGAGGAGCTTGGTGATTGGATGTTTGGGGTGGGAGGAGATAAGTGTTTGGGATGTGTAGGGCTGGAAGAAGGTGATTGTTGTTTGGGAGGACCTGAGGTGTGTTGGGGTGTGTAGGGATGTGTTGGGATATGCTGGCGTGTGTAGGGATGTGTTGGAGTGTGTACGGGTGTGTTGGGGTGTGTTGGGATGTGTTGGGGTGTGCGAGGGTGTGTAGGGGTGTGTAGGGATGTGTTGGGATATGCTGGGGTGTGTAGGGATGTGTTGGGGTGTGCTGGGGTGTGTAGGGATGTGTTGGGGTGTGCTGGGGTGTGTAGGGGATGTGTTGGGGTGTGCTGGGGTGTGTAGGGATGTGTTGGGGTGTGCTGGGGTGTGTAGGGATGTGTTGGGGTGTGCTGGGGTGTGTAGGGATGTGTAGGGGTGTTTTGGGATGTGTTGGGGTGTGTAGGGGTGTGTTGGGGTGTGTTGGGATGTGCTGGGGTGTGTAGGGGTGTGTTGGGGTGTGTAGGGATTTGTTGGGATGTGCTGGGGTGTGCTGGGGTGTGCTGGGGTGTGTAGGGATGTGTAGGGGTGTTTTGGGATGTGTTGGGGTGTGTAGGGGTGTGTTGGGGTGTGTTGGGATGTGCTGGGGTGTGTAGGGGTGTGTTGGGTTGTGTAGGGATTTGTTGGGATGTGCTGGGGTGTGCTGGGGTGTGCTGGGGTGTGTAGGGATGTGTTGGGATGTGTTGGGGTGTGTTGGGATGTGTTGGGGTATGTAGGGGTGTGTTGGGATGTGTTGGGATGTGTAGGGGTGTGTAGGGGTGTGTAGGGGTGTGTTGGGATGTGTAGGGATGTGTAGGGGTGTGTTGGGGTGTGTTGGGATGGGACGAGAGAGGATGCTCAGGCTCTGTGACAGCACCCTCTCAGTTGAAGACAACCGCGACTTCCAAGCAATTTTTTCAAAGCGAGATAAAGTGTGTGGGTCCATTGCTGCATGGGTGGCCCAGTGGGAATCAAACCCACAATCTGACTTTGTGCATCACACTCTGCCAACCCCTCAGGACTCATAAGTTCTTATAAGCTCTTCCATGTTTGCAATGAAGGAGAGAAGGAAAGACATTACCGTATTCATTTTGTTTCCAAAGTATCATAAGTCAAAGTAATCTCTTCAACTCATTAACACAGCGATTAATCGACTGAGTACCTAATGCCCCCAGTTCTCTGCAAAGTGCACTGCATTTATGGGCCCAGGTCAAATGTAGTTACCTCAATTAGGGCCAGGTTTTAACCAGCATGGTATGGACACAGGTCAAATGTAGTGACCTCAATTAGGGCCAGGTTTTAACCAGCATGGTATGGGCACAGGTCAAATGTAGTTACCTCAATAAGGGCCAGGTTTTAACCAGCATGGTATGGGCACAGGTCAAATGTAGTGACCTCAATTAGGGCCAGGTTTTAACCAGCATGGTATGGGCACAGGTCAAATGTAGTGACCTCAATTAGGGCCAGGTTTTAACCAGCATGGTATGGGCACAGGTCAAATGTAGTGACCTCAATTAGGGCCAGGTTTTTATTCAGAAAGCGAACGGCGATTCTATTCTATCCACCAAACGTCGGGGCCAGCATAGGCTGATCCTTTATTCAGTAAGAATTAGTGACATGCCAGTTGAACCAAACCATATGGTGCAAAACAACAAGCGGAGGACAACAGAAAACAGAGAGATAAAGGACAGAGGGAAAAGAGAAATAAATACAGACAGAAAGGACAGATAAAGGACAGAGAGACAGCGGGAGAGAGACATTCCAATGAGCGATCTTAGTCTGAGACTATATCGAATGACAAGGTGTCTCCTGTAGGGAACTGTAGCTACATGTTTGATCCCTGCTTCGGCATTAACAAGACAATGAGTTCAAAGCTACACATTCAGATGGAACCAACAGGAAACAACTGATCCGGACTAGAAAGGATCTCAGGGAGAGAAGCAGAGACAGAAGGAGCTCGCCAAGAACCCACAATGTGACGCTGCGCGCCAGGAGACTGCATTATTTGGGGTTCCTCTCAGTTCCACCCGGATTGACCCCGTCCTTGCAGGCCTGTTAGTTGGTTCCACACTACAGCGTGGGATGCTGGCGAATGGCCCCAGTGGGAACAATGCAGACGAGGCTAGCTGGCTATTTACTGCTATGGAGGCTTTTAGCTTCCTCCAAGCTCAGTGGGCAGAGCAGCTTTTTCCAAGCCGACTACTATAGCACATCCAAACCCAGCAACAACACATTGACTGCCTATACTCTAAGGCACAGGGACACTGTAATCAAAAAGAGACTCCGCTTACTCAGGTTTAAGTATAACAAGCTTGTACACTACGTACAATTGCTGTCCCCTCAAAATAACACAACACACAGCCATTAATGTCTAAACCACTGGCAACAAAAGTGAGTACACCCCTAAGTGAAAATGTCCAAATTGGGCCCAAAGTGTTAATATTTTGTGTGGCAACCATTATTTTCCAGTACTGCCTTAACCCTCTTGAGCATGGATTTCACCAGAGCTTCACAGGTTGCTACTGGAGTCCTCTTTCACACCTCTATGACGATATCACGGAGCTGGGGGATGTTAGAGACCTTGTGCTCCTCCACCTTCCGTTTGAGGATGCCCCACAGATGCTTAATAGGGT